>NC_058085.1:151293894-151603084 GCF_014858855.1 Bufo gargarizans | reverse complement strand
TGGACACTAAAACTGTAATTTATTGCCCATGAATCATTAAAAACTATTAAAACATTTAAAATCTGAAAAACAGAGGGTGACGCGTTTCACAATGCGCCAGCATGTACCTTATCTGCTCACAATATACTTCTTCCTCTGCCGCCTTCTCTTCAGCCCATTTCCCTCCCCTTTATTTTCTTGGGCAAATGCAAGTCTAGTCCTGAGGTTAGAGAGGGTGTGCATTGCCAGAACATGAGCTTGCACCCTCATGTGAGTGTTATTAACCCCTAACGCCGGCACTTAGCGCTTGAGGACAAGCGTTCTCGTCCTGCAGTCGTTCCTCCCCCCGTGTGCGGTCCCCCGATCAGCAGCAGATATCCAGAGGTTACTGACAGCAATGAATTTTTTTGACTCCATTTTACCAGCGTCATGAAGTACAATATGTGACGAAAAAATGATCTCAGAATAGCCTGGATAAGTCAAAGTGTTTTAAAGATTTGCAAAAAATGGCCTGGTCCTGAAGGTGAAAATGAGCCCGGTCCTTAAGGGGTTAAAAAGAATAGAACAGCAGTGTGATTTTCTATTTTTTACACATTGATGTTCATAACTCTTTAAAACTGTATGTTAAATATTATCATTATCATTTGTTCACAGTCACATTCATTTATTTAATAATTGGCTGGGAATCTTCATATTCATGTGTTTTGGGGAATATTCAAACCAATGTTTTCTCTAAAGCACAATTATGTCATAACATGTCATACTAATATTTTTATATTTCTTTTTATTAATTTGTATAATTTTTTCAACACTAGTTTGTACTATGAACTTTGCACTTTTCACTTCTGGGGCATTGCTATAAATTGGCAATGTCAGTATAAGGGCGGGTTCGCATGTGCGTTATAAATTCCGTTATGACAGTTATAACAGAATTTTAGGACAGAATGCAAAATGGAAACCTTTAAGAGGCATTCCGTTTTGCTCTGTCCTAATACATGTCTATGGGCACATAGAATGGTTGTTTTTTTTTTCACCCGTTATTTATGATAGAAAAAAAGGCCTGTAGACAGGACTTTTTTTCCGTCATGTAACTCTTTTATAACAGAATTCCAAAACGTGAATTTGAACCCGCCCTTAGTTGGCCTAATGAAGGAGGGGGACCAAAATGAATCACTCTCTGCTCTTCCGTTTTTATTGTTCTGCTTTTAATTATTCAATTACAATTTTAGTGGCCAGCCCTCCAGAAGACCATTTTTATTTTTTACTCATCTATAGCGCGTTCCAGGATGGAAGTTGGGAGCAGCATTCACTCCAATTGACTATGCACTTCTCAAAGTTGTGCATGAAGTGCCACAACTAGTCCTGGTAAGAGTAATCACGTTACCGACCATCAGTGTTAGGCCTCTTGCACACAAACGTTTTTTTTCCCGTTTCCGTTCCGTTTTTTGTGTTCCGTATACGGACCGTATACGGAATCATTCATTTCAATAGATACTCAAAAAAAGGGAAGGTACTCTGTATGCCTTCAGTTTCCGTACTTCCGTTTTTATGTTCCGTTCAAAGATAGAACATGTCCTATTATTGTCCGCACAACAGACAAGGATAGTACTGTTCTATAAGGGGCCAGCTGTTCCGTTCCGCAAAAAAACTGAATGCACACAGACGTCATTCGTCTTTTTTGCGGATCCATTTTTTGCGGACCGCAAAATACTGAAAAAGCCTTACAGTCGTGTGCAAGAGGCCTTAGGCTGAATTCACACATCCGTGGAACACGGTCCGTTAGATACCGGACTGGCATCCTGCTTACTGCAGGAGCGCACTGCGTCATTGGTTGCTATGATGCCATGCGCTTCATGCCGCCGCTGCTGTACAGTAATACACTCGTATAGATCATACGAGTGTATTACTGTAATGCAGCACAAAGCGCACAGCGTCATAGCAACCACTGACACCGTGCGCTCCTGCACTAAGCAGGATGCCGGTCTTACGGACCGTGTTCCACAGATTGTGAATTCAGCCTTATTAACAGTGCTTCACTAGGAAACCCCCTGGGCACTTTGTTCATTTTGCTTCACCATGACAATTTTCCTCCAAACCATTCTTCTCCAACTATAGGACAAGTTCCTATTATGCATTTATGCTGCCTGGTGGGAGGAACTTGTAGTCCATATTTAAGAGTCTTTTTCCATAATTTGAACCTTTGAATGCCAATGAAAAGGTTCAGTAAAACAATTAAAGGGGTATTCCCAGAGGCATAACTAAAGTTCTATGGGCCCCGGGGCAAACTTTGAATTAGGGCCCCCCCCACTGGGCCCGACCCCCCTTCCCCCGGTCATACACAGGGGACTGGCATAGCAGCAAATCCTTTATAGGGGCCCAGCCTCGGGGGCAAAATCATTAAATATATACAGAGCGGGCAAAATCCATATATATACAGGGGGCAAGGGCAGGGTGGTAACGATAGGGTCGTAATGCGCCTGCCTTTATATAAATCCATTTTGCCCCTCTGTATATATTACATTTGTCCCCTGTGTATATATTTAATTTTTTTCACTTTACCCCTATATATGTCATGATTTTGTCCCCCAGGCTGGAACCCCTATGAAGGATTTGCTGCCATGCCAGTCCCCTGTGTATTGCTACTGTGCCACACTGCCAGGTGCCCCTCTGTGAGTTATGAAGCCAGTGGTGTTTGCACATTTACACACCTTCTCTGAGAAGACTGCTCCACTCCTGTCATCCGGCGTGCGCCGCAGGCCCGCGTGAACTGGCGAGAGTACAGCAAGAAAGCAGTGCCGGATTGGTGGAGGCAGGGCCTGGGGTGGGGCGGGATGTAATTAACTGTGAGAGCGCAGTACTGTGCCGTTCTCACAGCCCCCTTCCCCAACAGTCACGGTTGCATCCTCTGCGACCGCGATCGTTACCACTGGCAAATGGGGCCTTCTGGTCCCCCCTGGCTTAGGGGCCCGGTCGCAACTGCAACCACTATAGTTACGCCACTGGGTATTCCAGTCTCAGCCATTCATGGTTGAGATGGGAATACACATGGTATGCAGCAGCCAGCAATGGCCATGGTGACAGGTGAGCTGGCTGTGCTTTGTTTCTATAACTGCCATTGAAGTGAATGGGAGTACAGCACCAGTGCAGCACAGCAAGCTCCGAAGTTATGGAAAAGCATTCGCTTGCTGTGCTTCCACAATTCCTATCCACATCTATGGGAGTTATGGAAACCACATAGCAAAGCTTGCCCTGCTATTTTCTTATCTCCAGCCACTTCTGACCACTACATACTATGGGTACTCTGATTTCAGCCGTGCTTTTACCCTAAGTTCACACCTGAGCGTTTTACAGCGCGTTCAAACGCGCTTTAAAACGCTCAACACTTGAAAACCAATGCTTTCCTATGGCCCCTGTTCACACTTGAGCGTTTTACAGCGCGTTTGAACGCGCTGTAAAACGCCCGACGCATAAACAAGTTCATGAGCTTTTTTTGAGGCGTTTGTCACGCGTTTGGGCCATAGACTCATTGGACAACACTGCAGTCAATCACACAAACGCGCGTCAAATGCGCGTTTACTATTGCAAAAAACGCGCATAAAAACACGCGACAAATACGCGCGTCTCAGAAACGCTCAGGTGTGAACCCAGGGTAATCCTTCTGTTGAGCCCTTTCATTGCAGCAAATCAATCATGGTCAAAAACTTACTGTTCAGGTGGCTCGAGGACAACAAATCCTGCAATTTTTTTCATCCAATTCTGCTTCAGGTCTTCCTTTGGTTCAGTAAGAGGAGATTCTCCTTCCCAAATAATCTGTATATGAGTACTGTTTGAGTCCCAAAAGGGTTTTTCAAATTCCAGCACAATTTTATTATTGGTTCCAAATCCCAAATTCTTAATAGCCTGCAATTTGCTTGGTGGAAGAGGAGGGCTGAAGAAATCCACTGATTGTTTCTTCAGAAATCCTAAAACCATAGGAAACCATGTAAAAGTCATACGCAGAATAAATAAATAACAACCACATTTTACAGTAAAGATGACCCTGATCACTGTCGGTCAGGCTAACAATGGGTAAACTGTAGTATGATATGGTGGACATTCAACTGAGACAGCACAAATAAAGGGGATATCTCATAATAAGAAGTATTACTATGCAATGAACAGGGCATTTCTAATAAAGTATTCCTGCAAAATACGCGCATTAGAAATATTGTTAGACATTCTGGTCCCCTTTCTCCTGCATTTAGGGGTGGAAAGACTTGCTCAGTAGCTTCCCTGCTTCCTTCTTCCTCTAAGTGCTGATGTGGAGATCTAATAATAAAGTGGCCCAGATCATTTTCATTCATTCGACCCTAGAAGAAAATTAGAAGAGGACATACCATAGAGGTATTTATTAAGTCAAATCGCTGGCCTGTGTGCGAGAGATAATTTTCTATGCAGGGGGGGGCGATAACAAGAGTTGCACTCCTGGTAATACAGGTGCTTGACTGTAATGTCACATGTGACATGTGCTGCCTCCCACAGAAAGAAAGGAATTGCTTCTTTTTTTTCTATGGGTGTGCAGCCACTTGTCATGTGAGGCATTATAGTCAAGCAGAGTATAAAAGAGAAAAAAGATGAAAAGCAAGTTTTTTGCATTGATATAGTTAAAATATTAGTGTGCATTGTTCCAGATTTTTTTTTAATACGTGCCAAAGTAAAAGGTACAAATATATTTTGGGGTGGGGGCTTGAGAGGTTACTAAACTGATGGCACCAGAATTATGCCTCAATTTGTATGAAAAAAACTGGAGTACATGCTTTTCACCTTATTTATTATGTTTTAGACATTTTTTCCACCTTGTTTGACAGGGAGCATGGCTTATCGGGAAAGCGGGCATGGCTTAAAGGGGTTGTGCCATAAACTACTTTTCACTCTAAAGTTTCATGTTTTTTTATTTCAAATTTAGCTAATTTACAGTTTTCTCTTATCTCCCATGCTTGAATTCTACTTCCTGGTTTACCATGTGTCTGCTGTCCCATCATGCCTTCGAGCAGTGAGATGTGTCCTGGTATCAGCAGGACATGACACTAACCACATTCCTTGTTCTTACCCATGGTGCATGTGCATCCTACTTTACAAAGCTGCAATGCAGGATGTAACCTACAGCAACTGAATATAAAGACAGATTTATCACAAGGTGCAATGGTAGACTAATAACTTTAGAATAAGGCCTCCTGTACATGACTATCTCTTTTGCGGTCTGCAAATCACAGATTCACAAAATACAGATGTGGTCCATGTGCATCCTGCAATTTTCTGGGGACCTACAGGTTCTGAAAGTTGGAATCTGGCTGCTGACAGCACATGGATCCATGGAAATGAATGGGTATGTGTGTAATCTACACAAAATGCAGATCAGGCACAGACCAAAATTACGGTCGTATACATGAAGCCTAAGGATTAGTACTAAATCTGCATATTGTATATTCACTTACCTAGAGGAACAGTGACAATGACGTGATCTGCCACAAAGCTGTCACCATCTTCACACTGCACTTGCACAGGATACACATGAGAGTTGCTGCCAGGAAAGGATCCATGCCAGTGAATGCTCTTTACTGCTTTGTTCAGTAATACAGTGCCACTTGGAAGTGGTGCCTTCATGTGGTTCACAAGACTTTCAAATCCTCTAAAAAAAGACAACAATATTCTATTCAAAGGTAACACATTGAGAAAATAGAAGTATTACAGTGTATAGTACTCGTAGGTTCCGTTCCTCAAAGAGGTGAAAAATAGTTAAATAAAGTTTAAGAACACTTTTTCCCATTTCACATATATAGAAAAATGTAATAAAAAATGCAGAAAGGATCACATGTATCCCAAAATGGTATCGATAAAAACGTCAGCCTGCCCTACAAGAAACAAGCCCTTACACATCTCATATCTCACTCATCTCTGCAGAAAATGAGGACCTGTAACTAGAGTTGAGTGAACACCTCGATGTTCGGGTTTGGGGACTTCGGCCGAACTTTAAAAATAAGTTCGGGTTCGGGACCCGAACTTGATCCCGAACCCCATTGAAGTCAATGGGGACCCGAACTTCACTTTATTATTTTCCGTTATAACATGGTTATAACGGAAAATAGTATTAGCTTTTTCAGATCTAAGTTTTCACGATCGTGAAAACTCAGATCCGACAGTATATTCTAACACAGAGGCATTCCCATGGTGATGGGGACGCTTCAAGTTAGAATATACTAAGAACTGTGTGCATAACTGCCCCCTGCTGCCTGGCAGCACCCAATCTCTTACAGGGGGCTGTGATACGCACAATTAACCCCTCAGGTGCCGCACCTGAGGGGTTAATTGTGCAGATCCCAGCCCGCTGTAAGAGATCGGGTGCTGCCAGGCAGCAGGGTCCAGACTCCCCTCCCTCCCCAGTATTAAAATCATTGGTTTTCAGTGCGCCCCCCCTCCCTCCCTCCCTCCCCAGTATTAAAATTATTGGTGGCCAGTGCAGCCCCCCCCACCCCCACCAGCACTCGATCTCTTACAGGTGGCTGAGATCCACACAATTTACCCCCCCAAATAATAATGATCGGGTCTCCATCCCGATCGTCACCTAGCAACCGTGCGTGAAAATCGCACAGCGTTCGGACTTGCTTGCGGATGCTTGCGATTTTCACGCAACCCCATTCATTTCTATGGGGCCTGCGTTATGTGAAAAACGCACAAAGAGGAGCATGCTGCGATTTTCACGCAACGCACAAATGATGCGTGAAAATCACTGCTCGTCTGCACAGCCCCATAGAAATTAATGGGTCAGGATTCAGTGCGGGTGCAATGCGTTCAACTCATGCATTGCACCCGCGCGGAATACTCACCCGTGTGAAAGGGGCCTTAGAAGTTTAGACATAAATCTTGAAATTTCTGAGAAACTTTCAAAAACCAACTTTTTAAGGACCAGTTCAGGTCTGAAGTCACTTTGTGAGGCTTACATAATAGAAACCACCCCAAAATGACCCCATTCTAGAAACTACACCCCTCAAGGTATTCAAAACTGATTTTACAAACATTGTTTACCCTTTAGGTGTTCCACAAGAATTAATGGAAAATAGAGATACAATTTCAAAATTTTACTTTTTGGGCAAATTTTCAATTTTAATATTTTTTTCCAGTTACAAAGCAAGGGTTAACAGCCAAACAAAACTCAATATTTATGGCCCTGATTCTGTAGTTTACAGAAACACCCCATATGTGGTCGTAAACCTCTGTACGGGCACACGGCAGGGCGCAGAAGGAAAGGAATGCCATACGGTTTTTAGAACAAAATACATTTTTTATTCGAATTTTTAAAAGGCAGATTTTGCTGGACTGTTTTTTTTTTTGACACCATGTCCCATTTGAAGCCCTCCTCAAGCACCATTAGAGTAGAAACTCCATAAAAGTGACCCCATCTAAGAAACTACACCCCTCAAGGTATTCAAAAGAAATTTTTTATTCAAATTTTTAAAAGGCAGATTTTGCTGGACTGTTTTTTTTTTTGACACCATGTCCCATTTGAAGCCCTCCTCAAGCACCATTAGAGTAGAAACTCCATAAAAGTGACCCCATCTAAGAAACTACACCCCTCAAGGTATTCAAAACTGATTTTTACAAACGTCATTAACCCTTTAGGTGATCCACAAGAGTTATTGGCAAATGGAGATCAAAATTCAGAATTTAACTTTTGGCAAATTTTCCATTTTAATCAATCTTTTCCAGTTACAAAGCAAGGGTTAACAGCCAAACAAAACTCAATATTTATGACCCTGATTCTGTAGTTTACAGAAACACCCCATATATGGTCGTAAACTGCTGTACGAGCACATGGCAGGGCGCAGAAGGAAAGGAATGCCATACGGTTTTTGGAAGGCAGATTTTGCTGGACTGGTTTTTTTGACACCATGTCCCATTTGAAGTCCCCCTGATGCACTCCTAGAGTAGAAACTCCAAAAAAAGTGACCCTATTTTAGAAACTACAGGATAGGGTGGAAGTTTTGTTTGTACTAGTTTAGGGTACATATGATTTTGGTACTATTTTGGTGGGCATACGACTTTTTAATCGCTTACTGTTGTACTTTTTGTGATGTAAGGTGACAATTTTTTTTATTTTATTTAGCTCAGTTTTTATTTTTTACAGTGTTTATCTGAGGTGTTAGGTCATGTGATATGTTTATAGAGCCAGTTGCTATGGATGCGGCGATACCTAATATGTAAACTTTTTTTATTTTTCCTATTTTTTACCATTTTATTGTAACTTTATTTGGGGGAAATTACGTTTTTGTTTATTTTTACTTGAAACTTTAAATTTTTTGGGGGAAAAACTTTATTTTTTCAACTTATTTTTACTTTATTTTTTGTCCCACTTTGGGACTTCAACTTTTGGGGGTCTAATCCCCTCTACAATGCATTCAATGAACACCGCCGCCTCCTCAGCTCAATGTATTACTCATACAGCTTCCTGCCTGTGAGATCCAGGGGGCTGGATCTCACAGGCTCATCAACAGAAGGCAGCGCGATGCCTTCCTTAGGCATCGCGCTGCCTTCCATGCCATCGGGTCCCCCCCCCCACAGCCCCATGGGGACCGTATGGCACCGCTGATCGCCGCCACCAATCACCGCCACCGCAACATTGAAGAGCTACAAACTGCAGGTCTGAATTGACCTGCGGTTTGCGGCGATCGCCGATACGGGATGGTCATGGGACCCCCCTCCCCGCACATTTAGCCAAGGTGCCTGCTCAACAATTAGATCGGAAATACACATGACGTACCGGAACGTCATGTGTCCTACAGTACCGGGACAACATGCCGTACCGGTACGTCATGTGTCCGGAAGAGGTTAAACATTTGCTGTGGGGCCCAGTCATTTACCCAGTTTGGTGTGAGGTACACCTGCACTGCATCCGTGACAGGGAAATTAATATAGTTAATCCGTCTGTTAAATCGGTGGGTGACATATACACATTTTTGGTGTGAGGTACACCTGCACCATGTCACAAACCAGCGGGTGTGAACCCACTGTGCCACGTGTCCTACCTCCTCTAAGGGCGTTGTCTAAGTGAACCCCTCAATTTGTCACAGTACCCCTGATGGTGGGGATAGACTTTCCCAAGGTGGCTACATGAGGCAGCTGGTCCAGGCGAAGTTGTTACTAGGAGCAACAGCACAGGACTGAAGGATGAGGCAGAGGCGTAGTCAGACAGGCAAAAGGTCAGGGCAGGCGGCGGCGTTACAAGTCAGGCAATCCGGGTCAGGACCAGGAGAGGCAAGGCAAACAGTCAGGGATCAGACGGGTAGCAAAATTCAGGAACACAGGTTCAAGTCAGGAACACAAGTGGTTATCAGGAACCTTAGGAGGACACAAGGACCTTGACACTGAGGCACCTGGGAAGGGGGCTGAGCCACTAATATATGAGCTGGAGGGCTAGGATAAGTCAGCGAGGTCACATGACTTACCCCATAAAGCACAGGAAGTGAAGCGCGATGGTCCTTAAACCACCTCAGCTCCCCTAGCTTAAACACCCTTAATGACCAGACCACTTTTTACAATTCTGCACTACACTACTTTCACCATTTATTGCTTGGTCATACAACTTACCACCCAAATGAATTTTACCTCCTTTTCCTCTCACTAATAGAGCTTTCATTTGGTGGTATTTCATCGCTGCTCACATTTTAACTTTTTTTGTTATTAATCAAAATTTAACTAAATATTTGCAAAAAAATAAAAAATTTCACTTTCAGCTGTACATTTTTTTTTTTTAAACGAAATCTATATATAAATTTTTCTCTAAATTTATTGTTCTACATGTCTTTGATAAAAAAAAATGTTTGGGTAAAAAAAAAAAAATGGTATGGATAAAAGTTATAGCGTTTACAAACTATGGTACAAAAATGTGAATTTCCGCTTTTTGAAGCAGCTCTGACTTTCTGAGCACCTGCCATGTTTCCTGAGGTTCTACAATGCCCAGACAGTAGAAAACCCCAACAAATGACCCCATTTTGGAAAGTAGACACCCTAAGGTATTCGCTGATGGGCATAGTGAGTTCCTAGAACTTTTTATTTTTTGTCACAAGTTAGCGGAAAATGATGATTTTTTTTTTCCTTACAAAGTCTCATATTCCACTAACTTATGACAAAAAATAAAAACTTCCATGAACTCACTATGCCCATCATGAAATACCTTGGGGTGTCTTCTTTCCAAAATGGGGTCACTTGTGGGGTAGTTATACTGCCCTGGCATTTTAGGGGCCCAAATGCGTGCAAAGTTGTTGGAAATCAAAATCTGTAAAAAATGGCCTGTGAAATCCGAAAGGTGCTCTTTGGAATGTGGGCCCCTTTGCCCACCTAGGCTGCAAAAAAGTGTCACACATGTGGTATCGCCGTACTCAGGAGAAGTTGGGGAATGTGTTTTGGGGTGTCATTTTACATATACCCATGCTGGGTGAGAGAAATATCTCAGCAAAAGACAACTTTTTCCATTTTTTATATACAAAGTTGGCATTTGACCAAGATATTTATCTCACCCAGCATGGGTATATGTAAAATGACACCTGAAAACACATTCCCCAACTTCTCCTGAGTACGGCAATACCACAGGTGTGACACTTTTTTGCAGCCTAGATGCGCAAAAGGGCCGAAATTCCTTTTAGGAGGGCATTTTTAGACATTTGGATCACAGATTTCTTCTCACGCTTTAGGGCCCTAAAATGCCAGGGCAGTATAAATACCCCACATGTGACCCCATTTTGGAAAGAAGACACCCCAAGGTAATAAATGAGGGGTATGGCGAGTTTATAGAATTTTTTTTTTTGGGCACAAGTTAGCGGAAATTTTTTATTTTTCTCACAAAGTCTCCCTTTCCGCTAACTTGGGACAAAAATGTCAATGTTTCTTGGACTCAATATGCCCCTCAGCGAATACCTTGGGGTGTCTTCTTTCCAAAATGGGGTCATTTGTTGGGTGTTTGTACTGCCCTGGCATTTGAGGGTCTCCGCAATCATTACATGTATGGCCAGCATTAGGATTTTTTGCTATTCTCCTTATATTGAGCATACAGGTAATGAGAATTTTTTTTTCTGTTCAGCCTCTAGGCTGAAAGAAAAAATGAACAGCACAGATTTCTTCATTCGCATCGATCAATGTGGATGGAAAAAATCTCTGCCAAAAAAAAAAAAAAGGAGGGGAAAGGCGTCTGCCAGGACATAGGAGCTCCGCCCAACATCCATACCCACTTAGCTCGTATGCCCTGGCAAACCCGATTTCTCCATTCACAACAATCGATGTGGATGAATAAATCATTGCCGGGATTTTTTATTTTATTTTTTATATACAAAGTGTTTGCCAAAGCATATGAACACCGCCGCCTCCTCAGCTCATATGCCCCAGCAAACGTATCTTTTACTGCAGAGGAGAAATCTCGTCTTGCAGCGCCGCATACACCGACTTTTGTGTAATCTGACAGCAGCACAATGCACATCAGTGCTGCAGCTAGTCGATCGGTTGGTCCACCTGGAAGGTAAAAAAAAACAACAAAAAAAAAAACAGGCCTAAACGCAATAAATTTATTAACTTTATAATAACATTTGAACGGAATATATAAACTTTATTAAACTTTTTGAACAGAATGTAAACTTTTTTGCTTACTGGTGATTTTTTTTATTTTTTTACCTTTATAGGACAAACCTCTCCTTCCCCATGGGACAATGTGCAAAGCGCAAATCACCCAAAGATGTGGCGAAGTACATTATGCAGTTTGTCCCAGGTGAAAAGAGAGGTTTGCAGCAGCTGTGAGTGAAAGGGCCCTAATAGCCCTGTGTGCCTGTCCTGTGAGATGCAATCCCTATTCTAAGTGTACCTGTGTGTGGTACTTCCGAAAAACACTCCCCTAAGCATAGGGCAGGGTGGTCAGGGCAGTCAGGACAGAAATAGCGGGTGTCACGCCTTATTCCACTCCTGTCACTGCTACAGACACAACATCTTTTTCGGGGTGACGGTTGGGTTGAGGTACCAGCAACGACATTGGGGAAATGTCGCTTGTGTAGACGGCTCACTACACTGGTGGATAGGGCCACAGAACCTCCTGGATACAGGAGGTTCTCGATCTCTTCCTGAAATTTGAGGAAGGATCCTGTTCTCCCAGCCTTACTGTAGAGAACAAAACTATTATATGCAGCCAATTGAATCAAATATACAGAGACCTTCTTATACCAGCGTCTGGTGCATCGGGAAACTAAATAAGGAGCCAACATCTGGACATTGAAGTCCACCCCTCTCATGTGAAGGTTATAGTCATGGACTGAGAGGGGCTTTTCAATGACACTTGTTGCCCGTTCTATTTGTATTGACGTGTCTGCGTGAATGGAGGAGAGCATGTAAACGTCACGCTTGTCTCTCCATTTCACCGCGAGCAGTTCTTTGTTACACAAGGCAGACCTCTCCCCCCTTGCAAGACGGGTGGTAACGAGCCGTTGGGGGAAGCCCCGGCGACTAGGTCGCGCGGTGCCACAGCAGCCAATCTGTTCTGGGACGGGAGGTGCTGTTATCACTAAAGTGCAGGAAACGCAGGATGGTCTCAAATCGTGTCCTGGACATAGCAGCAGAGAACATGGGCATGTGATGAATTGGGTTCGTGGACCAATATGACCGCAATTAATGCTTTTTGGTTACACCCATGTTGAGGAGAAGGCCCAGAAAAATTTTAATTTCGGAAACTTGGACAGGTTTCAACCGGAAAGACTGGGCATAAAAGCTTCCTGGGTTGGCGGCTATAAATTGAGTTGCATACCGATTTGTTTCTGCCAAGTCCAAGAGCTCCGCAGTCAGGAACAGCTAAAAAAAATCCCAGGGCCGAACCGATCTGAGCTGTCTCAACCCGAACTCCAGACTGGGCGGTGAAAGGGGGAACTAATGGTGCGGCTGAAGTTGGGGACTGCCAATCAGGGTTTGCCAGCACCTCAGGGACTCTAGGGGGTCTACGGGCCTGTCTGTGCGGTGGCTGCGACGGGGTAACTATTGCACGTGCCACCGTACCAGCTTCAACTGCCCTTCTGGTGCTCGCCACTTCACCATGTTGTACGGCAGTGCTGGTACTAGGTGCAGGATGGGCTGCGCTGCTGGTGTATGCCTCACCACGTAATCCGACAGCGCCAGCCCCACTCTGCTGCCCTTGAAGCGGATCCTGCGCAACCTGTGGTCTAGCAACACGTGGCCGGGTACGCCTGGTGCTATCAGGGACCTCAACCTCCTCGTCCGAACTTTGGGTCAGACTGTCACTGCTTTCTACAGGTTCATATTCTGACCCACTAGATTCGTCAGATGAGGGTTCCCATTCCTCATCCGACTGGGTCAGAAGCCTGTAGGCCTCTTTAGAAGAATACCCCTTGTTTGCCATTTGGTCAACTAAATTTAGGGGGTATTCCCTGAGACTTCCCAAGAAAAAAAGAAGCCTGTCTTACAAATGGGAGGCTAGCGAAGTACCGGAGGCCGCTGCGATTGATAAAAAATATCAAAACTGATTTTTTTTAAGGCTGCAGTGCTTGTAAAGTGATTGTGCAGTGATAAAAAAATATATATTTTTTTGTCACTGCGGCGGGGTGGGCGTGGGTGAACGCACGTGTGGGCAACCGATCAGGCCTGATCGGGCAAACACTGCGTTTTCGGTGGAGGGCGAACTAAGGTGACACTAATACTATTATAGATCTGACTGTGATCAGTTTTGATCACTTACAGATACTATAAAAGTACAAATGCTGATTAGCGATACGCTAAACAGCGAATCAGTGACTGTGGTGCGGTGGGCTGGGCGCTAAACGATCGCTAACTACCTAACCAAGGGGCCTAAACTATCCTAAAACCTAACAGTCAATACCAGTGAAAAAAAATATGTGACCGTTTACACTGATCACTTTTTTCCCTTTCACTAGGTGATTGACAGGGGTGATCAAGGGGTTAATTGGGGTGCTGGGGGGGGGGGTGATCTGGGGCTAAGTGAAGTGTTTGGTGGCTACTCACTGTGAACTGTGCTCCTCTGCTGAGACCAACCGACAAAAAGGACCAGCAGAGGAGCACAGCAGCCATTTAACACCTTATATTTATAAATATAAAGTGTTAACTGGCTTCTGATTCGATTTTTTGAAAATCGCCAGCCTGCCAGTGATGATCATTGGCTGGCAGGCTGGTGACGAAACGCTCCTTTAACTTTTTCCGGCCCGCAATGCGCATGCGCGGGCCGGCTGTGAGCGTAATCTCGCGTCTCACGAGATGACGCTCCGGCGCGTCAAGGAGGAATGAATCGACCGCCGCCAGGACGCATCCCTGCGTTAGGCGGTCGGGAAGCAGTTAAAAAGGTGCTGCAAGAAACAAGCAACAATCATGCTGTAGCCAGAGCTGAGAGGAAACTGTGGAGCAGATCACAGAACCACTGTACATACACAGACAGAGCCCAGGACTGCCACGGTGAATGGGAAGCACTGGCCCCAGATCACCGCTGAACACAGCCCCCGGGACCGCGGCGCTAAGCAGGGGAACAGAGGTGCACAGCAGCCGCTGTTACACACTGCATCTGTGACAGGGAAATTAATATAGTTAATCTGTCTGTTAGATTGGTGGGTGACATATACCCATTTTTGTTGTGAGGTATACGTGCACTGCATACGCGACAGGGAAATTAATATAGTTAATCCATCTGTTAGATCGGTGGGTGACATATACCCATTTTTGGTGTGAGATACACCTGTACTACATACGTGACAGGGAAATTAATATAGTTAATCTGTCTGTTAGATCGTGGGTGACATATACACTGTAACAGCGACCTTTGTGCAGCGCTGTACCCTAACTCTTCACCGTGGTTCTGGGCACCGTGCTCATCTGTGATCTCTACTGGGCTCCCTGCTCACAATCGCCCTTACAGCACACACCACGTGCAGTAGCCGGGCCAGAATACTTCAGCCACATCAGTGTCACCACCGCGACAGCATCGCCTGACCAAGTATAATAGCAAAGCCACAGCGCTTCAGCCAAAACTAATTCATATCTGGCAAATCATTGTACTACATTGTTAGTAAAAGTGACCGAGGAGCATTAATCGAATAGCAAACATCCAGCTGCAGCACACCAGACTTGATAAAGGGGTCATGCGCACCCCGAAACGCTTTGTCTCTCAATAAACCTGTACTTTTGAAATCCGGCTGTGATTTGCGCCTCACGTCCACCAGCTCGCCAGACCACAAAAGTCGTGACGGGCACCGTCATTATTTCTAGTAATAAACCACGTGGCGACTTGGCCCTCTCTCTAGGTTCTTTTGGACACGGCAGCTCCAACCTGATATCTTCATCACGGTTGCACCAAATTCGGTGCAACCTAAACAGGTGAGCATCACATATTCACCATAATTTAAGGACGCTTAATCATCTTTATTTATTTACCCTATGAGTGCCTTTCTCATCCTGTGGCCACATCTTCTCATCTTGGTCAAACCTATGAAGGAAAGTTTACTTATCTGCTTCCTGATACTGGCTCCCCGTTCCTCCCTCTCCTGGCCTGGGCTGCTCAGCTGTGCTCCCTCACTGTAAACATCCACAGCCAATCACTGGTTGCAGTGGTGTCTTATACCCCTTGTGTCATGTGACCATTTGCCATAATGTAAGTGGAGCAGGCCACCCATTTGCTGCGGGTAGTGTCAAACAGGATGTTTACAGTGAGGGAGCACAGCTGAGCAGCCCAGGCCAGGAGAGGGAGGAACGGGGAGCCAGTATCAGGAAGCAGATAAGTAATCTTTCCTTCATAGGTTTGACCAAGGGGGAGGCTTGCAAAAAATCCCCCCAAACTTGCACATCCCCTGTATTGGAATTAAAGTAAAATAGTGCATATCTTGATTTAAAGGGGTTCTCCGGGAATTTAAAATGTCCGCCAGCAACCTGTTCTAGAACGTGAGGAGGGTGGGGGAGGAGACAGGTCCTCAGTACACACTACACTACTCTACAATAGATGCCTATGATATGCCATCATGGCTAAGCAGCCTGACAGGAAAACTCACCAATATGTAGTTATATGCGTGTAGTGTGTAATGAGGCCCCACCCCTTACTCCTAGGCAGCTCTGCAAGTGGTGGCAACCAGCCCTACTCACATTCTAGGACAGGTTGCTGGCAGACATTTTTATCATTCCTGGAGAACCTCTACAATAAACAGCAGGATCAGCCCTAACAGGTATTATGCCTAGGGTCCTACTGGAAGATGTTCCTAATGAAAAACTTAAAGGGTTTATCCAATTCCTATAATGTGCTCCTGAATGCCCGGGCCCCTCATATGCGTTATACTTACCCCACTCCCGGCCACCGCTGCATCTCCCAGTCATGCTGTCACGGGTGATGGGGAGGGGATAACACCAAATGACACACAGAAGGAATAGACTGGAGTCTAGGCCTCAAAGCTAAAGGAGAGGGATGGTGACCTCCTAGGAATCCATAGACCTCTCCCTGACTCCTGCCAGTATATAGTGTATACCCTGAAGGTGTAAATACCCATACACCGGAAGCTAGGCCCTGAAGAACCTGGAAGTCCCTAGGAATTGTGGCAGGGAATGAGACTACTGGTTCCTTACCAGATGAAGGAACCAGCATCTGCCTGAGGCCTAGACAACAACACACACAAGTGGACAACAAAATGCAAGACAAAATGCACTTAGCTTAAAGCAGAATGGAGGAGCAGGAGATCCAAAGGAACAACACACCAACTCAACTAACTCCAGCAGGAAATATCAACCGCAAGGTAAGCAGTGTGAGTCAGAACTAAATAGCTCCAGTAATGACCACCAGCTGCATCAGACAAGAGGTATGGTCATACCAAACACATCACTGCAAGGAGAAAACAGAGAGACTGTCAGATACCTTCACAGGCCTACAGTCTCTCCGATCTTCTCACCTCTGTCATGGGAGGGACCGTGACACATGCGGATCAAAACACCTGGTGATGGGGGGTGGAGGATCGGCCAATAGCAGACCATGACGGAGACAAACCTCCCTATCATCACACACAATGCTAGGAAGGCTCGGCCCCGTTGGGGCCTGCTATTGGCTGCTTCCCCTTTTGGCTGGATGTTTTAATCTCCGCAATAAGGAGATGCAGCGGAGTCCATGTGGGCATCAGGAGCAACGCTGGTGCCCGGGAATGTGGTAAGTATAATCTATATAAGCAGCCCGGGCATTAGGGGGGGACATTATAGGGGTTGGATAACCCTTTTATATTAACCCCTTAAGGACTCAGCCCTATTTCACCTTAAGGACTTGGCCATTTTTTGCAAATCTGACCAGTGTCACTTTAAGTGCTGATAACTTTAAAACGCTTTTACTTACCCAGGCCGTTCTGAGATAGTTTTTTCATCACATATTGTACTTCATGACACTGATAAAATTGGGTAAAAAAAGTTAATTTTTTTGCCAAAAAAAATACCAAATTTACCCAACATTTGGAAAAATTAGCAAATTTCAAAGTTTCAGTTTCTCTACTTCTGTAATACATAGTAATACTAATTGACTGGAGGGCCAGATGTGTCGAGCAGGCCTACTAAATCCCAAAAAAATTGTAGAAAGTACTGGTCCCATAGGACAGAGGGATAAAACTTAACATTTATTTTAGATCAAACTAAGATTAAAGACAAGAGAGGAGAAGCCTCTAGACAAAACAAATAACAAAACAGCCCAGGAGGCAGACAATAATACAACAAGCAGTGTGATCAAAGATTTGAAAAAGAAGCAGGAACGCTCTCACCCGTTTTGTTGTTCAGGATGTCTCGTGGAGAGGACTGGGGGTGACGAACGGTCCTTGAAAGCTTCTCAATCACACACAAATAATAGATCGGCCCCTTTTAGGATGGTTGGAGGCAAGGTGGTTAGCCCTAGGCAACCCTAAGAGGGGGGGCAGGGGCTATTATGCCCTACCTATCTATACGGGGACTTACCCCGCAAGGAGCGTCCCCGTCCGGATGCCTGTCCCTGTGGGGACAGAAACCCTAGTAGTCCCTAATAGATGCTCCCTACGTGTCACGTTTCAGTTCGTTCACAGAATATCATCAGGGGAGATGAATGGTACACACAGGGCTATGGATTGGGCCTGTGTGACCAAAGAGACCAAGAAGGTGTTTTTCTAAAAAATGGGTCGAATGCCTAAAGGAGTGTGAGGCCAGTCAGGCTAAGACACACAAGGCATGACCATAATGGACGTGTTATCTAGAATAGATGCACCAATGGGTGCCAACTATGTAATAACAGTGGGCCTCAGGGACGATCAATCCAGGGGCGGGCTGTCGGCAGAGTACACTTACCGCTCTGTGTCTTAAATACAGTCCGATGCCGCCGGGTTATCTTGCCGCTTCCTGCTTCCGGTCACGCGACTTGGTGAGTAAGGTGTCACGTGCTCGGTGGAACGCCGGAAGTGAGCGTGCGTTCCAGCACGACGCGGCCCGTGAAGCGCGTCGCCAGGAGATGACGACACACGACATGTGAAGAATCACATGACCAGAAACTGGTCACGGGGCGCGCCGGGCCGAAAAGAACGCCCACCAACGCCGCCCCAAGCAGGGAGCAACCAGTGTATTGGCAAGTGGCGGGACGGAGTATGGGCAACCTAATTGGGCACAACAGTCATTGTAACAATTAGATGCCGAGTGGATCCAGGGTTCTGGGGATCCATAGTAACGCTTCATATATATGAAATAAATACTAAACTATTAGAGGCAAATTAAATTACAGCAAGGCCATAGAGACAGTATGACCGGCCCAAAGAAAAGAGAGAGAAATGAAAGGATGTTGGGAAATCAAATGAAACAGCTAAAATTGAGCTGTTCATTTAATCCCATTGGGGCCATTGTCTTTAGATAGTAAATCCAGCGCAATTCGCGCTGCAGTATGGCGCGGTCCCAGTCTCCTCCACGTTTGGGGGGTGGGACATGATCAATGCCCATCACAGTGATGCGGGCTTTCCCATTGTGTTGTTGGTGAACATGATTGGCGACCGGAGTGTCTTTAGCTTTGGTGATGTCGCCAAGATGTTCACCGACACGTCTGCGTAGTTCCCGGATAGTTTTTCCTACATATCCCTTGCCGCATTCACATGACAGCAAATAAATGACACCACGACTCCTGCAGTTGATGAAATGGTGTATAAGGTACGTTTTCCCTGTCACCGTGCTCATAAAGTCTTTGCCGGTTTTTAAATACGGACAGGCGATACATCCACTGCATCTAAAACATCCCTTAATGCCAGATTTGAGCCAAGCTGAGCCTGATAAAGAAGGTGGGGGGGTGAATTCGCTCGACACTAATGTATCGCGGAGGCTCCGTCCTCGGCGGTAAGTAACATGAGGATAATCTCCCACCACTTCCTTTAAATCGGGGTCAAGTTGTAGAATGCCCCAGTTTTTTTGGAGAATGTGTCTGACTTCACCGGCAGCCCTATCAAAAGTCATGATCGGTCGGATGATGTTAGAGGGTGGCGTAGTGCAGGGTTTAGGAACAAGGAGGGATGTTCTATCTGCGTGTAATGCACACTCAAAGGCTCTCCTTAGAACCTTGTCAGGATAACCACGTTGGAGAAACCTGGTGCGTAAATCGGCAGCCTGTCTGACAAATTCTCTTTTTGAGGAGCAATTGCGCCTAATTCTGAGATATTGCCCCTTGGGAATACCTCGCTTAAGTGGGAGGGGGTGACTACTCTCCCACCTAAGCAGGGCATTGGTGGACGTCGGTTTACGGTAGATCGACGTCTCCAGAGCGCCATCAGGTGTGTGGGAGATGAGGACATCAAGAAATGGCAACGTGGTGCCCCCAACCTCACAAGTGAAGTGCATACCGATCTGGTTGTTATTAAACATCTTCACCAGCGAACGGAACGAGGCGCCGTTCCCATTCCAAATGATGAAGATGTCATCAATGTACCGCGCCCACATGCCAATCTGGTCCAGGAGACTAGAACATTCATCCCTAAAGACCAGAGTCTCCTCCCACCAGCCCAGGAACAAGTTAGCGTACGACGGGGCACAGGAACACCCCATCGCGGTGCCCCTGAGCTGGTGGTAGAGTCTCCCGTTGAATGAAAAGACATTGGTGGTCAGAATAAATTCAAGAAGGGAGAGGACAAATTGGCTGTGGGCGCGGTACTGACAACCACGGGTGCTGAGAAAATGCTCAACTGCCTTCATTCCCAGGTTGTGCGGAATGTTGGAGTAGAGGGCCTCCACGTCGATGCTAGTCAGTAGGCCAGCATTATCGACGTGAATGCCCTCCAGTTGTTTGAGCAGGTGTGTGGTGTCTCGGGTATAGGATGGTAACGAGGTCACAAAGGGTGCCAATACACGATCCACATAGATCCCTGCGTTTTGTGATAGGTTTCCTACTCCGGATACTATGGGGCGCCCTTTCAGGGGACGTATCCCCTTGTGCAGTTTAGGCAAACAATAGAATGTTGCCAGACGTGGATGAGTGGGCAACATGAATTTATACTCATCCTCGGAAATGATGGATACAGTTCTGGCTTCGTCAAGAATACTTTTAAGTTCGAGTCTGTGTCTATTTAATGGATTAGCAGAGAGGACCTCGTACGTGGATGAATCCCTCAGCAGGGCCTCACACATATCCGTGTATTGACCGTGGTCCATGACCACCGTATTACCTCCTTTATCGGACGGCTTGATTACTATAGAGCGGTCAGTCTCCAGGCTAGCTACAGCGGTGGCATGGGCTCGGTCAATATTGGAATGGAAGGTGGGACGTAAGTTCTCAATCTCTTGTGAGACCGTGCTGAAGAAGACATCCACGCACGACAATTCACCCAGGTTGGGAGGCATCCTATTGCTTTTTAGTTTAAGGTTAGTGAAAGGTCCCTGGCCCTCTAACTTGTCGAATTCTCCGTCCAGTCCGTACAGCAGGCGAACGTCCGCTAAAATATCCAGGGGTATGCCTAACTCACGGCACTGTTTTTTATCCTGGAGCTTATAGAATTTGTGCCAGCGGAGCTTCCTGACGAATAGATTAAGATCTTTAAACGTTTCAAACAAGTTAAAGGAGGGGGTTGGCACAAAAGAGAGGCCTAATTGTAGTACCTCTATCTCAGTGGGACTGAGATTACGGGATGAGAGGTTAACTACCTGGGGACCTCTAGGTTCTGAGTTTGTTGCAGGCGGTTCCGTAGTGGGTATATCTGCTGAGGGGTTGGTGGACCTTGGTATTGACCTGTCCCTCCTAAAAAACGAGAGTTGGGGGTACCTTGATATTGTCCCCGTCCTCGTGAATTTCCCCTCTGGCGCCCACGTCGGTTACCACCCCGTGAAGAGGGTCTTGGACCCTTGACTGAATTGTCAGAATCTGAACAGTCGGTGTCTGTGGATGACTGTTCAGTCAAGGCTCCAGTAGGTTCCCTCCTATTGGCAATAGAGGAGTAGACTCTATTATCTTTAAAATCGGCCAAGTCCCTCACAAACTGCCGATGTTTGCGTTCCTTCAGGTGATACTGATATTTTTCAAGAAGGCTCTGAAGTTGTTTTTCTTTATTCGCAAACTCGGTTTCTTGTGAGAATGACTGGGCCGATTCGATACTCGCATTTAGTTTTTTATTTAGAGTCTCGAGGTTGTTTTTCTCCTCTGTGAGCAAAAGACGCATGAGTCTCAAGGAGCTTTCTGTAGCTTCTTTTTCCCATTTACTGAGGAAACCTGGGTTGCGGAATCTCGTTCCTGGTAGGAGTGCAATCCTAAGACCTCGAGGCACAATATTGTGCTTCAGGTAACTTTCTAGGCTTTGCACCTCCCACCAGGAGAGAATTTGGTCCTTATATGTATCGGTGAGTTCTTTGAAGGCTGCATTAAATGACGGAGTATATTTTTTTTGGGAAAATTCTTTTTCTGAAAAAATCTCTCTAGCTTCAGTGAGCCAGTTTTCTGCACTAAACCCAGTAGCAAGAAAACCTGCCATGCCTAGTGTACGGGGTGGAAAATTAATTGACTGGAGGGCCAGATGTGTCGAGCAGGCCTACTAAATATTTGTTTTGTCTAGAGGCTTCTCCTCTCTTGTCTTTAATCTTAGTTTGATCTAAAATAAATGTTAAGTTTTATCCCTCTGTCCTATGGGACCAGTACTTTATACATAGTAATACCCCAAAACATTTTGATGACTTTACATCCCCTATATGTCTACTTCATGTTTGTATCATTTTGGGAATGATATCTTATTTTTTGGGGATGTTACATAGCTTTGAAGTTTAGAAGCAAATTTTTAAATTTTTCAGAAATTTTCCAAATCCCACTTTTTATGGACCAGTTCAGGTTTGAAGTCACTTTGTGAGTCTTACATAATAGAAACCGTCATGGTTTGAATCTCTGTGACAATGGCCACAACCATCTGCCTCCCAGCCAAGCTCTTGAACTAATCCCTGCTTACCTCATTTGCATAGCCAGAGGGGGTTTTACAATTTGCCAATTGAAAGAGATGTCAATATAAATATATGTGATGCATTTAATAAAGAATTTGTCAGTTTGAACTCACATACAGACTGACTGGAGTTAGTTCTGTGAGAATTAAAACGACACGAGCGGTCGTTTGAGGCTGGATCATCAACGGCGGAACCAGCAGATATTGTGGTCACATCAGGGAGTGCCATGAGAGCAGAATAGAGCGAGCAGGGGCTCGTTACATTGGTGGCAGCGGTGGGATTGGCTCTCCAGTTACTGGGACACTCCAAATCACAACGAGGAATGACCAGCTATACAGCCTGCAGGAGAGACACGCTGAAAGATTTAGAGAGCCGAGGAAGGATCGCTGGGACAAAGAACAAACCCACCTTGATCAGTGAGTTAGCTGAGATGGATCAGAGGGATGGTGATGCTGGACCTCGGTCCGTGGAAGACTTGTTTCAGCAACGAGTTAGAGAGCGGTTGGCATTATATGGTGCCAACCCATCCGAGACCGCCATACAGAATGCCATCAGAGACATCCAGCTGCAGGATGAGCGGCAAGAGAGAGAACTAGAGAGACAAGAGCGAGAATTGTAGCGACAACATGAGTAGAGAATGGCGGACATACGGCGATCAGAGACAGCACCTAGAGATACAGCACCTGTCCGTAAGTTGCCCTTTCGCACGTTCAAATTATTTAAGGAAGGAGAGTAGGAAATAGAAGAGTTCCTCCAGGACTTTGAGAGACTGTGCCAGATACATAAAGTGTCGTCCCAAGATCAGGTCGCCTTACTGGCGAGTAACCTAACTGGCAAAGCTGCGGATGCGTATCGGGCCATGGAGGATGAGGACGCCATGGATTATAACCGGGTAAAAGAAGCCCTGCTAGCCCGATTTGCCATTACCCTTGAAGCCAGCCGGATTAAGTTTCAAGAATCCCGGAAACAAGGCAACCTAACATACGTGGAGTGGGCACATCGTCTGCAGTGGAACCTCAAGGGCTGGTTCCAGGGAAGCCATGCTCATACCATAGAGGACATCACCCAGCTAGTTCTCTTAGAGCACTTCTTTGACCACACCCCTCCGATAGTACAGGATTGGGTGCGAGATAAGCGGCCACAGACGGTACAGCAAGCAGCGACTTTGGCCGATGAATATCTGGACTCTCGGACATCCATTGTAGGCCAGCGCTATCCACTACCGTGGCCCAGTGTACCAACCTCGAGCCCAACTCAAGTATCTCAGTGGGCTGCCTCTAGACCCTTAAAACAGATCAAAAAAGATCAAAACCTTCTACAGGGCTTAAGCGCTATACATGTAATCAGACGGGTAATCTGCAGCATTATTGCCCTAACCGATCCCCTAGGTACCAAGAGACTGCCCAGTTATCCAGGTCGGCGACTTATTGCCTCAAGAACGAGGCCAACCCTCTAGATGTTCAGGAAGAGTTTGGTGAGTAGTCAGGGTAGCAGGGGGAAAGGTGCTGCATTTATCCACCGCCAGAGTTCACCTGGATTGGGGCTCAGGGAAGCGACAAGTGCGAGTAGGGATACTCTGTGAGTTACCCGCGGAAGTACTTTTGGGGAATGACTTGGGGCATTTGACTTCTTCATTTGCACCAGAGCCCACCATGGCCGTGACCACCCAAGCCACCTACAAGGCAACTCCACTCCTATGGGGACCCAGGTAAGACCAAATCCCCCCACGTTACCCGACTTGACAACCCCATGTCCTGGGATTCTCCTTCAGACGTTAGGCAAGAAACCCGGAGAGACCCTACTTTAGCGTGCTATCGGGACAGGGCGGGCAATGATCCAGGGGGATTAGGGGAACACAGAATAGAGTGGGAGGGAGGGCTTCTTTATCGGTACACTGAAGGGGTGGGCAACGGGAAGCGCGAGGCCCCCTACAAACAGCTAGTCGTATCCCAGAAGTACAGACAGGAGCTATTGAGGCTGGCCCACGATATCCCCTTAGCCGGACATTTAGGGATAGCTAAGACCCGGAGTCGGTTGTCTCGAGCTTTCTTCTGGCCTAGGTTACATGCAGAGGTACGAGAATACTGCCGAAACTGTGAGACTTGCCAGAGGGTAGGAAAGGCGGGGGATCATCCAAAAGCCTCTCTGCACCCCATGCTGATAATTAGAGAACCCTTTAGCCGGATAGCAGTAGACATTATTGGCCCACTGGCCCGCCCCAGTGCCACTGGGAAGAAGTATATTCTTACAGTGGTGGATTACGTCACCCGCTACCCGGAAGCTATTCCCCTATCCAATATCCAGGCTGACACGGTAGCTGATGCCTTACTGCGGGTGTTTACTAGGGTAGGATTTCCCCAGGAGATATTGTCTGATCAAGGAAATCAGTTCACCGCCGGGCTGACCCAGTAGCTCTGGCGCCTCTGTGGAATTAAAACCCTCCAGAGCGCACCCTACCACCCCCAAACGAACGGTCTGTGCAAGAGATTTAACGGGACCCTAAAACAGCTACTTCGGGCCTTCGTGGAGAGTAGGAAGGATTGGGAGAAATATCTTCCCCACCTACTGTTCGCCTACAGGGAGGTACCTCAAGAGTCCACAGGGTTTTCACCATTTGAGCTGTTGTATGGGCGAAGGGTTAGGGGACCCTTAGACTTAGTGAGGGCCCAGTGGGAAGGGGGAGAGGATCGGGAAGGCCTCCCCATCCTTAGTTACGTCTTGGAACTCAGGGATCGACTGCGGGAACTTACCAAGCTAGTCCATGAGAATATGCAATCAGCCCAGTGTCAGCAGAAAGTTTGGTATGATCGATCTGCTCGGAATCGCACTTTTTGTGTCGGACAGAAAGTCCTAGTACTAAAACCCTTGAAGCTAAATAAATTACAGGCCTCCTGGAAGGGCCCCTACCAGCTGTTAAAACAGCTGTGCGACACCACCTACGTGGTCGCCAGCTGTGCAGACACAAGAATTAAGAGGACATTCCACATCAATATGATGAAGGCCTATCACGAGAGGGCTGAGGCAGTAGCCGCCATATGCGCTCCTGCCACTGGGGACTCTGAATACCTGCTGATGCTGGAGCTTCCTGCAGTCAGTAACCGTTCTGGGGGGGTGGAAGATGCTCAGTTAGGAGATGGGTTAGGACCCCAGGAACAAGAACAGGTCAGGGAATTACTCCAGGACCGGAAAGAGATGTTCTCAACACTCCCTGGATACACTCACTTGGCAGTGCACAAGGTGGAGACCCTCGGGCAGAAGCCCCTGAGACAATCAGCCTATAGGATTCCCGGAGCTGTGCAAGAAGGGATGAGAGCAGAGATTAGGGAGATGCTTGAGTTAGGGGTGATCAAACCATCAGCAAGCCCCTGGGCTTCCCCTGTAGTATTAGTCCCAAAACGGGATGGCACGACCTGATTTTGTGTGGACTATAGGCGACTGAATGACTGTACTGTGACAGACGCCTACCCCATGCCCTGAGTGGACGAATTGTTGGACAAAATAGCTCAGGGACATTATCTGACGACTATTGACCTGTGTAAGGGCTGCTGGCAGATTCCCCTGGAGGCGGACGCCATTCCAAAGTCGGCCTTCATCCCCCCGTTTGGCCTTTACCAGTTCCGGGTAATGCCATTCGGGATGAAAAATGCTCCGGCTACCTTCCAACGCATGATAGATCAACTCCTCGGTGGTCTGCAGGATTTTGCATGCGCATATCTTGATGACATCGCAATCTATAGCCAGACATGGGAGGAGCATCTCAGACACCTGGGCATAGTGCTAGACAGAGTTGCAGGCCTGACCCTGAAGCCAGACAAGTGTAATATCGGGATGTCTGAGGTACAATATTTGGGACATAGAGTGGGATGTGGGAAGCAGAGGCCGGAGCCTGCAAAAATCGAGGCCATCCTAAACTGGCCGGTTCCCAGAACCAAGGCCCAGGTACTTGCATTTTTAGGGACAACCGGGTACTACAGAAAGTTTGTACCCCACTATAGTGACATAGCCAAACCACTGACGGACCTGACCAAAAAGAATCTCCCTAGACAGGTCCTATGGTCCCCGGAGTGCGAAACAGCATTTCAACTGTTGAAAACCACCCTAACACAAGCTCCCATACTGGCGGCACCCGATCCTAACTCACACTTTGTCGTACATACAGACACCTCCAAGTTCGGACTAGGAGCCGTACTAAGTCAAGTTGGCGACGATGGGAAGGAGCACCCGGTGTCGTATCTCAGCCGCAAGTTGTTACCCTGTGAAGTTGGATATGCTGCCGTGGAAAAAGAATGTTTGGCTTTTGTCTGGGCTTTAAAGAAATTGCAGCCCTACGTATGGACGCTCTTTTACCATCATGACGGACCACAATCCCTTGATATGGCTAAACCGGGTGGCAGGAGAGAATGACCGATTACCAAGGTGGAGTGTCACCACCAGACATCTGAGAAGCTCTGACAGAGGTTCTTCAGA
Organism: Bufo gargarizans; assembly: GCF_014858855.1. NCBI lineage: Eukaryota > Metazoa > Chordata > Amphibia > Anura > Bufonidae > Bufo > Bufo gargarizans. Next base: position 151,576,192 of record NC_058085.1, on the reverse strand, counting down.
ACCTCCTGCTTGAGGTTCCTTTTGTTTTGCTTTTGTTTTCTCATCTCGTTAGCCTCTCTCAGCTGTCATGTAGTTGCACTGATTGCATCCCTTTAAATCCCTTCCCATACTGCATCACTTTGCGGTTTATACAACTTCCTGGAGTGTGCTGATGCTAGAAGCTGTTACTACTGCATCCACAAGATAAGTCTGTTTTCTTTATTTCTGTTTGCCTGTGGGCTTGATCCTAGGTGACCCTGACTCCCTCTGTATAAAGTGTAGGGAGCCGGTGGTCGTGTCCCCTCACTATTATAGGGTGTTCAGGTGCATACAGTCGAGGAACGAGGATATGCAATTTTCTACCATTGAGATTTTTGCATAGGCTGAGCAGTAAGGGAGAGAGCTAGGGCTCTTACAGGGCTTACCCTCCTGTTCCTTAGTTTTGGATCAAGTCAGTCGGATCTTCATTTGTGTCTTCTAGTTTTCTGTACACCTTCCGTGACATGGAGCCTGGCTTTGCAACCCTACAATTTCACCATACAATATAGGCCAGGGCCTCAAACAGGAATGCGGATGGATTATCCCGGCAAATGGACCTGGAATCTTAAGACTACTTTTCCAACATCCTCGAGTTGACCCGGTGAGGGTCCCACTGTGGCTGTTGGACTGTTTCCCGGGAGGGGGGGTAATGTCGTGGTTTGAATCTCTGTGACAATGGCCACACCCATCTGCCTCCCAGCCAAGCTCTTGAACTAATCCCTGCTTACCTCATTTGCATAGCCAATCAGAGGGGGTTTTACAATTTGCCAATTGAAAGAGGTGTTCGAACTGTCAATATAAATATATGTGATGCATTTAATAAAGAATTTGTCAGTTTGAACTCACATATAGCCTGACTGGTGTTAGTTCTGTGAGAATTAAAACGACACGAGCGGTCGTTTGAGGCCGGATCATCAACGGCGGAACCAGCAGATATTGTGGTCACATCAGGGAGTGCCGTGAGAGCAGAATAGAGTGAGCAGGGGCTCGTTACAGAAACTATTCAAAAATGACCCCAATCTAGAAACTACACCCCTCAAGGTATTAAATACTGTTTTTACAAACTTTGTTAATCCTTTAGGTCTTCCACAAGACTTCATGGCAAATGCACATAAAATGTAAGAATTTTGATTTTTTGGAAAATTTTCCAATATAATCAGTTTTTTCCTGGAAAAAAAAACAAGGGTTAACTGCCAAACAAAACTCAATATGGGTTGCCCTGATTCTGTAGTTTGCAAAAACACCCCATATGTGGTCGTAAACTACTGTTTGGCCAAACGGGAGAACATAGACTGAGGGGAACCCCATATGGGTTTTGGAAGGCAGATTTTGCAGGACTGGTTTTGTTTATACCATGTCCCATTTGAAGCCACCCGTTGCACCCCTAGAATAGAAATTCCTAAAAAGTGACTCCATCTAAGAAAGTACACCCCTCAAGGTATTCAAAACTGGGTTTACAAACTTGGTTAACCCTTTAGGTGTTCCACAAGAGTTAATGGCAGATGGAGAAACAATTTAGAAATTTCTATTTTTGGGGAAAATTTTCCATTTTAACCCTTACTTTATTACTGGAAAAAATGGGTTAACAACCAAACAAAACTCAATACGAGTTGCCCTGATTCTGTAGTTTGCAGAAACACCCCATATGTGGTTGTAAACTGCTATTTGGCTAAACGGCAGGACATAGAAGAAGGGGAACGCCATATGGTTTTTGGAAGGCAGATTTTGCTGAACTGGTTTATTTACACCATGTACCCTTTCAAGCCCCCTGATGCACCCCTAGAGTAGAAACTCCATAAAAGTGACCCCATCTAGGAAACTATGGGATAAGGTAGTTGTTGTTTTGGGACTATTTTAGGGGTAAATATGATTTTTGGATGCTCTATATTACACTTTTTTGAGGCAAGGTAACAAATTTAAATTCTAAAATTGTTTCTACATTCGCTATTTAGTTTTGTGGAACACCTAAAGGGTTAACAAAGTTTGTAAAGTAACTTTTGAATACCTTGAGGGGTATAGTTTCTTAGATGGGGTCACTTTTTTGGAGTTTCTAGTCTAGGCTACATCAGGGGGGCTTCTAATGGGACATGGTGTCAAAAAAAACAGTCCATCAAAATCTGCCTTCCAGAAACCATATAGAGTTCCCTTAGTTCTATGCCCTGCCGTGTGGCTATATAGCCATTTACTACCACATATGGGGTGTTTCTGCAAACTACAGAATCAGGGCCGTGAATATTTAGTTTTGTTTGGCTGTTAACCCTTGCTTTATTACCGGAAAAAAAGGATTCAAATGGAAATTTTGCAACAAAAAAAAGGGTGTTTTGGCACCATTCTTATTTTATATTTTTAACGCTGTTCAGCCGAGGGGTTTGGTCAAATGTTATTTTTATAGGGCAGATTCTTACGGATGCGGAGATACCCAATATGTCTACATTTTAAAATGTATTTAGATTTTACACTATATTATCATTTTAGGAACCCCAAAAAATTATTTTAGTATCTCCACAGCCTGGGAGTACAGTAGTCGGGATGAGATGGAAGTTTTATTGGCACTAATTGGGGGTGCATATGACATTTTGATCGCTCGCTATTACAGTTTTTGTGATGTTAGGTGACAAAAAATTGCTTTTTTTGCACTTTTTTTTTTTTAACGCTAACGCTGTTCATCCGGGGGGGTTGGGTTACATGTTACTTTTATAGAGAAGATTTTTACATACGCGGCGATGCCCAATATGTATGGCTCTCAGACTTTGGAGACACTAAGCAGGCATCCTCAAACTTCGGCCCTCCAGATGTTGTAAAACTACAATTCCCACTATGCCCTGCTGATGGCTGTAGGTTGTCTGGGCATGCTGGGAGTTATAGTTTTACAACATCTGGAGGGCCACAGTTTGAGGATGCCTGCACTAAAACGAATATTTTTTGGGGGAAAAAAATTGTTTCCGTGTCTCCAAAGTCTGAGAGCCATAGTTTTTTATGTTCTCTAGGGGACTGTTGGGGATTATAAAAATTTAGTACCCCATGGAAGTGTGATACTCCCTGAAGCAATCGATAACGCAGAGGCCCGGATGATCGGGGAACGTGTCGCACTGAGTGGTGGTGACCTTCCGTATCCTCCTACTGTGATACACTCTGCTCTTTTTTGGGGTTCGTCCCTTCTTTCCAGTATGGGGGACCACACCTGGAAAATGTTGGCCAGGGACGATCCGGGCGCCTCCAATTCCCGAGGTACTCCGGCCTGCTCTTTCCTGGTCCGAAAAGATCAGGTCCTTGAGGACTGCCTCATAGAACTGCAGGAATCTCCCTGTGCTGCCAGCGCTTCAGGATAGTACAAAAGAGTTGTACATGGCAACCTGCACCAAGTAGACCGAAACTTTTTTGTACCATGCCCGAGTTTTGCGCATGGCATTATATGGCTTGAGGACTTGATCAGAGAGATCAACTCCTCCCATATACCGATTGTAGTCGACGATACAATCGGGCTTGAGGACCATCGCGCAGAGATGGGGGTGGTGCTGTTACCGTGGATTGTGGACAGCATAAGGACATCCCTCTTGTCCTTATACCTGACCAACAACAGGTTTCCACTGGTAAGAGCACGGGTCTCACCCCTGGGGATAGGAACCTGGAGGGGGTAGGCAGGGAGGCAACGTTGATTTTTCCACATGGTCCCACAAGTGAACGTGGATCTGGGGGCAAAGGGACCTGAACAAGGGAATGCTAGTATAAAAGTTATCCACTGTAGGAGAGTACCTGGGGTGGTAATAGACGGCAGGTACGTGCCACCGGGGGGTCCTGGCACCGGTGGAGTAAGAGCCAGAAAAGTGCATATTGCAGCGGTTATGCTGTTAACACAGCGGATCCGGGCCGGCTCTTATTGGGAGCAGGCAGATATGCGGGCGGGTGCCTGTCTCCCCACGGTCCAGGCCAGGTTTTGCAGGGAAGGGTTAAAAACCTGACCAGCAACAAGGGTGGGGTGTGCAATGTGAAGCTTCTGTGTTCTCTGGCTGTGAGAGTGAGAAGTGGAGGTGAGCTGGGCTGTGTGCTGAGGCCTGTGGAGGACTGTGCAGGATCCTGCAGCTGAACCCAGGAGGGATCCGTGTCCTGTGGCTAGAAGCAAGACCCATGGACTTACTTCACCAAGGAGAAAAAGGTGACATTACTCCTGGCTTTAAATAGACTTTGCTTTATGTGACTGAAACAGGCCTCAAGTAGCCTGCAGCAGGGACTTGCTGTGTTTGAACTATTATTTTGCTGTTGTGTGTGACCACCCTCCCTATGAACTGCACCGTCTTTCACTTGTATGCACCGTGTGAATAAACAAAGCATCGTGTTTTACACCAAGACCATTCTGTGTTGCCTCTATACTGCACTCGCTACCACTGCCTACCAGAGCGGATCCCCACAATTGGTGGCTTCAGCGGGCAAACGGCAGTGAGGCTGAAAATGGTGCTGTTTGGACTGTATGTCACATATTAAGCCAGCAAGTTTTGTGGCTCCAGACAAGATGGAGGAGGCTATTAGACACTTGGTGCAAAGTAATGAGGAGGCTACTCGGAGACATGAGGAAGCCCTGAGAGACCAGCGGCAGTTGAATAGTTTACTGGCCCAGCAACTGGCGACTATGCAGGAGTCCATGCGGGTGTTACAACAACAAGCCGTCCCGGGGGGGACCGCAATCCTACCTGCTGCCCGGGATAAGGTGCGCTCAGCGTTAAGAAAGATGGGCCCCGAAGAGGATATCGAGGCGTTCCTGATGGTCTTCGAACGCACTGCGGAACAAGAAAGGTTACCGGCAGAACAGTGGGTCGAAGTAGTGGCGCCATTTTTAGTGGGAGACGCACAAAAGGCCTACTTCGACCTCAGTCAGGAGGAAGCCAAAAGCTATAAGAGGCTGAAGGGGGAGGTGTTGGCTCGTCTTGGGGTTAATACCTATGTGCGTGCACATCGAGTGTACCGGTGGGCCTTCTCCGAGTCCCGGCCTGCTCGGTCCCAGGCCTATGACCTGTTACACCTGGTAAGAAAATGGCTGCAGCCTGAGACATTGAGCCCCTCGCAGATGGTGGAACGGGTGGTGGTTGATCGTTTGGTGCGCACACTGCCAAGGGCCATACAGCGCTGGGTTGGTCAGGGAGACCCCGGCAACCTGGATCAGTTAGTAAGCCTTGTCGAGAGGTATGTGGCAACCCAGGACTTGGTGCGGGACTCAACGCAGGCGCAGGAATCCCGTCGGGCTCCCTCTCAGGCTAGGGATCCGGAAAAAGGGACCCAACCACAAAGGGGGGGGAAGGCTAGTCCTACTCCAGGGAAGAGAGACCGGGGAGGGACCACGGGGATTCAATGTTGGCACTGCCACGGCCTGGGACATAGGGCAGCGAACTGTCCTCAAACACCTGAACCCATGGATTGCGGGTTCGCTCGCCGGTCCTCTTTCTTTGCCCAGCCTGTATGTACCGCGGATGCCAGGCCGACCACCGATATGCCACCTCTGTGCCAAGTCTTGGTCGATGGGCATCTGATTAATGCTTTGCTGGACTCTGGGAGCCTGGTTACCCTAGTGCATGAGTCCTTAGTGTCTGAGACACTCCCAGAGAAGCAAACCCTGTCCATTGTCTGTATCCATGGGGACCGCCGGGAGTACCCCACTGCCAGGGTTACCATGTCCGTGTTGGGCAAAGAGGTGCAGCATGTCGTCAAAGTGGGACGCCAAATCCCTTATGCCGCCATACTGGGAAGGGATTTTCCTTTGTTCTGGACTCTGTGGAAGAGCAATATGCCTTCCCTTAGGGACAGACGACAATCGGGCCCAGTGCCCGAGGATCCCGATGCAGGGATACCAGCTGTAGGGGTCACCACATCACCCGTAGAGTGTCATCCCGATAGGTTTCCCCTAGAGGTGTTGGCAGGCGAATCCGTGGAAACCCCGTCCATCCCGGACCTGGAGGTATCCCGTGACACGTTCGGGACCGCCCAGCTCCAGGATCCGACATTATTACGGGCGAGGGAAGGGGTGACAGTGGTAAATGGGGTGGCTCAGCACCCAGGGGCCGACTCTGTGTTTCCCCATCTGGCTTTTAACCAGGACCTGCTGTATAGGGTGGACAAAGTGCAGCATGAGGTAGTGGAGCAGCTGGTGGTACCCCAGCCATACCGCCGTGTGGTACTGGACTTGGCCCACTCCCACGTGCTGGGAGGACATTTGGGTGTAAAAAAAAACCCAAGAGCGGATTCTGCAAAGGTTCTATTGGCCCGGGGTTTATGAGGAGGTCAAAAGGTTTTGCCAATCCTGTCCAGTGTGTCAGATGACGAGCCCCCAGCCCCACTATCGCAGTCCCCTAGTACCCATGCCCATCATCGAGGTCCCCTTCGAAAGAATAGGGATGGATCTGGTAGGCCCCATAAACAAGTCGGCCAGAGGGCACCAGCATATCTTGGTGGTCTTAGACTATGCCACCAGATATCCTGAAGCGATCCCACTACGTCATACTTCTGCTAAGCTCATAGCTAAAGAACTCATGGGTATGTTCGCAAGGGTGGGGATTCCAAAAGAGATCCTGACCGACCAGGGGACGCCCTTCATGTCTAAGGTGACGAGGGAGCTCTGCAAGCTTTTAGGGGTTAAACGGTTGCACACGTCCGTATACCATCCTCAGACCGACGGACTAGTGGAACGCTTTAACAAAACCCTAAAAACTATGCTTAAAAGAACCGTAGCCAAAGACGGAAAGGATTGGGACCTGTTGCTGCCGTACGTATTGTTCGCAGTGCGAGAAGTGCCCCAGGCATCTACGGGATTCTCGCCCTTCGAGCTATTATACGGTCGACGGCCAAGAGGGTTGCTGGACATCGCAAAAGAGGCGTGGGAGCAACAGCCCACCCCCCACAAGAGTATTATAGAGCATATAGAAAAGATGCAGGACCGTATAGAGACAGTCCTACCAATCGTCCAGGAACACATGGAAGCCGCCCAACTGGCACAGAGCCGGGTATACAACCGGAGTGCCCAGCTCCGGACATTTAACCCGGGTGACCGGGTACTGGTGCTAGTCCCCACCATTGACAGTAAGTTTTTGGCACGGTGGCAAGGTCCCTACGAGGTGAAAGAGAAGGTAGGGCCAGTGAATTACAAGATATCCCAGCCAGGCCGGCGGAAGCCAGAACAGGTATATCATGTAAATTTACTGAAATCGTGGAGAGATAGGGAGTGTCTCATTGGGGACAGCCCAAGCACTGTGTTGTCTGCGGGGAAGATCCCAGCTCCACCCGAGGTCCGGGAGTGCTCCTCCACAGTAAAGATAGCGAGTGGTCTGTCGACTAAACAAGCTCAGGAAGCCAAAGAGTTGGTGAGTCGAAATAGGGACGTATTCTCTGAGCTTCCTGGTCGAACTTCGGTAGTCAGACATGACATCGTCACCGAGCCCCACGTCAGGGTACGGTTAAAGCCGTATCGTGTACCGGAGGCCCGGCGACAGGCCATTTCAGAAGAAGTAAGGTCCATGTTGAGGTTAGGGGTGATTGAGGAGTCAAGGAGCGAGTGGGCCAGCCCCATAGTCCTCATCCCAAAACCTGACGGTACTCTGCGCTTCTGCAATGACTTTAGAAAGCTCAACGAAGTGTCGAAATTCGATGCCTACCCCATGCCCCGGGTAGACGAGCTCATAGAACGGCTAGGGAAAGCTCGCTATTTCTCGGTCCTCGACCTCACAAAAGGATATTGGCAGGTGCCTCTCACGGAGGCGGCAAAGGAGAAGACTGCCTTTGTCACCCCCGAGGGGTTATTTCAGTACCAAGTTTTGCCCTTTGGCCTACATGGGGCTCCAGCCACCTTCCAGCGATTGATGGACGTCATCCTACGGCCCCATCGTCCATATGCTTCGGCATATCTGGACGACATCATCGTGTTTAGCCAGGACTGGGAGAGTCACCTGCCCAAGGTACAGGCCGTAGTCGATTCACTTAGAAAAGCTGGACTGACGGCCAACCCAAAAAAGTGTTCGCTCGGGTTCGAGGAGGTCCGGTACCTGGGATACGTGATTGGGCGGGGAGTTGTCAAACCCCAGGTAGACAAGGTTGAGGCGATCAAGAGCTGGCCCAGACCTCTTACCACCAAGCAAGTACGTTCGTTCCTAGGGATGATAGGATATTACATGCGCTTTATCCCCAACTTTGCCACAATAGCGGCCCCATTAACAAGACTTTTAAAGGGGAGGAAGACGGTGATGGTCCGCTGGGATGAGCAGGCGGAAGAGGCATTCTCCCGTTTGAAGTCGGCTCTGTGTGGGTCCCCGGTTTTGGTGACACCCGACTTCACACAGGAATTTGTCGTTCAGACGGACGCCTCTGGAGTGGGCCTAGGGGCAGTACTCTCTCAGGAAATCAGTGGGGAGGAACACCCTGTTGTCTTCCTGAGTCGCAAACTCACCCCAGCGGAAACCAGGTACAGTGTGGTAGAGAGAGAATGCCTGGCCATTAAGTGGGCCCTCGAGTCCCTTAGGTACTATCTGTTAGGGAGAAGGTTCCGTCTGGTGACCGACCATTCCCCTCTCCAGTGGATGAGCCGGGCCAAGGAGGGGAGTGCCCGGGTCACCAGATGGCTCTTGTCCCTCCAGAATTTTAAGTTCAGTGTCGAACACAGGGCAGGCCGCTTACAGGGGAATGCCGATGCCCTTTCCCGGGTACACTGTTGTACATGTGTCCAACCCCTCAGGATTGAACAGGGTGTGCAACCCTTCAGGGTTGAACAAAGGGGGGGGATATGTAGGAGAGTACCTGGGGTGGTAATAGACGGCAGGTACGTGCCACCGGGGGTCCTGGCACCGGTGGAGTAAGAGCCAGAAAAGTGCATATTGCAGCGGTTATGCTGTTAACACAGCGGATCCGGGCCGGCTCTTATTGGGAGCAGGCAGATATGCGGGCGGGTGCCTGTCTCCCCACGGTCCAGGCCAGGTTTTGCAGGGAAGGGTTAAAAACCTGACCAGCAACAAGGGTGGGGTGTGCAATGTGAAGCTTCTGTGTTCTCTGGCTGTGAGAGTGAGAAGTGGAGGTGAGCTGGGCTGTGTGCTGAGGCCTGTGGAGGACTGTGCAGGATCCTGCAGCTGAACCCAGGAGGGATCCGTGTCCTGTGGCTAGAAGCAAGACCCATGGACTTACTTCACCAAGGAGAAAAAGGTGACATTACTCCTGGCTTTAAATAGACTTTGCTTTATGTGACTGAAACAGGCCTCAAGTAGCCTGCAGCAGGGACTTGCTGTGTTTGAACTATTATTTTGCTGTTGTGTGTGACCACCCTCCCTATGAACTGCACCGTCTTTCACTTGTATGCACCGTGTGAATAAACAAAGCATCGTGTTTTACACCAAGACCATTCTGTGTTGCCTCTATACTGCACTCGCTACCACTGCCTACCAGAGCGGATCCCCACACCACGTAAAGGAGGTAACCCTTATCTAGCAGTGGGGGGACATTCTGGGGGTTGAATAAGGGAATCTCGCCCCTCGTACACACAAAATTTGTAAGTGTACCCTGAGGTACTCTCACAAATTTTGTATAGCTTCACGCCATACCTCGCCTGCTTAGTGGGAATGTATTGGCGGAAACTGAGTCTTGAACGCAACAAGAGAATCAACCGCGACCTCCCTTCCAGGTACGTAAGCCTGCTCAAATTTGGCCCCGAAGTGATCGATGACCGGCCGTATCTTATACAGACGGTCATGGGCAGGATCACCTCGGGGGGGGGGGGGTATATGCTGCATTATCGAAATAATTTCCGGATGGCCTCAAACCAGGGACGTGTCATGGCCATACTGTAGAGTGGGGTCTGGTAGAGGATGTCCCCACTCCAGTATTGCCTGACACTGGGTTTTTGCACTAGACCCATATGCAGCACGAGGCCCCAAAATGTTCTCACCTCGGCTGCACTGACCGGCGTCCAGCCACCGGGTTTAGCCAAAAATGAGCCTGGGTGCTGAGCAACGAACGGGGGTTGGTGGTGGTGGGGCAAGTGTCTAGGGTCTGAAATCTTAAACAATTTTTTTTTTGGAATAGAAGTGCTTTTTTTTTGTTTTTCCTAGCTAACTTTTCCCTTCTATCCCTGCCTAACGGTGCCTCTCCCTCACTGACCCTAACCTATCTGGAGGGCGATGGGTGCAGGAGGGTGATGAATGCCGATTAGGGGGGGACTCAGGAGCTGGTGCTGGACGGTGCTCGTGCAGAACAGGAAGAGGAGGGGAGAGAGGAGCGCAGGAAGTTTGAATCTCGCGCCTCTCTCCCCTGCACCAATCAGCACCCTGGACAGCAGCATTCAGCACCAGGGCCAGCACCGCCTCTCCAAATCTTTGGACTGTGATTGGTGGTGTGTAAACACGCCACCGATCGCAGTCTTATTCCGGTTCATCGGGTCACCGGAGACCCGAATGGACCGTAAACGCAGCAAACCACAGGTCTGAATTGACCTGCGGTTTTCTGCGATCGCCGATACGGGGGGGGGGGGGTCACATGACCCCCCCTGGCGTTGTGACAGGATAACGGTTGAATGATTTCAGCCGGCATCCTGTTCCGATTAACCACCGCAGCGCCGCAATCGCGATTTAAACTTAGGACGTACCGGTACGCCCTGAGTCATTAAGGATTCGGGAAATAGGGCTTACCGGTACACCCTAAGTCCTTAAGGGGTTAAGCAATAGTGCAAGCTTATTGTTATTAGTTAATACAAGACACAATCATATTTTTTTTAACTTACTTAGGAAAGGTGCAATCAAGTCCTGGAAACATTGTATATTCCCCAAAAGGGCATAGTGCCACCTGGTCCATACTATGGGCTGAAGTTACACAACTTTCCAATTTGAGCAATGCCCCTAAGAAAGCCATGTTCTTTTTTGTTTGTTCTTTGTCCCATTCTTGTGAGCTGTGGACAATCTTTTCTCTGATAAATTGTCCCACACTAGCTTCAGGATCACAATCACCATTGGTGAAATTCCGGACTTGAGTCACCCATGTGTTATGCAACTCTATAATGTTGGCCATCACTTCTGGGTCGATCTTTCTTCCTGCACTACTGTAGATAACTGGTAGGGAAGAGGGTTGGTCGTCCCATTTAATTTTTTGTTTCTCCTCAAGCAAAGTATCTGGGTGTAAAAGACCAAATTGAGATGCCAGCTCAAAGACTGGGTTGCCTGGAGATGGTCCGTGAATCCATTGTGCGCCAATCTCAACCAGGCCTTTTGCTACAAGAGATAAAAACACAACTGTAAGGCAATTGGTTATTTTCCAGTTAAAACAGTCACTATTGTTTCCCATTTTTTACTGGGTAGGTACTAGAGGTGAGTGAATCAAGCTTCGTATCCAGGTCAAGTTTGTCTCCGTACAGCATTAAAATTTATGTGTTTTGGCGAGGCAAAATTCACTAAATATTCACTAAAGTCTCGCACAAGTTCGGACTTAATGAGTTTTACCTCCGTGAAGCACATACATTTTAATGCTGTACAGAGAATCAACTTCGGATCTTGGATCCGAAGCTCGATTCACTCACCCCTAGTAGGTACCTGACCTTTCAGGGTATGTTTACATGGCTAAAATCTGCCACTGATTTAGCAGAAGAAAACAAGCATTTTCTGCTGCTAAATCCACATTTAAAACTCCAATTGACTTTAACGTAAAATATGTGGACACGTGCACACAGTGAAAAAATGATTGAGGTTTTTTACAGTAGCTGATTTGGAAAATAATTCAGAAGTGACATTTCACTTCTTTGAAGCAGATTTAATTGTGGATTTCATAGAGGTCAATAAGGAAGCAGAGAAACCTCAATAAAAAAAACTTTTATGAAAAAAAATCTTGTAACAACTCCACCAAATTAGAAATCTGCCACCAAAGACCACCTTTTTCAGCTACTGATTTTTGTGCTGTGGATTTTAGTAATGTGAACATATACTGTAGTACCCACAAAGAAACTCGGGTGTCATAGTGTAATGGCAGAATTTTTAATCAGCATGGGGAGAAGGGGGGCGTAACTGGCACAGCTGGAATGAAGAGACAAATGCACTAAAAGGGGTTGTCCAGTTTCAGATCTGAACCCAGACATATCCCCTTTTTCACCCACACAGCTCCTCTGAGGGGAGCATTGAAACATTTCATGCTCCAATGTTCACACTTGCTCTGCACTGTATTGTATTCCTAGCAGTGTTCCCGGTGACGTCACAGCTGTATTACAGGCTAGGTCAGCGCTAAAGTCCGCCCATTAGTGCTGGTGACATCGCTCGTCTTTCGGCTAGGCACCTAGCAGAGAGCCAGTACGTTACCGGATCTAATAAAAAAAGCCTAGGGAAAAGGAGAGCATCGGAGCATGAAATGCTCCAATGCTCATCTCAGAGGGCCTGCCTGGATGAAGAAGGGCATATGTCCGGGTTCATCTCCGAACCCGGACAACCCCTTTAACTTTGTGCCTTTTTGGCTGTGCCCGACTTTATTTTGCTCTTTTGGGAGAGGCCAAGTTAAAGAAGTTTTCACAGTAAAATGGGGACGTGCCACGAAAAACATTCTACACTTTTCAAACGTCGCCCATAGCAACCAATCAGATTCTACCTTTCCAAAGGAGCTGTCAAAAATAAAAGGTGGAATCTGATTGGTTGCTACTGGCAACTTAGCCACTTCTAATTTACACCAGTTTAATAAATCTCTCCTTTTAGTATAACCACTGGGCTGCTCAATAAAATGTATTGTTATGCTGTGTACTGTATTCTGTATGCTTCTGCGAGCGCTGCTGCCTTCTCAAACAGCTGATCGGCGGAGGTCCCGGGTCATCAGATACTGATACAGTGATTGGTGATATCAGCACTTAGAGCCCCACTGATCAAAGCTTATGACATTTCTATTGTATTAAGATGTTTTCAAAAGGGCAGGAACTCTTTTATTTTAGTTTGCTTAGCCAAAAATATTTGACATATTAATCAACAATTTCTAAACCTTGATGTCTTGGTTTTGGATTTTTTTATATCAGATTCTAGGAACCTGTAAAAAAGATATATATTTATTGGGAATTATATTATTTATAATATGCTTATGTGCACCCTGAAGGATATCACCAATGTTAGCACAATCTCAATGGAGCACGTTTATCAAGCTTGACTGTTTATAGGTATAAAATTAGACAGGGGCATTTGCTTAGTCTGTCTTTCTTTTGCCTACTATTTATTAAAATCTCACAGCACTTTCGGAATTAGACTAGGCCTACTGCTATTAATTCACATTCACACATCAGTGTTCCACGGACGTGTGCTGTACCTGTTCTCCACGGGTAGCACACGTACCTATTCATTTTAATGTGTGTATTCAAACATCATTTTTTTACCACGTCCATGTTTTTAGCACGGAAGCATGCTGCATTTTGTCCATGTTTATTGATCCATCACGCCCATTATAGCCTATGGGTACGTGAAAAACCACGATGCAACATGGATGCCATCCGTGTTTCACGGATCATTAGGAAGAGATGCTTTGAAAATTATTTTTCAGCTGTACAGTGTGAGTGAAACACAGATGACACATGGACAGCAAAAAACAGACACACGGACCAAACACAGATCCTACACGGACATCTTCACGGAGGCATCACTGACCACTTTTTCACAGATTTGAGCATGGACACGGACATGTGAATGAGGCTTTAGTCTGACCTCTTTTGGTTCTTTTTACGACAAATTCATGTTCAGCTGAAAGTAGGCACATATCTCCATGAAATGTGGTGCAACTCGACACTCAAAACAGACGAAGACCACATTTACGTCATGAAGAGGAAATCCAAGGTGTTTATAGAATAAATTATAAAAGAAATAAGTAAGGTGGCGCTCCTTGGTGTGATACCTCCTAGGTCACAGTATTCATCCCTGTGGGTCAATATACCTTACCAGGTCAAGTTGTACAGACCAGGCACAACACTAGTCCATCCTCCACACCAGGAGGAAAGACCAAGCTGCTGGGCTCGTTCACCAGACTGGACGGAGGAGGCCAGAAGAGAAGTGAAGACAAAAAAGCTCACAAAGGTAGCAAATAATAACTGCGCTGCACCAGATACTTTGAGGAAAAAACATAAAAATACATAAAAAACAAATGAAAAACAACTGCCTAAGGGCCTATTCAGACGGCCGTAGTGCTTTGCGGATCTGCAAAACACGGATACCGGCCATGTGCGTTCCGCAATTTGTGGACCGCACATGGCCGCAACCATAATAGAAAATGCCTATTCTTGTCCGAAAAAAAATTACGCAACGGGTGCGGATCCGTTCATGTAAACCTGAGGTAATTTTACCTCATAACTTTAACCAAGCCCCTTTATTACGGGTGTCTTTTTAGTATGTATACCTCCCAACGGTCCTGGATCCAGTAGGGCATTCCCGAATTTCAGTGGCTGTCTCCCGGCCCCGGAATGACTGAGGTATGTTACACTCTAAGCTGTCTCTGTGTCCACTATTTAGTACTGTCTTCTGCAAAAGTAGCAGGGATAGGATCAAAGCATAGCATCTGGATGTGCAATTCATTCCTTTTCTTTTCACCTTTTTTTTTTATATATATGTATAGAGATTCTGTCCCTGGATCAGCACTCCTTCCATTCGGCCAGGTGATTTTAATTAGCTAAGTATTCTGCAGTAGGGGTTACATTAGCCTACCATGCTCTCAGTTGGAGTTCCTGAGAGCTTCAGGTAAGGTGAGCTTTGCCAACTGTTCACATGGTGCGTTGCTGTACGGGGGCCATTGTGCTGTTTTTCTGGCTGGTTGGTGGGGCCCAGTGCTAGGTATGGCATAGTCAGGCATGTTTGACTGCTGGGTCCCACCGCCGGCCGGGATAGCGCCACAGCGTCGGTGGTCGCCGTGCAGCGCCGCGCTAATTTTTGGTTAGGACCCACTCATAGAGGCAACCTTGGCGTGGTGAGTGGGCTTATGCCTTTTGATCAAAATGTACACTAATGCCTCATTCAGCATGTAGCATAGGAGGCGGTACACAGGCGCTATTTAGCAAAAGTAGCAGGAATGAGATCAAAGCATAGCAGCTGGATGTGCGATTCATTCCTTTTCTGTTTTCCTTTTTTTTAGATCTGTGTCCACAAGATGCAGACATAGTTGCCTGTAATGGTGAAGCAGGGAGCTGTCCTCTCCCAGGTCAGCTGACAGCTCAACGGCAATCCCTCCACAGTGCTGGGCTGCGTAGGAGGAAAGGTGCAGGCCCAGGAATCAGCCTATAGACTCCTCTTACACAGCCCAGAAGCACGATGTGTAACAGTATCCTGTCTGCTACTGCTGGGGAGTGCAGGGTGAGTTGGGATGATCATCAGAGGAACTAGGTGAGTATTTATAGTTTTTCTTCCTGTGAAGGTGGCACATATCTGGGCAAAACTACCCTGAAGAGGGAATATATCTGAGCATAACTGCTTTGAAGGGGGCACATATCTGGGCATAACTACTGTGAAGGGGGCACATATGTGGGCATAACTTCTGTGAAGAGGGCACATATCTGTGCATAACTACTGTGAAGGGGGCACATATCTGTGCATAACTTCTGTGAAAGGGGGGGGGGGCATGTGGGCATAACTACTGTTAGGGGAGCACCTATATTCATAACTACTTTGAGGGGGTGCATGTGGGCATAACTACTGTGAGGTGTCACAATGTGGGCATAACTAGTCTGAAGGAGCTCATATAGGCATAACTACTATGTGGTTTGAATCTTGACTAACTTTGCGACTCTTCTGGGCTCCAAGCTATCTTGAAGCTTTGTCTTCTCATTGTCTGTAGCTACTGGAGGCCTGTTCATTCCAGGCAGGTTTCCCCCAGAAGTATCTTGATCGATGAGCAGCCAATACCGCACTTGCAGCAATCTTGACAGGATTCGTCTCCAGGTGGAGAGGAATTGTTTTCTTGGCATGCTTTCTCCATCGCAACACCACGTTGTTGAATAAACAAAAGACTGGCTAATTCTCTCCTGTCTTAGGCAACATGTACTGTATATTCCTGCGTATAAGACTACTTTTTAACACATGAAAATTTTCTCAAAAGTCGGGGGTCGTCTTATACGCCGGGTGTCATCTCATATGCCGGTATACAGCATGCTGAAACTTACTTCCTAGCAAGACTGGTCCTTCTCCAGCTTCAGGGACAGGCGCCCTCTAGCTGAGCCACTGTGTGCTGCATCCCGGCCAGCCGCTCCTGAAGCAGCCCCCTCTTCCTGCTCTCAGTGGTTTTCTCATGCCGGCAGTATCACATTGCGTACTACCGCTCAGATCGTCTTGAAGACAGGGAGGGCTGGGCAGGCAGGGAGAGCTGACCCACCCAATCCAAGCAGGCTTTGTATGCAGTGTGCACAGAAAATACCGGTACATCGCTTGCTGTGATTGGCTGGTTGTTGTATACTGGGTTGGATTGGCAATTCTGAGGGAAGGCGGGGGGGGGGGGGGGGGGGGGGGGGCAGCAGGAGCATCTGCACTTCAGCCAATTCTAATGTTGGCGGATCTCTAATGAAGTTTGGTGTGGTGAAAAAACAGAATCTATCTGGGGAGCAGATACATGTGGTGGTGAATACAGTACAACACCAGTATCTGTACCTGTACATACAGTACAGCACCAGTATCTGCATCGGTTCATACAGTATAGCACCAGTACATACAGTACAGTATACAAATGGCTAACAGTCAAGACCCCATCATGGCTCTACCAGCAAGAAGAAAGAAATATGAAGCCAGTTTCAAACTTAAAGTTGTAAACTTTGCCATGGAACATAATAACTGCGCTGCTGCAAGACAATATGGAGTAACAGAAAAGATGGTTTGCGACTGGAAAGCAAATTTAAAGCATTAAAGAGTATGCCAAGGGGTAAGTGTGCATTAAGGAGAGGCACCCCACATTGGCCAGAACTCGAAAAACATGTAGCAGACATGGTGAATGAGCATCGCCAAAACGGTTATGTAGTGACACAAAATAAAATACGTTTGTTTGAACTTCAGTGGGCCAAATCTAACCCAGATCACAGCAACAGATTTAAGGCCACTGCATCCTGGTGTACTAGATTCTTGGAAAGGCATAGTATGGTACTGAGGCAAAAGACAAAAATTGCACAACAATTGCCTGCAGATCTTGATGCCAAAGTAAATGTTGTTGGAGGGGTAGTCTTATACGGCGAGTATAGCCCAAACCCTATATTTCAACTGGAAAAATTGGGGGTCGTCTTATACGCCCAGTCGTCTTATACGCCGGAAAATACGTTAATTTTTATTGGTAAATTCATTAAATATTTAATATTAAATTGAACCAAAACGTGATTACAATTATAATAAAGTATACTTAAATTTGCCAAAACTGACCAAATAACTCAAGTATGAACTCAACCTTACAGGTCCATGTTAGTGTCAAGAAGAAGCGCACTCCTTTTACACCATCGTCACCTGATTCAGTGATGTCTACAGAACCTGTTCTATTAAACGCTTATACAAGTAGAGCCCCCTGACAGAGTGGAGAGGGTGTCAGCAGTAAGTTTGTGTTGACGTCACTGATTAATTTGCCCTTCCTCTGATCCATTAGAACAATAACCCACAAAAAACGGATACTGTCTGTGAAGGATACGGCTTTACTTGCATACAAAATACAGCTTTTGCTCAATAATCCATCAGTATTGCTAATGCCAAAAAATAAACAGGAGTGGATCTAAAACAGAGATGACACCTGAATGGAATATTTGCATGTTACCACTCCTACTTTTGTCTACCAAATCATAAGCCAATTCTGATGGGACCATACAGGCCTTACAACTGTTACACAGACCGGATCCGTTGTGTGTGTCATTGTTCCTTCCTTCTGACAGATTAGAAGAAAGATCAAATAAATGATGATGTCAGCCAGGCCGAAAGCCAAAATAGTGGACCAGTCATGAAGTGGGAGGGTGGGAACAGCATGAGGAGTCCACAGAGTGGACCTATGTCATAGTGGTAAGGTGTAAGCAGTATGAGGAGACCACAGAGTGGCCCAATGACAGGGTCTAGAGGTGGAAGCAGTATGAGGAGGCCACCGAGTGGCACAATGACAGAGTCTGTAGATGGCAGCAGCATGAGGAGACCACAGAGTGGCAAGTTGACATAGTGTGGAGATGGCAGCAGCAGCAGGATAACACAGAGTGGAAAGGTGACATAGTGTGGAGATGGCAGCAGTAGCAGCAGTATCCCCCAGAGTGGCAAGGTGACATATCGTAGTGTTGAGATGGCAGTAGCAGTAGCAGCAGCAGCAGCATCAGGGAGATACCATAGAGTGGCAAGGTGGCATAGTGTGGAGATGGCGGCAGCAGCAGGAGCAGACCACAGAGTGGCAAGGTGACATAGTGTGGAGATGGCGGCAGCAGCATGAGGAGACCACAGAGTGGCAAGTTCACATAGTGTGGAGATGGCAGCAGCAGTAGGATAACACAGAGTGGCAAGGTGACATAGTGTGGAGATGGCAGCAGTAGCAGCAGGATCCCCCAGAGTGGCAAGGTGACATATCGTAGTGTTGAGATGGCAGTAGCAGCAGCAGCATCGGGGGATACCATAGAGTGGCAAGGTGACATAGTGTGAGGATGGCGGCAGCAGCAGTAGGAGACCACAAAGTGGTAAGGTGACATAGTGTGGAGATGGCAGCAGCAGCAGGAGGAGACCACAGAGTGGGCAAGGTGACATAGTGTGAAATTGGCGGCAGCAGCAGGAGGAGATCACAGAGTGGCAAGGTGACATAGTGTGGAGATGGCAGCAGCAGGAGGAGACCACAATGTGGTAAGGTGACAGAGTGTGGAGATGGCAGCAGCAGGAGGAGACCACAGAGTGTCAAGGTGACATAGTGTGGAGATGGCAGCAGCAGGAGGAGACCACAGAGTGGCAAGGTGACATAGTGTGGAGATGGCAGCAGCGACAGGAGGAAAGCACAGAGTGGCAAGGTGACAGTGTGGAGATGGCAGCGGCAGGAGGAGAGCACAGAGTGGCAAGGTGACATAGTGTGGAGATGTCAGCAGCAGGTGGTGACCACAGAGTGTCAAGGTGACATAGTTTGGAGATGGCAGCAGCAGCTACATCAGGAGACCAGAAAGTAACCCAGTAACAGAATGGGGCAGTGGGTGGCAATACCAGTACCCGCTGACGAAGGTGGGTGAAATAAGGAGCACTTGGCATCAGATGTGTGGCATCAGTTGGGTTGCAGCATCAAAGTAGTAGCTGAGGCAGGTAGCCAGAAGAAACTGGTCTCTTGTATCAAAGTGTTGGTGTGGCAACATGGATGATCTAATCTGATGCATCAGGAATTGGTGGTTGGAAATCCTGGCTAATCCATGCCTGATTCATCTTGACAAAGGTCAGTCTCTCCACCCGCTCTGTTGCCACACTACTGGCCGGGCAGGACAGCTTTTCCAGGACAAACTCTGCTAGTTGTGGGCACAAATCCAGTTTGGCTATCCAGTAGTCCGGCGGATCTTCAATGTGGGGTGGCAGGGAGCTGCCCAAGTATGTGTCACCGCCAGTTCTGTGAGAAGGTCTGTTAGACGTTCTTCTCTATCTCTTGCATGACGCTTTTTGTTTTGGTTTCACTTTGTCATATCCTTTCCTTCTCCCAGCTGTCACCTATTTACACTAATTGTCTCCCTTTATATTCCCTCCCATACTGCCTCACTTTGCGGTTTATACTACTTCCTGGATGAGTTGTTCACTGCTGGAGGCTGCTACTGGTGATTCCTCAGATAAGTATTTTTCCTTTATTTGTGTTTCCTTGCTGGCTTGATTCTAGGTGACCCTGACTCTGTCCGTATTAAGTGCAGGGAGCCAGTGGTCGTGTCCCCTCACTATTATAGGCTTTTCAGGTGTCACACAGTATTAGGTACGTGGGCATGCAATCGTCAACCATAAAGACCTTTGCATGGGCATAGCAGTCAGGGAGAGCTCTAGAGGTTTTATAGGGCTCACCCATATGCTCGATTGTTTGGGATCAAGCCAGTCGGATGTTTATTTATAAGTTCCAGCTTTCTGCAACACCACCCGTGACAGTATGCCACCACCTGCTGGTTCAGGTCCCGCTACAGGTCTACCTGCTGCTGCTGGTGAGTAGTTTCTTCACTATGCGGGTGAAGAAAGCTACTCATCAGCGACTCTAGAATCAGGCTGCTGCTGATGGAGTTGGTACTGCTCCTGCCACCCCACCCCTCCCAAGCATCCATGGCAGTGGAACGTGAGCGCAGAGGTCCCCCTCCCCGGTCAGACCTGCAAGAGGATGGACGATGGGGCCGATACGCAGCGGCAATCTGACTACATAGGATGTCTCTGTAGTAGTTTAGTTTGTCCTCCCTCTCGGTGGGTGTAAGAAAGGCCCCCATTCTGGACTGGTCCAACAAGGTGGAGAGCAAGAAGTCATCCCTCTGCCAAATGGTGACAATTCGGGTGTCACTACGCAAGCAAGTGAGCATGCAGTGGGTCATTTGTGCAAGTGACTCGGAGGGACTCCCTGTCTCCATCTCCACTGCATACTGCCATGGTGTGTCCGGGTCCTCTGTCTCGTCTTTCTCATCGTCCTGTAGCTCCTCTGGCTGCTCCTAAATTCTTGCGGCAGGTTGGGGGGGGGGATGCGACAGGGAGGGGGCCCCATGGATCAGTTTCGTACCGGGGCCCCATGAATTTTGTGTACGCCACTGCCTCCCACTGCTGCCACCCTGCTGACTCCCAGCCATGCTACCACCTTGCTGGCTCTGCCACTGCCTCACTGGCAAACTGCCACCCTCTTCTCCTGATGATTATAAAGCCCCTTCTGCACCTGGCTCCCAAGTGCGATTGACTTCATCATCATCGATTAGTGTCTACACATCACTTATGTCCTCCTTAACAGCCTCTGAGTCGGGAGCCTGACAACTCCCAGCACAAGCTCCTGTGCCACTCTCCTCATCACTACTGTGAATCTGAGCCTACAGCATATACTACTTCTCGCGGTGAGAGAACAGAAAAGGACAGAGGCAGGTTGAGGACAGGTGAGAGCACAGGGCCATGCCAACTAAGGGTTGTGTCTGACGAACCCTCCGACTGTTGGCTGGTAGTGTCTGATGTCACTTGGGATGATGTGAATGACAAAGTTAATCAATCTAGAACAGCTGGGTTTCTGGTCAAGACACGACCGCTAGATGACCCCGGAAGCTCAGGCCTCTAGCTGCGACTACTGCTGCCACGACCCCTTACTCTGCTGCGACCTCTGCTTACGCCAGAAACATTCATGCCTCTGCCACTCCTTTGTGCATGACCTGGCACTTCTCTGCCTGACATACTTGTAGCTGAACTAAACAAATGAAACGGAAATTAAAACACCCCTAAAAGCGACGAATATATTGTTCTTTTTATACTGAAATAGGCCACTAAATTTTTTCTGCGCAAATAACAGCAAACGTGAACAGCATGTATTTTTCTCTTTTTCTATGGAAATATTGCAAAAAAAACTAAATGTGAACAGCGTCTATTTTTCTCATACTGTACTATAATAGGGCACTAAACACTTTTACCATATATAGCTGCAGAAGTGAGCAGAGTATATATTTCTCTTTTTCCACAGATATAAGCCACTAAAGGCTTTTCAACATAGCACTTGCACCCCAATAACAAGAACTAATTGCTGGAATGCCAGAGCTGTATAATGGCTACTTGGATCCCAAATAATCTTTCCCTGCACTTCTAAATCGTTTCTTTTCCCCAATGATGTTTTCTGTATGACTCCCTAGCCCCTGCAACGTCTGTCCCTGCACTTAGATGATGTGAAATGATTCCTCCCTATCCTTATCGTGCATTTATAAAAACGCTTTTTTTTTACAATGAGGTTTTCTTTCACTCTCCCTAGTGCCGGTGTAACGTTACATTACCCTACTTCGTGAGATTTCCCTACCTCGTGACTTCCGGTTGCACCGGAAATTACGTGAGGAGGCGTGCCGGAGTTGTGCCGATCTGCGCATGTGCAAAACAACTGTTTAGGGAAATCTCACAGCAGAGTTCAGCTGGACACCGGGACACTGCGCATGCGCCAGAGAGCCTCACCAGCCTTAGGGTAGGGAAAAATTACGGCCCAGTGCGCAAGAGCGGCTAACTACAGAACATCCATCCGATCTCCGCCACTGCGCAGTGTGGGGGTAGGGAGATCTGATCGCCATTTTTTTCTGTTAAATAAATATATATATATATTTTTTTTCCTGTTAAATAAATAAATATATATACAGTACAGACCAAAAGTTTGGACACACCTTCTCATTCAAAGAGTTTTCTTTATTTTCATGACTATGAAAATTGTAGATTCACACTGAAGGCATCAAAACTATGAATTAACACATGTGGAATTATATACATAACAAAAAAGTGTGAAACAACTGAAAATTTCATATTCTAGGTTCTTCAAAGTAGCCACCTTTTGCTTTGATTACTGCTTTGCACACTCTTGGCATTCTCTTGATGAGCTTCAAGAGGTAGTCACCTGAAATGGTTTTCACTTCACAGGTGTGCCCTGTCAGGTTTAATAAGTGGGATTTCTTGCCTTATAAACGGTGTTGGGACCATCAGTTGCGTTGTGGAGAAGTCAGGTGGATACACAGCTGATAGTCCTACTGAATAGACTGTTAGAATTTGTATTATGGCAAGAAAAAAGCAGCTAAGTAAAGAAAAACGAGTGGCCATCATTACTTTAAGAAATGAAGGTCAGTCAGTCCGAAAAATTGGGAAAACTTTGAAAGTGTCCCCAAGTGCAGTCACAAAAACCATCAAGCACTACAAAGAAACTGGCTCACATGCGGACCGCCCCAGGAAAGGAAGACCAAGAGTCACCTCTGCTGCGGAGGATAAGTTCATCCGAGTCACCAGCCTCAGAAATCCCAGGTTAACAGCAGCTCATATTAGAGACCAGGTCAATGCCACACAGAGTTCTAGCAGCAGACACATCTCTAGAACAACTGTTAAGAGGAGACTGTGTGAATTAGGCCTTCATGGTAGAATATCTGCTAGGAAACCACTGCTAAGGACAGGCAACAAGCAGAAGAGACTTGTTTGGGCTAAAGAACACAAGGAATAGACATTAGACCAGTGGAAATCTGTGCTTTGGTCTGATGAGTCCAAATTTGAGATCTTTGGTTCCAACCACCGTGTCTTTGTGCGACGCAGAAAAGGTGAACGGATGGAGTCTACATGCTTGGTTCCCACCATGAAGCATGGAGGAGGAGGTGTGATGATGTGGGGATGCTTTGCTGGTTACACTGTTGGGGATTTATTCAAAATTGAAGGCATACTGAACCAGCATGGCTACCACAGCATCTTGCAGCGGCATACTATTCCATCCGGTTTGCGTTTAGTTAGACCATCATTTATTTTTCAACAGGACAATGACCCCAAACACACCTCCAGGCTGTGTAAGGGCTATTTGACCATGAAGGAGAGTGATGGGGTGCTGCGCCAGATGACCTGGCCTCCACAGTCACTGGACCTGAACCCAATCGAGATGGTTTGCGGTGAGCTGGACCGCAGAGTGAAGGCAAAAGGGCCAACAAGTGCTAAGCATCTCTGGGAACTCCTTCAAGACTGTTGGAATACCATTTCAGGTGACTACCTCTTGAAGCTCATCAAGAGAATGCCAAGAGTGTGCAAAGCAGTAATCAAAGCAAAAAGTGGCTACTTTGAAGAACCTAGAATATGACATATTTTCAGTTGTTTCACACTTTTGGTCTGTACTGTATACATATATATTTATATATATATATTTTTTTTTTTAACAGAAAAAATGTGTTGGGGACCACTCATTAAGGCGACCTTGACGTGGTGAGTGGCTTATTACGCTTTGGCCAAAATGTACACCAATGCCTTATTCAACATCCAGCATAAAGGCAGGGCAGAGTGCTGGTTGCAGAGTGCGATTGCATTTTGTGTTTTTGCATTTGTATCTGTATTTCGCCATAGCAATCTGCACCTGCTAGGGGTTGTGCAGGCTGAATCCCCCATATTTTTTCTTTGTAGTATATATTGGAGGCGTGGCGATCTCCAAGCAGTCATGCACACCTGACCAGTTAGTCTGCCATGGAGGCTGGTTTTAAAGTCAGTATAAAACGGAGTCTGCTTATATAGCACCTACCAGTAGCCATTAGGCTCCAGGAGAAGTATATAGTGGGCTCAGCATGCATGTTGGTACTTGCATCCCTGGATCTGATGAAAGCTGTAATGGCACTGGACGGGGTTAAAAGCAGAGTGTGCTTGGCGTGCATGCTGTACCTGCGCTCCCTGGACTTTGTGTGGCTGTCATGGCCCATAAAAGGTAGGAACTAGTGTTAGGGACCACTCATGGAGGCGAACTTGACGCGGTGAGTGGCTTATTACGCTTTGGCCAAAATGTACACCAATGCCTTATTCAACATCCAGCATAAAGGCAGGGCAGAGTGCTGGTTGCAGAGTGCGATTGCATTTTGTGTTTTTGCGTTTGTATCTGTATTTCGCCATAGCAATCTGCACCTGCTAGGGGTTGTGTGGGCTGAGTCCCATATATATATATATATATATATATATATATGTATATATATATTTATATATATATATATTTTTTTTTTACAGAAAAAATGGCCATCAGATCTCCCTACCCCCACACTGCACAGGCGCGGAGATCGGATGGATTTTCTGTAGTTTTCCCTACTCTAAGGCTGGTGAGGCTCTCCGGTGCATGTGCAGTGTCCCAGTGTCCAGCTGAACTCCGCTGTGAGATTTCCCTAAACCGCTGTTTTGCGCATGCGCAGATTGGCACAGCTCCGGCACGCCTCCTCACGTCATTTCCGGTGTGACCGGAAGTTATGAGGTAGGGAAATCTCACGAAGTAGGGTAATGTAACGTTACACCGGCATAAACGTCTGTCCCTGAACAAAGTACGATGGTAAATGGCAGAATCTAAGATGGCCGCCGTATTTATAGGGCTGTGACATCACCGGGCTGGATGGCTGCTGATTTGCTGCATGCATGGCATTATGGGTCATGCCGCCTTCCTAGAGTTCCTTGCCCAATGTCCTCACACATGTAGCCGACATTTTAGCCGCCATGTTAGGAGAAATTGTGATTCGGTACCACGAGGCGAGAAGAAATACGCATTCGTTCAGAATCTAATTTTTCCTGACATTTGGAACGAATTCGATCTCTAATCATGATTTATAATGCTATGTGCCTCTGGTTGACTTTACTTGTACAGCAGGGGTCAGCAACCTCTGCCACTCCAGCTGTTGTGAATACCAATAAAGAACTATTGAAACATAAACTACAAGTCCCAGCATGCTCCATTCATTTCTATGTGAGTTCTGAGAAGAGCAGAGCAAATATCCATGCTGGGATTTGTAGTTTCACAATGGCTGGAGTGCCGGAGGTTGCCTACCCCTGTTCTACAGGATCATAGTGACAGCTTTATGTCTGTATGATCCTGTAGAAATGCAGTAAGATCATGCAGAGGCACACAGCATTATAACTCATGATAATGCCCTGCTCTCCTGCAAGACGATCAGTGTCCAGAACAGAGGATCACACTTACACATGGAGCGTGATTCCTGCAATGGACTCAATTGTGTGAAACCGCCCTAACCCTGCTTTCACACCTGAGCGTTTCCCAAACGCGCGTCAGACGCGCGTTTCTGACGCGCGTTTTTTGTAATAGTAGTGTCATTGACTGCAGTGTCCTATGGCCACAAACGCGCGTCAAAACGCCCCAAAGAATCTCAAGTACTTGTTTGAGCGTCAGGCGTTTTACAGCGCGATCGTACGCGCTGTAAAACGCCCAGGTGAGAACCATTCCCATAGGGAAGCATTGCTTTTCATGTGTTGAGCGTTTTACAGCGCGTTTGAACGCGCTGTAAAACGCTCAGGTGTGAACTTAGGGTAAGGGTAGGATCACATCTGTAGCACAAACTATGGTAGTCTGTTCTGTAAGAGGAAAAGACTACCGGGATCTAACAGGGATAATGGAATCTGATCGCTCTCCGGCATAAATGCCAGCTTTCGCCCGGACAATTGACGCTGTAGTATTTGTCCGACCAAAAGCTTGCATTTATTCAGGAAAGCCTCAAGATCCCATTATAGTCCAGATATGCCAGAAACAGTAAAATCCACTAGTCTGTTCCTCTGCCACTTTGTGCGCAATGTGAACACAACCTAAGCTCCAATATGAACAGCGCCACCATGTGACAAACAGCTTGTCTTAATACATGTCTTTCCTGTATTTTCACTCACATGTTTATCACCACCCAAACGTTTTCCCTGCCATTACTACACCATAAAAGTAGAAGATGCAGGGGAGATGTGCAGAGTGTCCCTGCTTGCTTTATCTCACATTTCTGTTTGGGTTCTGGAAGCAGTTATGTTTCCACATCTGCACAATGTATAAAAAACGTACAATTTTTACTGGACAGATTCCTGCTTCATTATGATTTTGGCGTCTTCTGCAGCAGCCACGTCTGTGAGGGGCCCCACACACATAAATTTGGTCTTTTTTTCAACTGCATGTGGTTTATTTATTCAGCTGGTTTCTCACATATACGTTTTTTTGAGCCAAAGCTAGAATTGGATTCATCAGGAAGGAATATAAGCCATTTCTTTATAATTCTCATTCCCTTCTAACCCACATCTGTCTATGACTTAAACAATTGCACCAAACACTGTCACAAAAAGCTTTTGTATGAACCCACTCTTAGGCTCCATTCACACATCCGCAGTGTTTGCAAATTGCGGATCCGCAAAACACCGGGCCGGCACCCAATAGAAATGCCTATTTTTGTCCGCAGCTGCAGACAAGAATAGGACATGTTCTATTTTTTGGGCGGAGCCGCAGATCTGAAGTTCGGGGCTATGGACCGGAAATGCAGATGCGGACAACACACTGTGTGCTGTCCGCATCTTTTTTGTCCCCATTGAAAATGAATGGGTTCGCACCTGTTGCACATAATTGCGGAACGGATTCGGACCCAAAGTGCGGACGTGTGAATGGACCCTAAGGCTATTTTCACACTTGCGTTGTTAATTCCGGTATTGAGATCCTGCAGATTATCTCAATACGGGAATTAAACAAATCTGTTTTGATATTGCACATCAGGATGCATCCGTTCCGTTATGATGCGGCTGTGTGAAATCGAGACGGAAAAAAAACACGGATCTGCCACTAAATACATTGAAAGTCAATGGGTGATGGATCCTGTTTTTTAGGCTCCTGCTTTCAGGACCAAATCAAATTGCTGACGGAACAGAAGACATCCTGATGCATCCTGAATGATGGATTTCTATCCATTCAGAATGCATGAGGACTAAGCGGAAACGTTATTTTTCCGGTATTGAGATCCTTTACCGGATTTCAATACCGGAAAACAACAACACAAGTGTGAAAGTAGCCTAGGCTATGTTTACACAGTGGACTTTGACACATATTTTGGCTGTGGTTTCAATGCTGTGGACCTGCTCAGAGTGTAGCACCACTGAATATAGCTGGACCTTGAATGGACACCTCTTGTGGGCTTTCAGCAGTAATCATCTGGACAGTCTGCCAAGAAAGTACATGTCCTCTCTTGGCACCATCGCTAGAGATAAGCACATTTTTCAAAAATTCGATTCAGACAGTTTGCCGAATTTCCCAAAAAGATTAGATTCAATCCGAATTTATTCATGACGAATCGCGTTAAAAAACAGCCTGTATATTGGTGTAGAACACTGTGCATTGCAGAAGCATGCATAGGGAGTCCGCTGTGGTAGTGAAACAGTACTGTGAGTCAGTATGACACGCAGGTGACAGGCGTCACTCTTAGGATCAATTCACACTTCACTTATTTGGTCAGTTACGGGGTCAAAACTTACAGGTCAATGTTAGCGGCAGGTATAAGGAACAGTGATTCGTTTTACACCGTCGTCAGCTCATTCCACATAGATTTCTATAGAACCTGTTCTGTTACATGCTGATACAAGTAGTGTCCCCCTGACAGAGTGGAGAAGGTATCAGCAGTAAGTTTGTGTTGACATCACTGTTTATTTTGCCCTTCTTCTCATCCGTCATAAGAACAACCCCCAAAAACGGATCCTGTTTTTTAAGCATCCACCTTCACATGGTCAGTAATCCATCAATATTGTTAAGGCTAAAAAAAAACACAAAAAACAAAAAAACAGGAGTGGATCCAAAACAGAGATGACACATGATTGAAAAGTTTGCATGTCTTCTGTGTTTTGTACCTACCCCTGCTTTTGGCTTCCAAATCATGAGCAAATCCTGATGATGATGATACAGGCCTTTCGGCTGCTCCAAAGACAGGATCCATTGTGTTTCTCATTTTTCTGTCCTTCTGACAAATCAGAAAAAGGGTAAATTAAATAGTCAACAAGGTTAAACAGGGACAGTAGCGGCCCCATCAGAATGGTGAGGTGGCAACCACATCAGGAGTCATTAATGGTGAGGAGAAGAGAGATAGGTGGCACTGCCAGACGTCACAATATATGTGTATGTACCCAGTCCTCAACTACCTGTCCCTTTAAAACGCCAACGGTGGTGCACAGCCTCAACAGCAAATAATATGGCTATGAGAAGGGTAATAGAATAGGCGGCACTCACCAGCTTAAATAAGACGATCCTTTATTAGTACAAAAGGTAAAATCTTCAGGCTGGAGCATGTGGTGCGAAATAACACAGGTGAGCACCACATGCTCCAGCCGGAAGATTTTACCTTTTGTACTAATAAAGGATCGTCTTATTTACGCTGGTGAGTGCCGTCTATTCTATTACCCTTCTCATAGTCACATGAGGAGTCAACACAGTGGTCCAGTGACAGAGTGGTGAGGTGGCAAAAGCATCAGGAGTCAACACAGAGTCCCAGTGACAGAGTGGTGAAGTGGTAACAGCATGAGGTGTCCACCCAGTCACAGAGTGGAGAGGTGCGGGGGCAAAAGAAGTGGCAGTAACTGCACAAGATGGTTGGTGGCAGTAGGATCACCTGGAAGCAGGTGTGTAACATCAGGAGGGTGACAGCATCAGAATAATGGCTGAAGCAGGTGGCCAGAAGAAATGGGTCTCTTTTGACAAAGTTTGGGTGTGGCACCCAGAATGATCTAGTCTGATGCATCAGGTAATGGTGTGTGGAAATCCTCTGATTTCAGGCTGATCCACACCTGATTCATCTTCACAAAGGTCAGTTTCTCCACATTTTAGGTGAAAAGGCAAGTTCTCCTTGGGGTAACTATGCCCCCTGCCACACTAAACACCTGTTCTGATGCCACACTACTGGCTGGACAGGAAAGCTTGTCCAGGGCACAGTTGCGGCCACAAATCAAGTTTGGCTGCCCAGTAGTCCAGGGGATCTTTGATGCGGGATGGCAGTGTTCAGTCCAAGTATGCCCCCACCTGCTGGTTCAGGTTTTGCCTCATGACTTGCTGCTGCTGGTGAGTAGTTTCTTCACTATGCGAGTGAAGAAAGCTACTCATCAGTGACTCTAGACTCAGGCTGCTGCTGATGGAGCTGGTACTGCTCCTGCCACCCCACTCCTCCCCAGCAGCCATAGCAGTGGAACGTGAGTGCAGAGGGCCTGGTCAGACCTGCGAGAGGATGGACGATGGAGCCGATAGGCAGCGGCCAACTGACTACATAGGATGTCTCTGTAGTAGTTTAGTTTGTCCTCCCTCTCGGTGGGTGTAAGAAAGGCCCCCATTCTGGACTGGTTGCGAGGGTCCAACAAGGTGGAGAGCAAGAAGTCATCCCTCTGCCGAATGGTGACAATTCGGCTGTTACTGCGCAAGCAAGTGAGCATGCATCGAGCCATTTGTGCAAGTGACTTGGAGGGACTCCCTGTCTCCATCTCCACTGCATAGTGCCACGGTGTGTCCGGGTTCTCTGTCTAGTCTTCCTCATCGTCCTGTAGCTCCACTGGCTGCTCCTGCTCCTGTCTTGTCAGCTGAGTAGAAAAAAACATCAATTTGGCTACAGATTGCCTGTGCTCCAACGTCTTTCTCCCCCTTCTCCAGTTCAGCCCCCACAGGGCTCATGTGGCTGTGAGATCGAGGCACCACGTCTCCTTTCTCCTGACCAGCCATTGTTATTTCACTGCTTAATGTCCTGGAACAGGTGGTGGTGACGACATTCACCCCTTGTCCTGGTGACTTACAAATAACGTGGAGTCCTCAAAGGGCCTGAGCAAACAGCAGGTGTCAAGCATTAGCTGCCAGTGGCTGACATCGAAGTTACACAGTAGAGTACTCCTATCTGCTTGCATCCTCAAGAAATCGTTGATGGCCTTTCTCTGTTTGTATAGTCCGTCCAACATATGGAAGGTGGAATTCCAACGGGTGGAAACGTTGCAGATCAGCCTACATTGGGGATGCCGTTCTGCCGCTGCAACTGAAGGAGGGTGTGCTTTGAGGTGTATGAGTGGCTGAAGTGCATGCAAAGTTTCCTGGCTATTTTTAGGATGTCTTGCAGATGGGTGGAAGACTTCAGGAACCACTGGACAACCAGATTAACCACATGTGCCATGCAGGGCGCATGGCTCAGCCTTCCTTGACGCAGCACCGACACAATGTTATTCCCGTTGTCGGTCAGCATAGTTCTGATTTTGAGTTGTCGGGGAGAAAGCCAGGATTCAATTTCTTGATGCATCGGATGGAGCAGTTCCTCCCCTGTGTGACTCCGTTCGCCAAGGCAAACCAGGTGCAGAACAGCATGACACTGCCGAGCCCTGCACATGTGGTATGCTGGAGGGGCACTGTGACTTGTCCCTGCAGTGGAGGCTGAGGACATGGTGGAGGATGAGGAGGCAGAGACGGACATTGTCGCAGGACCAACGGCGTGACAACATGGAAGAGGGAGAGGCGTGACCTGTCCAAGTTGCTGGTGTGGTTGTGCAGGAACCACATTCACCTAGTGGGCCGTAAAGTACATGTATTGTCCCTGACCGTAGTTACAGCTCCACACGTCGGCACTGCCGTGCACTTTGGACTGGCCCACCTTCTGTTCTACATGTGTGTGCAGGGCTGGTACTGCCTTTTTCGCAAAGAAATGACAGTTTGGGACTCTCCACCTCAGCTCGACACAAGCCATCAGTTCTCTGAAAGGTGCAGAGTCCACCACTTGGAAAGGGAGGGACTGTAGCACCAGCAACTTGGACAGGATCACGTTCAGCTTCTGCGCCATTGGATGCGTGCACGCATACTGTTGTCTCTTGGCAATCGCTTCGGTGATTAATTGCTGATGGAATGACTGACGAGGAGTAGGAGCAGGAGCATCTGGACCAGCAGAAGATGGAATTGACAGACAGCTCCCTTTGGCTGAGGTGGTGGAGCCTCGACTGGCTGAAACTGGGTTTGTGCCACTGGGTGATGTAGCGGTTGCTGCAGCAGGCTGGACCACATCACACACAGCGTGTGGCCGTACAGCGGGAAGGAAGGAGAGCGTTCCTTCCAACTGTGATGCCGGCCAGCCACTGCCACCAATGAAAATGCTTAAAAAGGGCTTGTGAGGGAGGGATTGGTTAGGTCCCACTGCCCCACCAATGAAAATGCTGAAAAGGGCTTGTGAGGGAGGGATTGGTTAGGTGTCACTGCCCCACCAATGGAAATAAACATGACGGCCAGAGGGGAAAGGGGGGTTGTCGGCATCCAGTTTCAGCTAGTATCTGAGCAAGTGAGCAGGAGAATGACCTGCAGTTCCTCTTCAATGTCACCCTGAAAATAGCAGCAGTGCAGCAGAGCCCAGTGCATCAGAGACCAGTGCAGCAGAGCCCAGTGCCACAGAGAACAGTGCAGCAGAGACCAGTGACCACTAGACCCTAGTCAGTTTTGTGCAGCAAATTCAGGTATGGTTACCATGTCAGCCTGAAATAAAAGCAGGGAGATATCAATGTAATGCCTTTTTCACACTGATTCTGCATTATGGTGAGTTGAGTCACATTTAAATAATACATGTAATTGTTATATAGTTTTATATATTTTAATATGCAGCTTGTGTTTTGTTATGCGCGTGAATCAGTCAGCGCCGACTAGCACCCCCTAAGCCCCGCTCCAGCACCCCCCACCCGGTCCCTGGGAAAATTGTCTTGCATGAAACTGGTCCTTGGTGCAAAAAAGGTTGGGAACCACTGCTCTATTAGCTGTTCCTCCTGAAAAGTAAAGCTGAGCCTACAGCATATACTACTTCTCGCGGTGAGGAAACAGAAAAGGACAGAGGCAGGTTGAGGACAGGTGAGGGCACAGGGTCTGCTCCCGGGCCATGCCAACTAAGGCCTCTTTCACACGGGCATCACGTTTTGGCTCAGGATGCGTCCCAGGTGCATTGCAGCAAACCAGCGCGAGTAGGTACGCAATTTCAGTCAGCTTTGACTGCGATTGCGTTCCGTTGTTCCATTTTTATCATGCGGGTGCAATGCATTTTGCACATGTGTGATAAAAAACTGAATGTGGTACCCAGACCTGAACTTCTTCACTGAAGTTCAGGTTTGGGTTCAAGGTTGTGTAGATGTAATTATTTTCCCTTGAAACATTGTTATAAGGGAAAATAATAGCATTCTTAATACAGAATGCTTAGTAAAATAGGGCTGGAGGGGTTAAAATAATAATAATAATAATAATGATTTACCTCACCTTAATCCACTTGTTCGCGCAGCCCGGCTTCTCTTCTTTCTTCTTTCGTCAGGACCTGGGTAAAGGACCTTTGATGACATCACTGCACTCATCACATGGTCCATCACATGATCCATCACCATGGTGTGATGGACCATGTTATGAGCGCAGTAACGTCACCACAGGACCTTTTCCTCAAAGAAGAAGAAAGAAGAGAAGCCGGGCTGCGCGAACAAGTGCATGAGGTGAGTTAAATTTTTTTTTATTTTTTTTTAACCCCTCCATCCCTATTTTACTTAGCATTCTGTATTCAGAATGCTATTTCTTTCTCTTATAACCATGTTATAAAGGAAAAATAATAATGATCGGGTCCCCATTCCGATCGTCTCCTAGCAACCGTGCGTGAAAATCGCACCGCATCCGCACTTGCTTGTGGATGCTTGCGATTTCCACGCAGCCCCATTCACTTCTCTGGTGCCTGCGTTGCGCGAAAAACGCACAAAGAGGAGCATGCTGCGATTTTCACGCAACGCACAAGTGATGTGTGAAAATCACTGCTCATGTGCACATATAAATGAATGGGTCCAGATTCAGTGCGGGTGTACCTCACGCATTGCACCCCAGCACGGAAACCTCGCCTGTGTGAAAGAGGCCTAAGGGTCGTGTCTGATGAACCCACCGTCTGTTGGCTGGGGGTGTCTGATGTCACTTGGGATGACATGGATGAGTTAACCAATCAAGAACCGCTGGGTTTCTGGTCAAGACACGACCGCTAGATGACATCGGAAGCTCAGGCCTCTCTCTGCGACTATTAGTGCCACGACCCCCTACTATGCTGCTACCTCTGCTTGTGCCAGAAACATTCCTGCCTCTGCCACTCCTTTGTGCATGACCTGGCACTTCTCTGCCTGACATACTTGTAGCTGAACCAAACAAAGAAAAAAGGAAATTAAAACACCCCTAAATAACACCAAATGTGAACGGCATGTATTTTTCTCTTGTTCTCTAGAAATATGACAGTTTTCTCTTCTGTTTGGATCCCCAAATAATCTTTCCCTGCACTTGTAAATCATATTTTTTTCCCAATGATGTTTTCTGTATGACTCCCTAGCCCCTGCAACGTCTGTCCCTGCAGTAAGATGCAGTGAAATGATTCCTCCCTATCCTTATCGTGCACTTATGAAGCGCCTTTTTTTTCACAATGAGGTTTTCTTTCACCCTCCCTAGCGCTTGCATAAACGTCTGTCCCTGAACAAAAGTACGATGGTGAATGGCAGAATCTAAGATGGCCGCCGTATTTATAGGGCTGTAACATCACCGCGCTGGATGGCTGCTAATTGGCTGAATGCATGGCATTATAGGTCATCCCGCCTTCCCAGAGTTCCTTGCCCCATGTCCTCACACATGTAGCCGCCATTGTTGCCGCTATGTTAGGAAAAACTGTGATTCGGTACCACGAAGCGAGAGAAAATTCGCATTCGTTCAGAATCAAATTTTTCCTGAAATTCTGAACGAAATCGACCTCATCAGCTTCAATCTCTAATCATGATTTATAATGCTATGTGCCTCTGCTTGACTTTACTTCTACAGCATGGGTCAGCAACCTCTGCCACTCCAGCTGTTGTAAAACTACAAGTCCCAGCATGCTCCATTCATTTCTAAGAGAGTTCTGAGAAGAGCAGAGCAAATATCCATGCTGGGATTTGTAGTTTCACAATAGCTGGAGTGCCGGAGGTTGCCTACCCCTGTTCTACAGGATCATAGTGACAGCTTTATGTCTGTATGATCCTGTAGAAATACAGTAAGGTCCTGCAGAGGCACACAGCATTATAACTCATGATAATGCCCTGCTCTCCTGCAAGACGAGCAGTGTCCAGAACAGAGGATCACACTTACACATAGAGCGGGATTCCTGCAATGGACTCGATTGTGTGAAACAGCCCTAAGGGTAGGATCTCATCTGTAGCACAAAGTATGGTAGTCTGTTCTGTAAGAGGATCTACCGGGATCTAACAGGGATAATGGAATCTGATCGCTCTCCGGCATAAATGCCAGCTTTCACCCGGACAAATGACGCTGTAGTATTTGTCTGACCAAAAGCTGGCATTTATGCGGGAAAGCCTCAAGATCCCATTATAGTCCAGATATGCCAGAAACAGTAAAATCCACTAGTCTGTTCCTCTGCCACTTTGCGCGCAATGTGAACGCAACCTAAGCTCCAATATGAATAGCGCCACCATGTGACAAACAGCTTGTCCTAATACATGTCTTTCCTGTATTTTCACTCACATGTTTATTACCACCCAAACGTTTTCCCTGCTATTACTGCACCATAAAAGACATATCAGAAAATAATTACCGAAACGCTCTGTGCGGATCCGGCCTCCGGTTCTCCCAGTAGCCTCTAGAACTTTTATATTTTGGAAGCCATGTTTGTGCAGCTTTTCTGCAGCTGCGATACCAGAGATTCCAGCACCGATAATGACCACGACTGGACCCTGAGGACCCAAGGGTTCTGGTTCTTCTGAGTCCATAGAATTATGCTTGGTATCGGACAGTGCCACAAGTGGCAGGGCAACAAAGAGGAGGAGCCTGGTAGCCAGCCCTGTCTGCATGTTGATGACCATTCTTGTTCTTCCTTGAAAGTGGCGACCAAAGTAGAAGATGCAGGGGAGATGTGCAGAGTGTCCCTGCTTGCTTTATCTCACATTTATGTCTGGGTTCTGGAAGGAGTTATGTTTCCACATCTGCACAATGTATAAAAAACGTACCATTTTTACTGGACAGATTCCTGCTTCATTATGATTTTGGAGTCTTCTGCAGCTGCCACGTCCCTAAGGGGCCCTACACATATACAGACGTGGACAAAATTGTTGGTACCCTTTGGTCAATGAAAGAAAAAGTCACAATGGTCACAGAAATAACTTTAATCTGACAAAAGTAATAATAAATTAAAATTCTATAAATGTTAACCAATGAAAGTCAGACATTGTTTTTCAACCATGCTTCAACAGAATTATGTAAAAAAATAAACTCATGAAACAGGCATGGACAAAAATGATGGTACCCCTAACTTAATATTTTGTTGCGCAACCTTTTGAGGCAATCACTGCAATCAAACGCTTCCTGTAACTGTCAATGAGACATCTGCACCTCTCAGCAGGTATTTTGGCCCACTCCTCATGAGCAAACTGCTCCAGTTGTGTCCGGTTTGAAGGGTGCCTTTTCCAGACTGCATGTTTCAGCTCCTTCCAAAGATGCTCAATAGGATTGAGGTCAGGGCTCATAGAAGGCCACTTTAGAATAGTCCAATTTTTTCCTCTTAGCCATTCTTGGGTGTTTTTAGCGGTGTGTTTTGGGTCATTGTCCTGTTGCAAGACCCATGACCTGCGACTGAGACCAAGCTTTCTGACACTGGCTAGTACATTTCTCTCTAGAATTCCTTGATAGTCTTGAGATTTCATTGTACCCTGCACAGATTCAAGACACCCTGTGCCAGACGCAGCAAAGCAGCCCCAGAACATAACAGAGCCTCCTCCATGTTTCACAGTAGGGACAGTGTTCTTTTCTTGATATGCTTCATTTTTTCGTCTGTGAACATACAGCTGATGTGCCTTGGCAAAAACTTCGATTTTTGTCTCATCTGTCCACAGGACATTCTCCCAGAAGCTTTGTGGCTTGTCAACATGTAGTTTGGCATATTCCAGTCTTGCTTTTTTATGATTCGTTTTCAACAATGGTGTCCTCCTTGGTCGTCTCCCATGTAGTCCACTTTGGCTCAAACAACGACGGATGGTGCGATCTGACACTGATGTTCCTTGAGCATGAAGTTCACCTTGAATCTCTTTAGAAGTCTTTCTAGGCTCTTTTGTTACCATTCGGATTATCCGTCTCTTAGATTTGTCATCAATTTTCCTCCTGCGGCCACGTCCAGGGAGGTTGGCTACAGTCCCATGGATCTTAAACTTATGAATAATATGTGCAACTGTACTCACAGGAACATCTAGTTGCTTGGAGATGGTCTTATAGCCTTTACCTTTAACATGCTTGTCTATAATTTTCTTTCTGATCTCTTGAGACAGCTCTTTCCTTTGCTTCCTCTGGTCCATGTCGAGTGTGGTACACACCATATCACCAAACAACACAGTGATTACCTGGAGCCATATATATAGGCCCAATGGCTGATTACAAGGTTGTAGACACCTGTGATGCTAATTAGTGGACACACCTTGAATTAACATGTCCCTTTGGTCACATTATGTTCTGTGTTTTCTAGGGGTACCATCATTTTTGTCCATGCCTGTTTCATGAGTTTATTTTTTTACATAATTCTGTTGAAGCATGGTTGAAAAACAATGTCTGACTTTCATTGGTTAACATTTATAGAATTTTAATTTATTATTACTTTTGTCAGATTAAAGTTATTTCTGTGACCATTGTGACTTTTTCTTTCATTGACCAAAGGGTACCAACAATTTTGTCCACGTCTGTACATTTGGTCTATTTTTTTAACTGCATGTGGTTTATTTATTCAGCTTGTTTCTCACATATACGTATTTTTTTAGCCAAAGCTAGAAGTGGATTCTGCAGGAAAGAGTATAAGCCATTTCTTTATAATTCTCATTCCCCTCTAACCCACGTCTGTCTTTGACTCAAAAAATTGAACCAAACACTGTCACAAAAAGCTTTTGTGTGAATCCACTCTTAGGCTCCATTCACACGTCTGCAGTGTTTTGTGGATCCGCAAAACACCAGGCCAGTACCCCAATAGAAATGCCTATTCTTGTCCACAGCTGCGGACAAGAATAGGACATGTTCTATTTTTTTGCGGAGCCGCGGACCGGAAATACGGATGCAGACAACACACTGTGTGCTGTCTGCATCTTTTCCGTCCCCATTGAAAATGAATGGGTCCGCACACATTCCGCATAATTGCGGAACGGATCCGGAGCCAAAGTGTGGATGTGGGAATGGACCCTAAGGCTACTTTCACACTTGCGTTGTTAATTCGGTATTGAAATCCGGCAGAGGATCTCAATACGGGAATTAAATGGATCTGTTTTGATATTACACATCAGGATGCATATGTTCCGTTAGAATGCGGCTGTATGAAATCAAAACTGAAAAAAACTGATCCGCTACTAAATACATTGAAATTCAATGGGTGATGGATCCTGTTTTTTAGGCTCCTGGTTATCAGGGATGGCCTGGCCCCTGCAGTGATCGGGCGTTCACCAACTATTACGTCATATGTCGGGAAAGGGTTAATGGGGAGGGACAGCATTCATGTAGTTTCGAGCAATACTGGAGCCAGAGAGATCTGGCAGGCTGTTCCCCGATATCCCAAACACTAGTGTGTAAAAACAACCACAAAAGTCTTTAAAAGCATCATAAAATTGTGAGCCAAAACTAAAGTAACCCTCCAGGTCTAGTGTAAAGAGGGCAGGGACTAGCCATCGAATGAACAGCACATCGAGAGACGTAACTAGACTATCCCCCACCACAGCTACTTCCCCGCAATCCCCTCTCCTGCAGCTAGCCAAGATCGCTCACGCCCTCCATACAACCCCCACCCACTCGGTCATATAACAAATGTACAAATATAAGAACCAGCAGGGTTGGGTTTTTTGTGATTCTACGGTTGCCTTATTCACAACCTGCAAGTCACTTTGCGTCCCTGTTCCTTTCAGTGGCTGCACTCAGGTTCTTTATTGTGTGATAGCTGATGTGCCGAGGATCGCCATGTAACCCCATCCTACACACATGAACATTGCACCAAACTGAGCTGTATTGTGCACTGCCATACATCAACATTATAGGCTAGGGATCAACAATGTTTGGCACTCCAGCTGTTGTGAAACTACAACTCCCAGCACGCACACTTGGCTGTTCTTGTAACTCCTGTACAATTGAAAGGAGGATTCTGGGAGTTATAGTTTCAGAACAGTTGGAGTGCTGGAGGTTGCTGATTCCTGTAGGCCATCAATACTGATCAAGGGGTCTAGACTCCAGGTTTCCCACCAGTCATCACAGTGAGAGAGCTCCATGTTCCTGGATGTCATGCACCTCGTTTTTTGTTCACACAGACATAATGGCTTCCCAGTATGATGGCTGGGCCGAGCACTGCATCCTTTCCCGCTTAACTCCTTCCAGCATGTAAACTACACGTATGGTGCAGCGGGAAGTGAGTTCTGATGCTTTTCAGTGATGGATTAACCCCTCACATGCCGCGGTCAATGCTGCCCGCTGCATCTGTGGGGTTTGCAGAAGGTAGGGGCTCCCTCTCTGACCCCATTGACCCCCAGCACTGTGATGAAAAGGGGCCAATGGCTGTTATTGCAACTTTAGGCCTTGCAATGGCCTTGGGGCCCGTCAGCTATGGAGGCCTTACTTTCAGGCTGGGTCTCATAGGCAAACTGTCAGTGTAAAACTGACAGTTCAATGCAGTACAATACAGCATGCACTTTACTGCATTAAAACAGGGATTAAACCCAGAAAAAAAACTGCAAAAAAGTGTTATTAAAAATTAAAAGTTTCAAAAGTAAACAAAAATTGTCCTTTCCCCTTGTTATGTAACAAAAATTCCAAAGATTTCAGAATGAATAAACTTACGTATGCTAAGTGTGATTAAATATACTATAATACAAACAAATCACATACTGAATAATACAAAATCTATACATCACTAGCCTATATGGGGTGGAGAATCCATCGGTCATGCTATAACACATGGCTGTCTGCCTTGTTATAACACATGACCGACACCCCAGGCTGTACAAGAGATAGGGCAAATCAATATTTACATCCTACCTAGAATGAAGTCTTCAATGGAGTCTCCTGAATGAATGTGAGCAGCAGAGTTTAAACCTTTTAGCTCCTCCTTCATTGTGCCATTGTGCAGCATCCATGTCTCTGAGATCACTCAGGAATGTGGTCTTATCAGCACAATGGGGGATGGGTACATCATTAGAAGGCACATCATTACACAGAATGGTAATAGGAAAAGGGAACATAATTAAATGGACAGAACCAACCAGTACTTTGAAAATATCCTTACAATATATCCCTCATCAAGTACAATTTAAAAAAATGGACATATTAGGTATATTCGTGTCCGTAACGACCAGCAAATAAAAACGTTGTCAGAAAATGGCTGTACTGGTCCGCAGAGGCTGTTCAAAAGCAACATGGTGCCTGTAAACCAATTATTGCCCTGCAAAAGCCAGAAGGTGGCCTTTACCTTCTGAACCCTTCACTTCTGGAGGATTTCATTTATTATTTTGCCTCAGAGACTCAGTCAGCACAAGATGCGTAAATCACCACATTTGGCCTCAAATACTTATGGTGCTCTTATACGCCTGAGCCCTGTGGTATGTCCAGGCAAAATATTAGGGCCCCATGTAGGGTGTTTCTAAAACCAGTAAGCACCGTATAATAATAAGCAGGGAAGTATATAGAAATCATTAGGCCTCATAGCAAGAATCTAAATTGGGTCCCAAATGCCCTGGTCATGGCCCCTCCTACTACCTACCGCACTACCTGCCTGGCTCCTCCCTGCCTTCCTCTTTACACCAATAAGTAGTGTGCCATCCTTCACCATAGAATGTGCCTGCTTCTTATTATATAATGTGCTATACCATACCCCTTCCCCAATGAACTGCTGTCTGCTTCTATTTCACCCTTCCCATCCTCTCCCCTCCCATTGCTAACACTGTGTGTGCCTCTCTGGCTGGCTATCACTGTGGAGAGCGCATTCAAGGCCTGGGGTAGATATTCACAGCCTGGACTGGAATCTGGACTGTATCCTTTGTGTGTGCACTCTTGGCTACCATTAACCCCTTAGGGACACAGCCTTATTTCACCTTAAGGACCAGGCCATTTTTGCAAATCTGACCAGTGTCACTTTAAGTGCTGATAACTTTAAAACGCTTTGACTTATCCATGCCCCTCAAGGTATTCAAAACTGATTTTACATACGTTGTTAACCCTTTAGGTGTTGCACAAGAGTTATTGGCAAATGGGGATAAAATTTTAGAATTTCATTTTTTTGCCTAATTTTCAATTTTAACCATTTTTTTCCACTAACAAAGCAAGGGTTAACAGCCAAACAAGACTGTATCTTTATTGCCCTGACTCTGCCGTTTACAGAAACACCCAATATGTGGCCGTAAACTACTGTACGGCCACACAGCGGTGCGTAGAGTAACAGGTGCGCCGTTTGGTTTTTGGAGGGCTGATTTTTATGGACCGGTTTATTTACACCGTGTCCTGTTTCAACCCCCCTGATGCACCCCTGGAGTAGAAACTCCCTAAAAGTGACCCCATTTTGGAAACTACAGGATAAGGGGACTATTTTTTGGGGGACTATTTTTTGGGTAAATATGATTTTTGGTTGATCCATATTACATTTTTGTGAGGCAAGGTTACCAAAAATTTAAATTCTGAAATTACATCTCCATTTGCCATTAACTGTTGAGGAACACCTAAAGGGTTAATAAAGTTTGTATAATCAGTTTTGAATACCTTGAGGGGTGTAGTTTCTTAGATAGGGTCACTTTTAGGGAGTTTTTACTCTAGGGGGGGCATCAGGGGGGCTTCAAAAGGGACATGGTGTCAATAAAAAAGGCCATCAAAATCGGCCTTCCAGAAACCATGTCGGTCCTTTCCTTTTGCGGCCTCCCTTTTACTGTTACAGCAGTTTACTACCACAAATGTGGCGTTTCTGTAAACTGCAGTATCAGGGTAATAAATTGTAACTTTTGTTTGGTTGTTAACCCTTGTTTTGTTACCGGAAAAAATGGTTAACCGTGTTAATCTGGGGGGTTAGGTCATGGGATATTTTTATAGAGGAGATTCTTACGGACGCGGCGATACCTAATAAGTTTAAGTCTACTCTTTTTTTACAATTATTTAGGTTTTTGACTATATTATCCTTTTTGATACCCCAAAAATTTTTTGTATCTCTAAAGTCTGTGTCTTTTTTATTTCTTTTATATCCGATTATCTTATGTGGGGGCTCATTTTTTGCGGGATGAGACAACGGTTTTATTGACACTATTTTGGGGGGCTATATGACTTTTTTATCGCTTGCTATTAAACTTTTTGTTATGTAAGGTGACCAAAAAAAATTTCTTTTTGCACCTATTTTTATTTTATTTTTTGACCGTGTTAATCTGGGGGGTTAGGTCATGGGGTATTTTTATAGAGGAGATTCTTATGGACGTGCGATACCTAATAAGTCTATTATCCTTTTTGATACAAAAAAATAATTTTTGTATCTCTAAAGTCTAAGTGTCATTTTTTTTAAAATCTGATTATCTTATGTGGGGGCTAATTTTTTGCGGGATGAGACAACGGTTTTATTGGCACTATTTTGGGGCTATTTGACTTTTTGATCGCTTGCTATTAAACTTTTTATTATGTAAGGTGACAAAAAAAATAATTTTTTTGCACCTTTATATTTTTTTTTCTGGACCGTGTTAATCTGGGGGGTTAGGTCATTTGGTAGTTTTATAGAGGAGATTATTACCGACGCGGCGATACCAAATATGTCTACTTTTAATAAATTATTTTAGTTTTTTTGGGTTTCAAGTCTGAGAACCAGTTTTTTTTATCCGATGTCAGTGCTAAATTGGGATACAAATTTAGTACTCCATGGAAGTGTGATACTCCCTGAAGCAACCGTCAATGCAGAGGCCCGGATGATTGGGGGACGTGTCGCACTGAGTAGTGGTGTCCTTCCGTATCCCCCTCCTGCGACACACTCTGCACTTTTTTTGGGTTCGTCCCTTCTTTCCAGTATGGGGGACCACACCTGGAAAGTGTTCCCGAGGTACTCCGGCCTGCTCTTTCTCGGTCCGAAAAGATCAGGGCCTTGAGGACTGCTTCATAGAACTGGAGGAATGTCCCTGTGCTGCCAGCGCTTCGGGATAGTACTAAAGAGTTGCACATGGCAACCTGTACCAAGTAGACCGCAACTTTTTTGTACCATGCCCGGGTTTTGCGCATGGTGTTATATGGCTTGAGGACTTGATCAGAGAGATCAACTCCTCCCATATACCGATTGTAGGCGACGATACAATTGGGCTTGAGGACCGTTGCCGCGGTACCTCGCACAGGGACAGGGGTGATGCCGTTACCATGAATTATGGACAGCATAAGGACATCCCTCTTGTCCTTATACCTGACCAGCAACAGGTTTCTAGTGGTACAGGCACGGGTCTCTGAGGATAGGTACCTGGAGGGGGTGGGCAGGGAGGCCGCGTTGATTTTTCCGCACGGTCCCACAAGCGGACGTGGATCTGGCAGCAAGGGACTGGAACAAGGGGATACTGGTATAAAAGTTATCCACGTAAAGGTGGTAACCCTTATCCAGCAGTGGGTACATAAGGTCCTACACTTGTTTCCCGGTAACACCCAGAGTGGGGGGACATTCTGGGTGTTGAATCCGGGAATCTCGCCCCTCGTATACACGAAATTGGTAAGTGTACCCTGAGCTACTCTCACAAATTTTGTATAGCTTCACGCCATACCTCGCCCGCTTGGAGGGCACATACTGGCGGAAAATGAGTCTCCCCTTGAACGCAATGAGAGACTCATCAACCGCGACCTCCCTTCCAGGTACATAGGCCTCCATGAATTTGGCCCCAAAGTGATCGATGACCAGCCATATCTTATACAGACGGTCATGGGCAGGATCACCTCGGGGGGGGGGACATGCTGCATTATCGGAATAATGCAGACATTTCCGGATGGCCTCAAACCGGGAGCGTGTCATGGCCGTACTGTAAAGTGGGGTCTGGTATAGGACGTCCCCACTCCAGTACAGCCTGACACTGGGTTTCTTGACCTGGCCCATATGCAGCACGAGGCCCCAAAATGTCCTCATTTCGGCTGCACTGACCGGCGTCCAGCCACCGGACCTGGCCAAAAAGGAGCCCGGGTGTTGAGCGACGAACTGTTGGGCGTACAGATTTGTCTGCTCCACCATCAGATTTACCAGTGGGTCACTGAAAAAATGACAAAAAAAGTAATATTCAGTGTAGCCCACTGTGGAAATTTGGATTCCTGATTGGCCTACAAAATCAGGAATCACGGGCTCGTATCGCTCTGGGCTACACCAGACAAGTTCACCGGCAGGGTGTTCCGGTGGATTTAACTGGTGGGCTGGGAAACCAGTATGAGCCCCAGAGCTGCTCGTACTAGGCTGGGACACAGGGTCCCTAACATGGCGGTCCCCTTGCTCCGCCTGGCAGTGTCTCCGCCGCCTTGGGGGCTCATCATCATCGCTAGATGAAGAGGAAGACGTGGATGATAACAGGAATGTGGGGTCATCCTCGTCCTCACTGGGACTCTCGGAGTCGGAGGCAAGCTGGGCGTATGCCTCTGCGGCCGAGAACGTCCGACGAGCCATAGGGGAGTGTGTGTCTGCGTGTATATTTGCGTGTGTGTAAATCTTTATTTGGTGTGCGTGTGTGTGGGGGCACGGGTGTTCACGGACTTAACCCTAAAACTAACAGAAAAAATAAAAAATAACTAAAAAAATGTGGAGAAAAAAATTCAAAACCGCCGATCAACCGTCTGAAGTTGATCAGCGGTGGGGTGTGCGATGCGCTAACAGTGGCCTGACGCTAAGAATGCCGGCCACAGTCAGCGTACACAAAAAAAAAATACTGCACCCCAAAAAAGTGGGAGGGGGGGGCAAGCAGCAGCACCCCTGGGGCATCTAGGGTCACACAGCTGTGCTGTGGACCCCAGACACCCTAACTTAGGGTGATGCAATAAAACTTCACAAACTAACTTTCCCTTTTTTTTCCCTGCCTAACCCAAACTTTCACTATGCTGTCCCTATGTACCTGATGGGGGGTGCTGGGGGCACAGATCGGGTCCTGGGGGCACAGATCCGGTGCTGCTGGCAGCGATGGCGGACACGTGCAGGCAGCTCCTCTCTCCTCCGGCTCCGGAACACAAAAGGGGGAGGAGAGGAGCGCCTGCCTCTTTTGAATCTGCCGCTGGACCGCCCACAGACCAATCAGAAGTGATCCTGAGTGGTGATGTCACCATCACCACTCAGGATCAC
Source organism: Bufo gargarizans (assembly GCF_014858855.1). Classification (NCBI taxonomy): domain Eukaryota; kingdom Metazoa; phylum Chordata; class Amphibia; order Anura; family Bufonidae; genus Bufo; species Bufo gargarizans. The sequence continues at coordinate 151,531,497 of NC_058085.1, read as the reverse complement.
TGAATGGTGATTGGTGGGGTGAAATTACACCACCATCACCATCCTGTTCCGGGTTATCGGGTCTTCAGAGACCTGCGGTTTTCTGCGATCGCATACATGGGGTGGTCACCGAACCCCCCGGCGCATTTGCCCCAAGTGCCTGCTCAATGATTTGAGCAGGTACGGGGTTCCGATCGCCGCCCGCCGCGCGGCGGTGATCGAAAATACACAGGGAGTACAGGTACGCCCTGTGTCCTTAAGTACCAGGACATCAGGGCGTACCTGTACGCCCTATGTCCTTAAGAGGTCAAATAAACAGTCACACCGGACATGCTGCTGTGAATCTTCTTTGCTATCTACCATTATTCTGGGACTGCTTTGGATCTGTGGTCCTATCGCGGCTGGTGCATTCCGGATGGGTCAAGAGGTCTGTTTGTGCTGCTCTGCAACTCTCTTTTATCGCTGGAATCTGGACTGGTGACGGTTAGTCTGGATGGTCAGTTAAAGATTTCTGCACTTTGTTAGAACTGATGATCTATCCTCTGGATAGATCATCAGCATCTGATCGGCGGGGGTCCGACTCCCGGGACCTCCGCCGATCAGCTATTTGAGAAGGCAGCGGCGCTCCAGCAGCGTGGCTGCCTTCTCACTGTTTACCACTGGACCAGTGACTAGTATCAATGGCCTGGGCGGGGCTAAGCTCCGTTCACTTGAATGGAGCTTAGCCCAGCCCAGGCAAGTTGATACTAGTCGTGACGTCACTGGGCCAGCGGTATACAGTGAGAAGGCCGCGGCGATGCTATAGCGCCGCTGCCTTCTAAGACAGCTGATTGGCAGGGGTCCCGGGTGTCTGACCCCTGCTGATCAGATGCTGATGATCTATCCAGAGGATAGATCATCAGTTTAAACAAAGTGCAGAACCCCTTTAAGTCACAGGGCGACACTTGCTGGCAGAGGAACAGGGCCAGGACAAGGTCTTTTGGAGCCGCAGAGCTATTAGGCAAATGGCACCCCCTTTGTAGAATCAATTAACCCCTTCCTAACATTGCAATTTTCATATTTTGCATTTTTGTTTTTCACTCCATGCCTTCCTGGAGTTATAACTTTTTTTTTTTACTTTTCCAGTCACATAACCATGTAGGGATTGTTTTTTTTGTGCAACAGGTTGTACTGTACTTTCTAATGCCACCATTTTTTAAATGGCGTGGAATTGGGGGGAAAAAAACACTATTCCGACGCAGTTTTATGGGTTTTGTTTTTATGGCATTCACTATGCAGTAAAATTGACTTGTGCTTTTCATTCTCCAGGTCAGTACGATTATGGCAATACCACACTTGTCTAGTTTTTTTTTGCATTTTAATGCTAAAAAAAATAAAAACTTTGGATTTTTTTTTCTTGTCATTGCCGTATTTTGACCCCCATAACTTTTCTATAGTTATGTCTACGGAGATGTGTGAGGGCTAATTTTTTGCAAGATGATCTGTAGTTTTTGATGATACTTAATTTTTGTCATTTTGGTGTGTGTATGACCCTATTTGTATGTATGTATCAGCAATTTTTTCCTGTTACGCCGTTCACTGCTCCAAGTGGACTCCATCATCAGATTGCAATCTGTATAGAATAATGAAATTTGCTCCGTTATTCTAAATAGAAACATGTATATTACAGTTCAGTGCTGCCACCTGCTGGCCTGAAGAGAGGTGAAACGCGTGTCTAGGGGCCAGCGCTCGGGGCAAGATCTGAGTAGTGGTCTATCATGTCGCAGGGTATGTTATTTGGATATATGTAATTTTAACCTGGGTATAATGTCCATGTTCTGGGGTTGCCTCTGATCGGGTGTGCTCATCTCTACACAGTGTCTCGGTATAGCTACGTATTAGTAGCTGTACATTATCATTTTTGCTTCACAGTTCATGAGACCAGTGACACTGAATATATGATATAGCACATTAGTTTATGGTGTATTTTACATGTATGGAAGGCATCCCATTATATGGGGGAACCCTCTATGTATATGCCCCGATAGAGACATCACAGGTTTGCTGTTGGGATATATGTGATTAGGCATTTTCTAGATTGGATAGGCGTACTACCCTTGACATATATCACTCTACGTGTATGCCCCTTGCTATGTTCTCTGTATCTATACTCTATCGTGTCTCTTTCTATTTGCTGAACCCTTATTTATACTTTGTTGAACAATAAAGATGGCAATTTTTTTTAAAAATATTTTTGTGTCCCATTGACTTTTTGGTGTTAATATATATAATTGATCCATGGGTGTGATATATCATTATATTAGAGAAGATATATCATTTAATAAGATAAAGAGGTGTTATGGACTATTGATACAAAATGGATACTTGCTTGTTGAGCTAAGATGGCGGCCAGGCATTCAGCCTACACCTATAAACTAGAATCTTACTTTGTGTTTTTATCATGTGTTTCTTTGTGGTTTCCGTTCAGCTCAAGCAAGCAGCTACAAAGAAAGAAGTAACGGTTTCACCCAGGAACAAGGGGGGGAGGGAGAAGGAATTTCCTCTGGCCGTCAAGGTTACAGAAAAGTAGAGAGTTCATAGCCAATAGAAAATATATACTTTATCTTTCACCCCCCCCCTCACTCCCTCCTCTCGTGAAACCCATGTTGTTTTCAGAAATAAACCAGAGATACTGATTAACTCCATGTAGTGAGTTGTCTGTCTGATCTCTCCGTGCACGTATCTTAATTAATTAATTTGGAGCAGTACATCAACTGAACTGGCAGCTTTGTCAGAACCAGAACAATTTTGGCACCCAACGTGGGGCTCGAGGATTGGACCCTCTGTTCCCGTACCCCCAGAGACCAGACGAGGAGAGGCGCACTAACGGACACCGGGATCGCAACCCGTGATATGAGGTAGGAAAATTGAGTCATCTTGCCTATAAAGTGTCCCCTGGTGTAGCCTCTTGGTGTTCGTCTGAGGGAGGGGTGCGGAAGCAGTCTGGGACGTCCTCGAGGGCATGAAAGTAAGAACCCCATATGTTTTCTTAAAGTCTTGATGTACTGTGTTGTGCCTATAAGTTGTGAAGACCCTGTTGACAAGTATCATTGACTGAGACACGGAGTTCTCCTGTGTTCCTGTATCGGAGTTCAGCCCGGTGTCTGACTCGAATCTCCATAAAGGGGACGATCACAGATGGGTGGAGAGCGGTTCGCGGTAGCCCAGAGTGTGCTGACCGGAACTCAAAGGTCTTCACGTCCAGTGATTACTCTATGCAGAGGTCTTTAGGCGGCTTCAGTAGGTACGAGAGATAATGGGAAATGAGGAAAGTGTCCCGAAGGGTTACTGTTCACCTGAACAGTACGTGGCGGACAGGAGAGGCAAACGTTTCATAAAAGGATTAAGTAAGTTGGAGAAGAGTTAAAGGTGTCTGTAAAGGAGGCATCCTCATAAAAGGATTAAGTAAGTTGGAGAAGAGTTAAAGGTGTCTGTAAAGGAGGCATCCTATGTAGTGCTACCTGGCAAGTGTTGTTAAACGAGAAGAGAGGGAAGTTAGAAGATGATTAATTGACAGACATGGTCCGTGTGTGGTTGGACTGTAGTAAAGAATTTGAACAGACCGGGGGGGGGGGAACTAAATTTTGATGAGAAAAGACAGATATTTCTGTAAGCCTGGTGTTGCATTGATACATGACTAGCCACCACCCTATAATGGCGCCGGGAAGAAAGCAGGTGGGTGGACCTGCAAAACATGTGGTCAACAGAATCCCTGCTCCCGTGATACGTGCCTTCCCTGTGGGGTTCCCCACCCACAAAACCACACCTTGGTAACTACTCCCCGGCACGTCCCATCACTTCCCGTGTTAGCTACAGCGCCATCTTGTCCCCAGGCAACGCCCATGAACGGACCTTTAATATCATTCGGTCCGGACCCCCCCCGTCACTCCTATGTCACCCCTAGTGTCCCGGTGATCTCTATGCTGTACCCGATGATAAACCCGGACGGTACATTCATGCTACCCCACTCACCTGCCACCCTTACTCCTATAATGGTAGGGGGGCAACCTGATGAAGCAGAACAGGGGGATGCAGACGGTGCTGCAGAATCCACAATGGGCATACAAAATGCACCGGGTAATATGCAAACTCCTTCGCGGGGTACCCCGACAGACTACGGTGATCCGCCAACTTTACCCCTGGCACCACAGTGGACTGTACCCATGACCGTGCGCCCATCACGACGTTCACAAGATCAAATACTGCAGGGTCAGATTACAGAGTTACAAAAGAACTTACAGAAAATTGAGCAGGGAAACCTTGAGACACTGAAAGAAGCCCTAGCACTTAACCGGCCACAGGGACCACCAAAATATGTGTCTTTCACCCCACAACAGTTATTCACCATAGTGAATTTACTGCCTGACCCTGAGACCCATCCCATGCCCTTTTTCAGGAAACTGTCCCAAGTGCATCAAACCTATGGGTGCACATGGTCGGACCTGCAAAGTATAGTGGAAAACAAGACGGGTGAATACTCCTCACTGATAATGGATCAAATCCACATTCCTGAACTTAAAAGGTGCTAACTTTGACCCCCAAGATCATGAGTCTGGAGAATTCTTTATAGAACAACTACAGAAATGGACAAAAGCTAAATTTGCAGATCATTCCAAGCAGATCATTTCACCACACTGCAGGACAGCTGCGGGGGATCAGTTGACCCCCACCTTTTTTCTTTTCACAGAAATGTTGGTTTCTGCTGTGTTAGTTTAAGCTCCTCTTTCTGATAAGAAACTGTCTTGCTTCTTGGTCTTTGTGGTTTTTACTCAAATTATGTGACACCCACAGATGCCGGATGTCTGACAATAAAATTCTGCACTGATTTATATAAGCAAGGGGATTCGCTGCAAACCATTTTGCACCTCATCCCCAATACTCTCTGGGCCAGAGGACCCCAGGATATTGGATACCTCAGTGTCCCACCAGTCACTGTGACCCTGAAGGACCCCAAAGTCCTACCATACAAAGAGACTGGACCCAGTAGCCAGAGAAGCCCCTTCCTGTGTCAGAGCTATCCATGCTGCCAGCTCTCTTCTAAACGTCACATCTGACGTTGTGCTAGGTCATCCCCTCACTATTCTGGCTCTCCATGACGTTTCTGCCATCCTCCAGCAGACTCAACCTAAACACCTCACTGCACAGCGCCACCTCCGGCTTCCGTGTAGTTTGCTTCTGCCAGATAATGTCACCATTCAGAGGTGCCGCATCCTCAATCCTGCTGCACTCCTTCCTCTTCCAAGGGGGGAGTATACTGGAGAATCTGAAGATTTTATTGATCTACAGGCACACTCGAGCTGACACCTCTGAAGCCAGAGGAAAGGCCCTAGCTGACCAAGCTGCGAAGGAAGCAGCAGTGAAAGAGGAAAGAGTCCAGTCAAACCAGATTATGATAACACAGGAAGACCTGGAACAAGAAGAAATCACATAGGACCTCCTGAAACAAATACAGAAACAGGCCACGCCACAAGAAAAATTGGATTGGCTAAAAGAGTCAGCCCAAGAAGAGAAAGAATCTGGACTGTGGACCCAAGGAAGGAGAGCATCTCTGCCCAAAGCTCTCTATCCTCTGATAGCTTCAATAGCTCATGGGCCCACCCACCAATCTAAGACCATCATGAAAGAACTAATAGACAATGGCCCCAGGGATAACCCCTGTCCTGGTGAGGCATACTCAGTCTTGCCTCATCTGTGCGCAGTGCAACCCGGGAAGACCTGAGCCTACACCAACCAAATGTCTCCCCAAAGCCCAGTACCCGTTCCAACGGATTCAAATTGACCACATCCAGATGCCAATGTGCCAAGGGTTTCAATATGTGCTAGTAGTGATAGACTTGTTCTCTGGGTGGCCAGAAGCCTACCCCGTCCAAAACCAGACAGCAACCACTACTGCAAAAAAACTGATGCAGGAGCTTGTCTGTAGGTTCGGAGTACCTGAGGTCATTGAGAGTGATCAGGGCCCAGCATTCACTGCTAGATTAACCCAAGAAGTCTGGAAGATGGTAGGGTCACACTTAGCCTATCACACACCCTACAGACCCCAAAGCAGCGACAAAGTCAAACGACTGAACGAGGTACTGAAGTCCAAGATGCTGAAAATGACTGGGGAGACAGGGCTCAGTTGGGTACAATGCCTGCCAATAGCACTATTTTCAGTTAGACACACCCCTAGGCCTCCACACCAAATTTTGTTTAGGACACGGCCTAGGATGGGACAGTACTTCCCACAGCAATTGCAAATGCATTATGAATCTGTTGCTAAATATGTGATTGCCCATAGTAAACAATTGTCTAACATATGTGCACAAGTTTTCTCTTCCATTCCAGATCCTGACTCCCTAGAAGGAATACACACTCTCAAACCTGGAGAGTGGGTGGTGGTCAAGAAACACGTCAGAAACACCCTCGAACCACGATACAAGGGGCCTTACCAGGTGTTGCTGACTACCCCGACCTCTGTGAAACTCGAAGGGAGGCTTACCTGGATCCACGCCTCACATTGTAAAAGAGTAAAGGCTGTCCCGACGACCCTGGAACAATAAGCCATGAGGATTCACATACTGATCATGACTTTGACAGTGGGCATATCTGCAGTGTTCACGCCACTGGGTAATGAATGGGACACTGGGCTAATGTCACATGTTTTCCTAGCTGGACACACTGTTATTGTCTCCAAGTACAAACCAAAGGTATGACATTTAGTCCACACATACACTCAGGTTGCAATGATTCAAAAACAGACAGCCACGTGCAGTGTATTGGTGTAGATGCTGAGAACGGAAAGGATCTGCCCTGTAACCACCGTACTGTACAGGATCTCCGGACAGGTATATTAGCTAACGACACCGAAAGTCAGTCAAAAGGATATGAGTTGGCGAAAGGGACATAATTAGCCAAACTAATTACCCGATTATTCAATGGCACAGCAGTAGCAGTTCCAGACGACATATACTTAGTTTGTGGACACAAAGCATACAAATGGTTATCCGAGAATGTCACAGGACTGTGCACCATCGCCAAGCTTACTCCTGCCACCTTTATAGTACCACACTCTGAAATTGGCATAAATGCAGTACCTAAACACACCTTGTATCATAGGGCCAAAGATAACACACCCAGACCAAATGGCAAGCCACATGTAGTAGAGATGAGCATTACCAACAAAACTGTTAGTTCCATCTTCATATATCCCATGATAGTGCAGATGTGGGATCATCTGGTAGTAGCAACAGACTACCTGGATGACCAAATATGGGAAGTGATGAGACTTATGAATACCTCAAACATTGTGCAAAACCAGTTAATCATTGTCACCAACCAACACACATTAGTTCTAGATTATGTTACAGCTAAAGATGGAGGTATGTGCCAGGTTGTGGGACCCTCTTGTTGCCATTACATAGACCCGCAGGGTAATTTGCAAGTTAAGGTGGGTATAGAGAAAATGGCGGATTTAAGAGATAAATGGCTGGATGCACATAAAGCTGATAAAGATACATGGTGGTCTGATACCTTCTCTTCCCTTAACCCCAATAACTGGTTCAAAGGTATTTGGGGTTGGCTCATGGGAATTGTCCAGGTAATATTGCAGGTAGCCCTAGTAATATTGGTGATATATGTAGTGATTAAGCTCGTTCTTATTTGTGTGACCCGCTTTTCAAAAAGAATGAAGAAAACTGATGAACGACCTATTATGCTCCTCTACGATGAGGAAGGACAGAAGGAAACATCGTTCAACACAGCTCCCCCTCCTCACAATGATGCCTGGCTGAGATAGGGTGAGATGAATCCCAGGGTATTACCACAAGTCCGAGCAACCGGGAGCCTACCTATAAGGGGTAGGTTGTCGCCACTGCGGGTGAAGAGGATACGAATGGTATGCCCAGGGGATTCGCTAGGCGAAGGGAAAGTCTACAATCAAGTCTCCAAGGGGGGACTGTTATGGACTATTGATACAAAATGGATACTTGCTTGTTGAGCTAAGATGGCGGCCAGGCATTCAGCCTACACCTATAAACTAGAATCTTACTTTGTGTTTTTATCATGTGTTTCTTTGTGGTTTCCGTTCAGCTCAAGCAAGCAGCTACAAAGAAAGAAGTAACGGTTTCACCCAGGAACAAGGGGGGGAGGGAGAAGGAATTTCCTCTGGCCGTCAAGGTTACAGAAAAGTAGAGAGTTCATAGCCAATAGAAAATATATACTTTATCTTTCACCCCCCCCCCTCACTCCCTCCTCTCGTGAAACCCATGTTGTTTTCAGAAATAAACCAGAGATACTGATTAACTCCATGTAGTGAGTTGTCTGTCTGATCTCTCCGTGCACGTATCTTAATTAATTAATTTGGAGCAGTACATCAACTGAACTGGCAGCTTTGTCAGAACCAGAACAGAGGTATTTGTAGGTTTTAATGAGCCTGGAAGCCTAGTACAGGCTCCGGCTCATGACATGTGTAGAACGATTTCCCTGATCTCCGTTGGGGGGGGGGGGGGGGGGGGGGGGGGGGGGTTGAAGCGTTCTTGGCTTTAGCCCTCTCAGACACTGTGGTCACGTTTGCTGATCGCGGACATTAGCTGCTGGTGTCTGCTGTATGAAACACTCACGTGTTTCCTGAGGCGATGTGAGGTATTTCAAAAACAACTTTATTCAGAAACAAACAATATAACAAAGGTTATAAACTGTCATATCTATATAGCCTACAGGTGGCAGTAAACATGTTAACATGTATAACTCCTAACAGCACCCAGCGGCTATGGCGCTCACTCCTCACTGGAGCGGGCACCATCTTTAAAGAACCGACATCTGCCAGACATGTACAGCGGATGTTGAGAAGGAGTTATTTGCTAATAAAGACACAGAATACATATAAATGTAATCCAGTGACTGATGTTTCTCTACAGTAGTTGTTCACTTGTTTTTTTCTTCTCTATTCACCGCAGACTGCCATGAAGAGTTCTTACAAAGCCTGCAGAGTCTCTATACACAGTGGCGTAGCTATAGGTGGTTATTAGTGTTGAGCGTGAATATTTGAATCGCAAATTTTAATTGCGAATATTGCCACTTTGAGAATTTGCGAATATGTGCTATATATTCGTATTAGTGAATAGTGTTGATCGCGAATATTCTAATTGCAAATTTATCCCGAATATCGGCACTTAGCAACATCCCTAGCAACCAAAGTTGCCTACCCCTTAGTGTTGATCGCGAATATTCTAATCGCAAATTTTTCTCATGAATATATTACATTGCCGATTTTCGCAATCAAGTAAATAACGACGAGATCACAAATTCTCGAATTTGCAAATTATGGTGAATATTGGGCCAATAATTAGCGAAATATCGCTAATTCGAATATTGCCTATGTCGCTCATCATTAATAATGAGAAGCTGGTAATGTTCCACAGCTACCATCGGGTTTAAAGAGCATGTTTTTTGGATGGAAGAAAGTCAGATTAGTTTACTACCAAAATCAGACAGACTGACCTTTTGAATGTCTGTTTAGCTATGTTGTCATGTCTGAAAACTAATTTTTTTTGTCTGTAAAAACTGCTGTTTCATTGCCATTCAGTGTCAATGCAGCTCTAAGATAAGCCTATGAGAGATGGAAAGTGTAACAATGTATTTGTTTGTGCTGAGCTTCTCCACTTCACGCGTCCCACTAGACGGTTCTAGATTAGCCAGAAACTATACACAAGGAAAGCAGTCAGAACTAGGGATGAGCGAACTCGAACTGTATAGTTCGGGTTCGTACCGAATTTTGGGGTGTCCGTGACACGGACCCGAACCCGGACATTTTCGTAAAAGTCCGGGTTCGGGTTCGGTGTTCGTCGCTTTCTTCGCGCTTTTGTGACGCTTTCTTGGCGCTTTTTGAAAGGCTGCAAAGCAGCCAATCAACAAGCGTCATACTACTTGCCCCAAGAGGCCATCACAGCCATGCCTACTATTGGCATGGCTGTGATTGGCCAGAGCACCATGTGACCCAGCCTCTATTTAAGCTGGAGTCACATAGCGCCGCCCGTCACTCTGCTCTGATTAGCGTAGGGAGAGGTTGCGGCTGCGACAGTAGGGCGAGATTAGGCAGATTAACTCCTCCAAAGGACTTGATTAACTGATCGATCTGCAGCTGTGGATCATTGAGCTGCTGATCCTCAATTGCTCACTGTTTTTAGGCTGCACAGACCGTTTGTCAGTCTCATTTTTCTGGGGTGATCGGCGGCCATTTTGTGTCTTGTGGTGCGCCAGCACAAGCTGCGACCAAGTGCATTTAACCCTCAATGGTGTGGTTGTTTTTTGGCTAAAGCCTACATCAGGGTGAAGCTGTGACACCAAGTGCATTTAACCAGCAATAGTCTGTTCATTTTTTGGCCATATACAAAATCAGGGGCAAGCTGCGCCTGTCACCAAGTGCATTTAACCCTCAATGGTGTGGTTGTTTTTTGGCTAAAGCCTACATCAGGGTGAAGCTGTCACACCAAGTGCATTTAACCAGCAATAGTCTGTTCATTTTTTGGCCATATACAAAATCAGGGGCAAGCTGCGCCTGTCACCAAGTGCATTTAACCCTCAATGGTGTGGTTGTTTTTTGGCTAAAGCCTACATCAGGGTGAAGCTGTCACACCAAGTGCATTTAACCAGCAATAGTCTGTTCATTTTTTGGCCATATACAAAATCAGGGGCAAGCTGCGCCTGTCACCAAGTGCATTTAACCCTCAATGGTGTGGTTGTTTTTTGGCTAAAGCCTACATCAGGGTGAAGCTGTCACACCAAGTGCATTTAACCAGCAATAGTCTGTTCATTTTTTGGCCATATCCCAGTCTAATTCTGTCACTAAATCCATACCGGTCACCCAGCGCCTAAATACTAGGCCTCAAATTTATATCCAGCTAAATCTGTCCCTAGTGCTGTAGCTGGGCGAGTTATTTAGTGTCCGTTCAAGCACATTTCTTGTTCTGGGTTGAAATACAATTCCCAATTTAGCAATTTCATAATTTAGTGGTTCCTGCTATATCAGAGCTATTTGAAATCTATCCCAAAAAGGGTATATAATATTGAAGGTGCACATTGGGTCATTCAGAATAACTTCACACACACCCGCTACTGTGTATTTCCAAGTCTAATTCTGTCACTAAATCCATACCGGTGACCCAGCGCCTAAATACTAGGCCTCAAATTTAATTCCCTCTAAATCTCTCGTTACCCACCGCTGTACTGTTGTTGCTGGGCAAGATATTTAGTGTCCGTCAAAGCACATTTTTTGTTCTGGGTTGAAGTACAATTCCCAATTTAGCAATTTCATAATTTAGTGGTTTCTGCTATATCAGAGCTATTTGAAATCTATCCCAAAAAGGGTATATAATATTGAAGGTGCACATAGGGTCATTCAGAATAACTTCACACACACCCGCTACTGTGTATTTCCAAGTCTAATTCTGTCACTAAACCCATACCTGTCACCCAGCGCCTAAATACTAGGCCTCAAATTTAAATCCCTCTAAATCTCTCGTTACCGTTGTCCTGTTGTAGCTGGGAAAGTTATTTAGTGCCCGTCAAAGCACATTTTTTGTTCTGGGTTGAAGTACAATTCCCAATTTAGCAATTTCATAATTTAGTGGTTCCTGCTATATCAGAGCTATTTGAAATCTATCCCAAAAAGGGTATATAATATTGAAGGTGCACATAGGGTCATTCAGAATAACTTCACACACACCCGCTACTGTGTATTTCCAAGTCTAATTCTGTCACTAAACCCATACCTGTCACCCAGCGCCTAAATACTAGGCCTCAAATTTAAATCCCTCTAAATCTCTCGTTACCGTTGTCCTGTTGTAGCTGGGAAAGTTATTTAGTGCCCGTCAAAGCACATTTTTTGTTCTGGGTTGAAGTACAATTCCCAATTTAGCAATTTCATAATTTAGTGGTTCCTGCTATATCAGAGCTATTTGAAATCTATCCCAAAAAGGGTATATAATATTGAAGGTGCACATAGGGTCATTCAGAATAACTTCACACACACCCGCTACTGTGTATTTCCAAGTCTAATTCTGTCACTAAATCCATACCGGTGACCCAGCGCCTAAATACTAGGCCTCAAATTTAATTCCCTCTAAATCTCTCGTTACCCACCGGTGTACTGTTGTTGCTGGGCAAGATATTTAGTGTCCGTCAAAGCACATTTTTTGTTCTGGGTTGAAGTACAATTCCCAATTTAGCAATTTCATAATTTAGTGGTTTCTGCTATATCAGAGCTATTTGAAATCTATCCCAAAAAGGGTATATAATATTGAAGGTGCACATAGGGTCATTCAGAATAACTTCACACACACCCGCTACTGTGTATTTCCAAGTCTAATTCTGTCACTAAACCCATACCTGTCACCCAGCGCCTAAATACTAGGCCTCAAATTTAAATCCCTCTAAATCTCTCGTTACCGTTGTCCTGTTGTAGCTGGGAAAGTTATTTAGTGCCCGTCAAAGCACATTTTTTGTTCTGGGTTGAAGTACAATTCCCAATTTAGCAATTTCATAATTTAGTGGTTCCTGCTATATCAGAGCTATTTGAAATCTATCCCAAAAAGGGTATATAATATTGAAGGTGCACATAGGGTCATTCAGAATAACTTCACACACACCCGCTACTGTGTATTTCCAAGTCTAATTCTGTCACTAAATCCATACCGGTGACCCAGCGCCTAAATACTAGGCCTCAAATTTAATTCCCTCTAAATCTCTCGTTACCCACCGCTGTACTGTTGTTGCTGGGCAAGATATTTAGTGTCCGTCAAAGCACATTTTTTGTTCTGGGTTGAAGTACAATTCCCAATTTAGCAATTTCATAATTTAGTGGTTTCTGCTATATCAGAGCTATTTGAAATCTATCCCTAAAAGGGTATATAATATTGAAGGTGCACATAGGGTCATTCAGAATAACTTCACACACACCCGCTACTGTGTATTTCCAAGTCTAATTCTGTCACTAAACCCATACCTGTCACCCAGCGCCTAAATACTAGGCCTCAAATTTATATCCAGCTAAATCTGTCCCTAGTGCTGTAGCTGGGCGAGTTATTTAGTGTCCGTTCAAGCACATTTCTTGTTCTGGGTTGAAATACAATTCCCAATTTAGCAATTTCATAATTTAGTGGTTCCTGCTATATCAGAGCTCTTTGAAATCTATCCCAAAAAGGGTATATAATATTGAAGGTGCACATAGGGTCATTCAGAGTAACTTCACACACACCCGCTACTGTGTATTTCCAAGTCTAATTCTGTCACTAAATCCATACCGGTGACCCAGCGCCTAAATACTAGGCCTCAAATTTAATTCCCTCTAAATCTCTCGTTACCCACCGCTGTACTGTTGTTGCTGGGCAAGATATTTAGTGTCCGTCAAAGCACATTTTTTGTTCTGGGTTGAAGTACAATTCCCAATTTAGCAATTTCATAATTTAGTGGTTTCTGCTATATCAGAGCTATTTGAAATCTATCCCAAAAAGGGTATATAATATTGAAGGTGCACATAGGGTCATTCAGAATAACTTCACACACACCCGCTACTGTGTATTTCCAAGTCTAATTCTGTCACTAAACCCATACCTGTCACCCAGCGCCTAAATACTAGGCCTCAAATTTAAATCCCTCTAAATCTCTCGTTACCGTTGTCCTGTTGTAGCTGGGAAAGTTATTTAGTGCCCGTCAAAGCACATTTTTTGTTCTGGGTTGAAGTACAATTCCCAATTTAGCAATTTCATAATTTAGTGGTTCCTGCTATATCAGAGCTATTTGAAATCTATCCCAAAAAGGGTATATAATATTGAAGGTGCACATAGGGTCATTCAGAATAACTTCACACACACCCGCTACTGTGTATTTCCAAGTCTAATTCTGTCACTAAATCCATACCGGTGACCCAGCGCCTAAATACTAGGCCTCAAATTTAATTCCCTCTAAATCTCTCGTTACCCACCGCTGTACTGTTGTTGCTGGGCAAGATATTTAGTGTCCGTCAAAGCACATTTTTTGTTCTGGGTTGAAGTACAATTCCCAATTTAGCAATTTCATAATTTAGTGGTTTCTGCTATATCAGAGCTATTTGAAATCTATCCCTAAAAGGGTATATAATATTGAAGGTGCACATAGGGTCATTCAGAATAACTTCACACACACCCGCTACTGTGTATTTCCAAGTCTAATTCTGTCACTAAACCCATACCTGTCACCCAGCGCCTAAATACTAGCCCTCAAATTTATATCCAGCTAAATCTGTCCCTAGTGCTGTAGCTGGGCGAGTTATTTAGTGTCCGTTCAAGCACATTTCTTGTTCTGGGTTGAAATACAATTCCCAATTTAGCAATTTCATAATTTAGTGGTTCCTGCTATATCAGAGCTCTTTGAAATCTATCCCAAAAAGGGTATATAATATTGAAGGTGCACATAGGGTCATTCAGAGTAACTTCACACACACCCGCTACTGTGTATTTCCAAGTCTAATTCTGTCACTAAATCCATACCGGTGACCCAGCGCCTAAATACTAGGCCTCAAATTTAATTCCCTCTAAATCTCTCGTTACCCACCGCTGTACTGTTGTTGCTGGGCAAGATATTTAGTGTCCGTCAAAGCACATTTTTTGTTCTGGGTTGAAGTACAATTCCCAATTTAGCAATTTCATAATTTAGTGGTTTCTGCTATATCAGAGCTATTTGAAATCTATCCCTAAAAGGGTATATAATATTGAAGGTGCACATAGGGTCATTCAGAATAACTTCACACACACCCGCTACTGTGTATTTCCAAGTCTAATTCTGTCACTAAATCCATACCGGTGACCCAGCGCCTAAATACTAGGCCTCAAATTTAATTCCCTCTAAATCTCTCGTTACCCACCGTTGTACTGTTGTTGCTGGGCAAGATATTTAGTGTCCGTCAAAGCACATTTTTTGTTCTGGGTTGAAGTACAATTCCCAATTTAGCAATTTCATAATTTAGTGGTTTCTGCTATATCAGAGCTATTTGAAATCTATCCCTAAAAGGGTATATAATATTCAAGGTGCACATTGGGTCATTCAGAATAACTTCACACACACACGCTTCTGTGCATTTCCAAGTCTAATTCTGTCACTAAATCCATACCGGTCACCCAGCGCCTAAATACTAGGCCTCAAATTTATATCCCGCTGAATTTGAATACAATACATTGGGCCAAATAATATATTTGTTGTTGTGGTGAACCATAACAATGAGAAAAACATCTAGTAAGGGACGCGGACGTGGACATGGTCGTGGTGGTGTTAGTGGACCCTCTGGTGCTGGGAGAGGACGTGGCCGTTCTGCCACATCCACACGTCCTAGTGTACCAACTACTTCAGGTCCCAGTAGCCGCCAGAATTTACAGCGATATATGGTGGGGCCCAATGCCGTTCTAAGGATGGTAAGGCCTGAGCAGGTACAGGCATTAGTCAATTGGGTGGCCGACAGTGGATCCAGCACGTTCACATTATCTCCCACCCAGTCTTCTGCAGAAAGCGCACAGATGGCGCCTGAAAACCAACCCCATCAGTCTGTCACATCACCCCCATGCATACCAGGGAAACTGTCTCAGCCTCAAGTTATGCAGCAGTCTCTTATGCTGTTTGAAGACTCCGCTGGCAGGGTTTCCCAAGGGCATCCACCTAGCCCTTCCCCAGCGGTGAAAGACATAGAATGCACTGACGCACAACCACTTATGTTTCCTGATGATGAGGACATGGGAATACCACCTCAGCATGTCTCTGATGATGACGAAACACAGGTGCCAACTGCTGCGTCTTTCTGCAGTGTGCAGACTGAACAGGAGGTCAGGGATCAAGACTGGGTGGAAGACGATGCAGGGGACGATGAGGTCCTAGACCCCACATGGAATGAAGGTCGTGCCACTGACTTTCACAGTTCGGAGGAAGAGGCAGTGGTGAGACCGAGCCAACAGCGTAGCAAAAGAGGGAGCAGTGGGCAAAAGCAGAACACCCGCCGCCAAGAGACTCCGCCTGCTACTGACCGCCGCCATCTGGGACCGAGCACCCCAAAGGCAGCTTCAAGGAGTTCCCTGGCATGGCACTTCTTCAAACAATGTGCTGACGACAAGACCCGAGTGGTTTGCACGCTGTGCCATCAGAGCCTGAAGCGAGGCATTAACGTTCTGAACCTGAGCACAACCTGCATGACCAGGCACCTGCATGCAAAGCATGAACTGCAGTGGAGTAAACACCTTAAAACCAAGGAAGTCACTCAGGCTCCCCCTGCTACCTCTTCTGCTGCTGCCGCCTCGGCCTATTCTGCTGCTGCCGCCTCGGCCTCTTCCTCCGCCTCTGGAGGAACGTTGGCACCTGCCGCCCAGCAAACAGGGGATGTACCACCAACACCACCACCACCACCTCCGTCACCAAGCGTCTCAACCATGTCACACGCCAGCGTTCAGCTCTCCATCTCACAAACATTTGATAGAAAGCGTAAATTCCCACCTAGCCACCCTCGATCCCTGGCCCTGAATGCCAGCATTTCTAAACTACTGGCCTATGAAATGCTGTCATTTAGGCTGGTGGACACAGACAGCTTCAAACAGCTCATGTCGCTTGCTGTCCCACAGTATGTTGTTCCCAGCCGGCACTACTTCTCCAAGAGAGCCGTGCCTTCCCTGCACAACCAAGTATCCGATAAAATCAAGTGTGCACTGCGCAACGCCATCTGTAGCAAGGTCCACCTAACCACAGATACGTGGACCAGTAAGCACGGCCAGGGACGCTATATCTCCCTAACTGCACACTGGGTAAATGTAGTGGCAGCTGGGCCCCAGGCGGAGAGCTGTTTGGCGCACGTCCTTCCGCCGCCAAGGATCGCAGGGCAACATTCTTTGCCTCCTGTTGCCACCTCCTCCTTCTCGGCTTCCTCCTCCTCTTCTTCCACCTGCTCATCCAGTCAGCCACACACCTTCACCACCAACTTCAGCACAGCCCGGGGTAAACGTCAGCAGGCCATTCTGAAACTCATATGTTTGGGGGACAGGCCCCACACCGCACAGGAGTTGTGGCGGGGTATAGAACAACAGACCGACGAGTGGTTGCTGCCGGTGAGCCTCAAGCCCGGCCTGGTGGTGTGTGATAATGGGCGAAATCTCGTTGCAGCTCTGGGACTAGCCAATTTGACGCACATCCCTTGCTTGGCGCATGTGCTGAATTTGGTGGTGCAGAAGTTCATTCACAACTACCCCGACATGTCAGAGCTGCTGCATAAAGTGCGGGCCGTCTGTTCGCGCTTCCGGCGTTCACATCCTGCTGCTGCTCGCCTGTCTGCGCTACAGCGTAACTTCGGCCTTCCCGCTCACCGCCTCATATGCGACGTGCCCACCAGGTGGAACTCCACCTTGCACATGCTGGACAGACTGTGCGAGCAGCAGCAGGCCATAGTGGAGTTTCAGCTGCAGCACGCACGGGTCAGTCGCACTACAGAACAGCACCACTTCACCACCAATGACTGGGCCTCCATGCGAGACCTGTGTGCCCTGTTGCGCTGTTTCGAGTACTCCACCAACATGGCCAGTGGCGATGACACCGTTATCAGCGTTACAATACCACTTCTATGTCTCCTTGAGAAAACACTTAGGGCGATGATGGAACAGGAGGTGGCCCAGGAGGAGGAGGAGGAGGATGAGGAAGAGGGGTCATTTTTAGCACTTTCAGGCCAGTCTCTTCGAAGTGACTCAGAGGGAGGTTTTTTGCAACAGCAGAGGCCAGGTACAAATGTGGCCAGCCAGGGCCCACTACTGGAGGACGAGGAGGACGAGGATGAGGAGGAGGTGGAGGAGGATGAGGATGAAGCATGGTCACAGCGGGGTGGCACCCAACGCAGCTCGGGTCCATCACTGGTGCGTGGCTGGGGGGAAAGGCAGGACGATGACGATACGCCTCCCACAGAGGACAGCTTGTCCTTACCCCTGGGCAGCCTGGCACACATGAGCGACTACATGCTGCAGTGCCTGCGCAACGACAGCAGAGTTGCCCACATTTTAACCTGTGCGGACTACTGGGTTGCCACCCTGCTGGATCCACGCTACAAAGACAATGTGCCCACCTTACTTCCTGCACTGGAGCGTGATAGGAAGATGCGCGAGTACAAGCGCACGTTGGTAGACGCGCTACTGAGAGCATTCCCAAATGTCACAGGGGAACAAGTGGAAGCCCAAGGCCAAGGCAGAGGAGGAGCAAGAGGTCGCCAAGGCAGCTGTGTCACGGCCAGCTCCTCTGAGGGCAGGGTTAGCATGGCAGAGATGTGGAAAACTTTTGTCAACACGCCACAGCTAACTGCACCACCACCTGATACGCAACGTGTTAGCAGGAGGCAACATTTTACTAACATGGTGGAACAGTACGTGTGCACACCCCTCCACGTACTGACTGATGGTTCGGCCCCATTCAACTTCTGGGTCTCTAAATTGTCCACGTGGCCAGAGCTAGCCTTTTATGCCTTGGAGGTGCTGGCCTGCCCGGCAGCCAGCGTTTTGTCTGAACGTGTATTCAGCACGGCAGGGGGCGTCATTACAGACAAACGCAGCCGCCTGTCTACAGCCAATGTGGACAAGCTGACGTTCATAAAAATGAACCAGGCATGGATCCCACAGGACCTGTCCGTCCCTTGTCCAGATTAGACATTAACTACCTCCCCATAACCATATATTATTGGACTCCAGGGCACTTCCTCATTCAATCCTATTTTTATTTTCATTTTACCATTATATTGCGATGCTACCCAAAGTTGAATGAACCTCTCCTCTGCCTGTGTGCTAGGCCTAAATATATGCCAATGGACTGTTGCAGTGGTGGCTGACATGAAGCCTGATTCTCTGCTATGACATGCAGACTAATTCTCTGCTGACATGAAGCCAGATTGTCTGTTACGGGACCTCTCTCCTCTGCCTGGGTGCTGGGCCTAAATTTATGACAATGGACTGTTGCAGTGGTGGCTGACGTGAAGCCTGATTCTCTGCTATGACATGCAGACTGATTCTCTGCTGTCATGAAGCCAGATTGTCTGTTACGGGACCTTTCTCCTCTACCTGGGTTCTGGGCCTAAATTTATGAAAATTGACTCTTACAGTGGTGGGTGACGTGAAGCCTGATTCTCTGCTATGATATGAAGACTGATTCTCTGCTGACATGAAGCCAGATTGTCTGTTACGGGACCTTTCTCCTCTGCCTGGGTTCTGGGCCTAAATTTATGAAAATTGACTCTTACAGTGGTGGGTGACGTGAAGCCTGATTCTCTGCTATGATATGAAGACTGATTCTCTGCTGACATGAAGCCAGATTGTCTGTTACGGGACCTCTCTCCTCTGCCTGGGTGCTGGGCCTAAATATATGCCAATGGACTGTTGCAGTGGTGGCTGACGTGAAGCCTCATTCTCTGCTATGACATGCAGACTAATTCTCTGCTGACATGAAGACAGATTCTCTGTTACGGGACCTCTCTCCTCTGCCTGGGTGCCGGGGCCTAAATATCTGAGAATGGACTGTTCCAGTGGTGGCTGACGTGAAGCCTCATTCTCTGCTATGACATGCAGACTAATTCTCTGCTGACATGAAGACAGATTCTCTGTTACGGGACCTCCCTCCTCTGCCTGGGTGCTGGGCCTAAATATATGCCAATGGACTGTTGCAGTGGTGGCTGACGTGAAGCCTCATTCTCTGCTATGACATGCAGACTAATTCTCTGCTGACATGAAGACAGATTCTCTGTTACGGGACCTCCCTCCTCTGCCTGGGTGCTGGGCCTAAATATATGCCAATGGACTGTTGCAGTGGTGGCTGACGTGAAGCCTCATTCTCTGCTATGACATGCAGACTGATTCTCTGCTGACATGAAGCCAGATTCTCTGTTACGGGACCTCTCTCCTCTGCCTGTGTGTGTGCTGGGCCTAAATATATGCCAATGGACTGTTGCAGTGGTGGCTGACGTGAAGCCTCATTCTCTGCTATGACATGCAGACTGATTCTCTGCTGACATGAAGCCAGATTCTCTGTTACGGGACCTCTCTCCTCTGCCTGTGTGTGTGCTGGGCCTAAATATATGCCAATGGACTGTTGCAGTGGTGGCTGACGTGAAGCCTCATTCTCTGCTATGACATGCAGACTAATTCTCTGCTGACATGAAGACAGATTCTCTGTTACGGGACCTCCCTCCTCTGCCTGGGTGCTGGGCCTAAATATATGCCAATGGACTGTTGCAGTGGTGGCTGACGTGAAGCCTCATTCTCTGCTATGACATGCAGACTGATTCTCTGCTGACATGAAGCCAGATTCTCTGTTACGGGACCTCTCTCCTCTGCCTGTGTGTGTGCTGGGCCTAAATATATGCCAATGGACTGTTGCAGTGGTGGCTGACGTGAAGCCTCATTCTCTGCTATGACATGCAGACTGATTCTCTGCTGACATGAAGCCAGATTCTCTGTTACGGGACCTCTCTCCTCTGCCTGTGTGTGTGCTGGGCCTAAATATATGCCAATGGACTGTTGCAGTGGTGGCTGACGTGAAGCCTCATTCTCTGCTATGACATGCAGACTAATTCTCTGCTGACATGAAGACAGATTCTCTGTTACGGGACCTCCCTCCTCTGCCTGGGTGCTGGGCCTAAATATATGCCAATGGACTGTTGCAGTGGTGGCTGACGTGAAGCCTCATTCTCTGCTATGACATGCAGACTAATTCTCTGCTGACATGAAGACAGATTCTCTGTTACGGGACCTCTCTCCTCTGCCTGGGTGCCGGGGCCTAAATATCTGAGAATGGACTGTTCCAGTGGTGGGTGACGGGAAGCCAGATTCTCTGCTATGGAACCTCTCTCCAATTGATTTTGGTTAATTTTTATTTATTTAATTTTTATTTTAATTCATTTCCCTATCCACATTTGTTTGCAGGGGATTTACCTACATGTTGCTGCCTTTTGCAGCCCTCTAGCTCTTTCCTGGGCTGTTTTACAGCCTTTTTAGTGCCGAAAAGTTCGGGTCCCCATTGACTTCAATGGGGTTCGGGTTCGGGACGAAGTTCGGATCGGGTTCGGATCCCGAACCCGAACATTTCCGGGATGTTCGGCCGAACTTCTCGAACCCGAACATCCAGGTGTTCGCTCAACTCTAGTCAGAACCTATAGTGTTCTGCAGTTAGGGAACTGTGCCTTGAAGAGGAGACTCTGCCAGACTATTGACTGACCAGAAGAAGATGCTAAGACGGGGATACTCTGCCACTAGCCTTCTGAGAGAGACAGGTAGCTCAGGCCTTTCCTCAGCATCAAACTCTTGTGCCAGTGAAGAGACTGGAGAACCTAGCCATATGCCTCGCTTGTATTGTTTTGCACCTGAATTCTTTCAGTAAAAAAGCACATTGGTTCACTGCAAACCCTGACTCTCTGGACTTAGTTCTCATTGGGGTGCACCATACCTTACCATCCCTTCTGGAGAGCAGCAATATGCGGTGACACGGTGACGGTGTTCGGGGGAACCCAAGCCCAGGCCACTGCAGAGGTGATATTAAAAATAATATGTTTTTATATTTCTTACTCTTGGCCACCAAAGCAAAGCTAGTGGTGCTGCATCTAATTTATGCCATAAAGGCTTCCAGATCCCATTATGGTCCGGCTATGTGAGAAACAGTAAACGTTTGTGCTGCAGATGTGAACATAGCCTAAACACCTATATAAACAGTGCCACCCTGTGGCAAACAGCTTGTCTTAATACATGTCTTTCCTGTGTTTTCACTCACATGTTTATCACCATCTAGATATTTACCCTGGCATTATTGCACTGTTAAAAAAAAAACTGAAATAAAATTACCAAAACGCTCTGTACGGATCCGGCCTCCGGTTCTTCCAGTAGCCTCTAAGATCTTTATGTTTTGGAAGCAATGTTTGTGCAGCTTCTCTGCTGCTGCAATACCAGAGATTCCAGCACCGATAATTACCACGACTGGACCCTGAGAACCCAGGGGTTCTGGTTCTTCTGAGTCCATAGAGCTGTGCTTGGTATCGGAGAGTGCCAAAGGTGGCAGGGTGACAAGGAGGAGGAGCCTGATAGCCAGCCCGGTCTGCATCTTAATAACTCGTCTTGTTTCTCCTTTAAAGTGGTGATCAAAGTAGGAGATGCAACGAAGATGTGTGCAGTGTCCCCCGCTTGCTCACGATTCTGTCTGGGTTCTGGAAGCAGATATGTTTCCCCAGCTATTCAGTGCATGAAATGCAGCCAAGTTTTAAGTTGTCAACAGATTCCTGCTCTATTACGATTTTGGCATCTCCTGCAGCATCCACATATTTAATTAGGCCTACACAGATTTTGGTCTTTTATTTTTTGAAGTTCGAGATCCCTCGGTATATATTTTTCCCACTTGATGGCCCAATCTCAGTGTGAAGGTTTGGAAGTTACAGTAGGGGGTGGAAACAGCGGCAGAGCAGCAGTGGCTGTAACAGTGACAATAATGGGCCAATGAAAGAGTGGGGAGGGTGGCAGCAGCTGCAGTGGCAGTAACAGTGACTGTAGTGGCCCTATGGCAGAGTGGGGGGGAGGGGGGAAGCAGCAGTGACATGCCAGACAAGATGGTAGAAGAACCCAACAACAGCAGTGTGATAGCAAGGCCCAGCGGCATGCATATCTTTTAAAACATTTAAAATGCACATATCAGTAGGCCAAGAAGCCTCATTGTGGGAATGGTAGTAGAAGCAGCAGGCCGATGGCAGCATCAGAATGGTGGCAACAGCACGTGGCCAGAAGTAACGCCCCATATTGCTGAATATTCCAGTGAACTGGCAGATGTAGGTGTTTTCTATTATGTATATTTATGCAACAGGTATTTAGGGAGGTATATATATCCGGTAGGTGTGCTATATCTTTCTCTACCCCCTGAGGAAGCACAACACGAAACACGTGTTGGGGTTGTTTTGAGGCACCATACTGGTCTGTATTACTTGAGTGTGGGGTTTTGTATATCAATCTGTATGTATGTCCAGCTTTACTTGAGTATATCTTGCTGCTATTATTATGTCATTTATGACCACATATTTGGTGACTCATTAGTTGTGTGTGTCAATTCCTTTTATACATTTTTTAATCTTCCATCATAATAAAGTATCCAAATTTTTACAATTATATATGTAGAGTGTATTCTTCATTGGTGTCACTAGTTTTGTATACGCATCTGAATTGTTTCCAATGGGCCCTATGTTTATGAGTGTTCACATTACTGACATAGTTACTGTACACTATGGCCAACAGACAATTGCCTGGGCCATCCAAAAGAATAGGCAGTGGCAAAAATGTTGCTGTAGATAGCACAAGTATCAGCAGAAGAAGGGGTGGTGGTAGCCGCAACAGGCCAGAGCTGCCACTGTCATCCAGCAGTCGTGTTTTGACCAACAATCCAGCTGTACTGGAATGGTTGACTCGCTCTTCAACATCATCTCAAGTTACAACAGATACACACAGACAGGAATTCCTCTGACACCAAGCTTAGTTGACATGGCTCAGGAACTTCCTCTGTGCCCTCACCTGTCCTGAACCTGCCTCTTGCTTTTGATGCTCCTTCTGCTAGCCAAGTAATTACAGCCACCATCTCTGCTCCGCTTTTCAGCAAGGATGAGCTTTGTAAGGACAGTCAACAGTCAGCAGTTACAAGCCAGCACAGACTTGGAGAAGAGGTCCGCTGCGGACTCCTCTAGGTGTGCAACTACCAATGATAACAGTCGGGTGGGAGCACATTTTGCAAGAGGTCAGGGACGTGTGCAACAGACAGGTGAAGGTGATGTAAGTAGCAAGCAAATAGATGTAGATGATCATGTAGCCAATCACACTTGGGAGCTGAGTGAAGAGGGGCATCATCATCATCATCAGGGGCTGAGGGTGGCATCATACCTCTGAGACAGCAGGGTGGAAGTGTGCCCATGAGACAGCAGGGTGGAAACAGTGGGAGATCTGCTGCCAAAGCCGAGAGGGGTACACCGTCAGCTACTCAGGAGACTACCTGTGAGGAACACACAAGCAGTATACGGGTTCTTAAAAGCAGCGTTAAACGGGCATTGCGACTCAGCAGCGTGGGAATATTTCACCAAGCCACTGGGGGATGTTAGCGTGGTGGTGTGCAGGATATGTGGGCAGAAGGTGAGGCACGTCCAAGGTGGTAATGCTGGAACTACGGCCCTGTGTCAATACATGGAGCATCACCATAAAATGGAGTGGGAAAACTGTGCCACTCATTTAGTCTTACAGCCTGGTGCAACAATTGCTGCAACTCCCATCGGTCCCGCACCACCTCTCCAGCAGTCAGTGCTCAACAATGTCAGCAGAAGGAAGCTGTTGTTCCTTCCCATCTACTTCAATGTTGTCTAGTGCTCCTGATGCTACTCCTCCTACTCCTCATCACTTGTTTCGACAGTAATCGATAACCAAGGCGATTGCAAAAAGACAACAGTATGTGTTCACTCATCCAACGGCACAGAAACTGAATGCGCACCTGGCCAAGTTGCTGTTACTACAGTACCTACCTATCCATGTAGTTGAGTTTCCCAAGCCAACATTACATTTTCACTAAAAGCTGTACCAGCCCTGTGCACGTACGGATGTAGTAGAGGTAGCACTCCTGCTTTCTGAGATTTCTGAGTTGAGTTATCTAATCTAAGCAAACACCTTCAATTGCTTTTCAATGGCTTTTCTCTCAAGATAACGCGATGAGTTAAGGAATTTGAGTTAAGAGCTGGAGTGCTAACCCTGCTACATCTGTATGTTGAGCAGAAGGTGGACAAGTCCCTGGGACTCTCTATGTCTGTTAGAGTTCATGCCAGCATTGACGTATGGAGTAGTAACTATGGTCAAGGACAATTTATATTGTTCACAGCCCACTGGGTAACTGTCGTTCTGGACCAGAAACACTAGCAACTCTGCGTTGTAATGCTGAGATTTCTGCGCCAATGTCCTCCTCTAGCTCCTTATCCTTCACCTTCCCCTCACCCTCCTCTCTAGGCACAGTTCACAGTGGTCCTCCAGCATAGCACTCATGCAAAGCTAGGCATTGTCATATGGTTCTGCACCTGGTCAGCCTTGGTGAACAGAGCCACTTAGGGGTGGAACTGCTCTGTGTCATCAATTAAGAAATCAAATACTGTCTGTCTGCTCGCCAGCTGGAGATAGGAACCATTTTTACTGAAAATGAGACGAACATTTTGTCTGCACTGCATCAGGACGGGAGGATTAATGTGCCCCGCATGGATCATGTCTTGAATCTGGTTGTCCCCCATTTCCTCAATTCTTTCACTGAACTGCAAGAGCTGGTAAAAATGTCCAGGAACTGTGCATGCACTTCAGCCACTCTTACCGTGCAAAACATGCTCTCTTTGAGCTGCAGAGGCAAAATGCTCTTCCCCAACATCGCCTGATATGCAACGTTTCCATATGGAACTCCGCCATATGTTAGACCGCCTGTACTAGCAGAGGAAGGCGTTCAACATTTTTTTTTTTTATTCTGCAGGCGGACAGGTCTACTCCCTGGTGTAACTTCCACTGTAACCAATAGCAGTTCATGAGTCACCATTTGCTCAGGCTCAATTTGTTTCTCAGTTGTCAGAAATACAGGGTGAATGATATTATTCCGCTGCTTCACATCCTGGAGGGGATGCTGAGAAATCTGATTGTCAAGGGGACAGAAGATGAGGAGGATTAACCAAAGAGGAGGAGGAGGAGGACAAACACCTTGGAATTTTATATACAACTAGGTGGTTTCTCTGCCCAAGTGACAGGAGAGCAGTAGGAAGAGCGAGAGAAGTATAAGGACCTGGATGGTGATGATGAAGACAACGCAGATGACCCTGACAGAATGTGGCAGTATGCAATGGAGATGAAGGCAAGGAAGTCCTCCGAGTCCCTTGCGCAAATGGCCAGATGCATGCTGTCTTGTTTGTGTAGTGACAGCCGCATTGTCATCATTCGGCAGAGGGATGACTACTAGCCACCACATTGTTAGACTGTCTCTACTGGTCAGGGGCTTTGCTAGGTTAAAACTTTTGGGGCCTGGGCCCCAGATGCTTTGTCCTAGGCCCCGAATATACTGCCTGCTAGACAGATACAACTATATTGCCCTCCTCAGCTACAACGTGCACTGGAAGACCTGAAGGACCTGTGATGACATCACAGTTCATGTGATCAGTGCTGAAAGCAGTGGTTGAGGACCTGCGATGATGTCACCATCATGTGACCAGTGAAGAATAGGATGCGCTCAGCAGTGAAGAGAAGTCCTGGGGAAAAAGCTGTGGTGAGATCTGCTACATAAGGAGAGGTGAGTGAAGGGGGAGATTACTCAGTGTGAGAGGCACAGAAATGCTGGAGTTGTGGTTATTTAACTGGGACTGTATGTTAGGGCTGAAGGGAGGGATGTCATTTACACGGGACTGTATGTTGCAGTGGGATGGAGTGATGTTATTTACATGGGGCTGAATGTTGAGGGGTTAATGCTATTTACATGGGACTGCATGTTGTAGCTGGCTAGGGCAGGGTGTTGTCATTTACATGGGACTGTGTGCTGGAGGTGGTTGGGGAGGGGGTGATGTTATTTACATGGGACTGAATGTTGAGGGGGAAATTTGATTTACATGGGATTCCATGTTGAAGGTGGCTAGGGGAAAGAGTGATATTATTTACATGGGATCTGTCAGAAGAACAGGAAAAAACTATCCTGTATTTTGAGCATCCATAAGGCCTCTTTCACACAGGCAGTATTTGATCAGTATTTATAAGCCAAAAGCAGTAGTGGGTCGAAAACACAGAAGAAGTGCAAATATTTCCATTACATTTTATCTCTGTTTTGGATGTACTCCTGTTTTTGGCTTATAAATACTAATCAAATACTGATTCAAAATACTAACCAAATATTGTTAATAAAGACTGTTTGAAAGAGGCCATTAAAGTCCTGCATGCATGTCTTTTTCCTTGTTAAAATAAAAAGGACTTCAGATGTAAATGGCCAAAACGGATGCAAATTGAGGACAATGGGCTTCTTCTTTTAAATGATCAGTATTTTGCATCAGTATTTGTAAGCCAAAAGCAGAAGTGGGTCAAAACACAGAAGAGATAAAAATATTTCTAATACATTTTCTCTCTGTTTTGGACCCACTTTTGGTTTTGGCTTACAAACACCCTGGGGATAGTTTGTGATCAGCGATTACACCGATCATAGACATTCAGCCTCTCAGATGCAATGGTCAAATGTGACCATGGCATTTGAGAGCAGAAAATCTGGGAGAGATTGGGTAATGCATTCCTTAGTGGTAATAGGCATTAGCCTGTAGAAGGCTACTAGGCATATTACAGATATATTCCAATGTAGGCCTGCAGTTGGAGTGCAATGACTTTTCCACACAATAATGTACTAATTCACATTAGAGTGTGGAAAAGTCAACCTGATTATTACAAGTTTATGTCCCCTGGGTGGATGATTAGCTAAAAAAGGGGGGGGGGGGGGGGGGGGGGAGTAAACAAGTTTTAAAAACTAGAAACAAATCATATCACCCCTTTTCAAAACAAAAAATAAAAAATCATTGGCATTGTCGCTCCAAAAAATGCCCATACTATTAAAATATATCAAAATTTATCCCATACTGAATATGTCATTAAAGAAGAAAAGCAAATTGTAATTTCACAATGAATCACAGCACTCGGCAGAAAAATGGCAAATAAATGGGTGCTCGTCCCTTGTTATCCCTGACTCCACCACAGGAATTCTTCAGACGATCAATCAAAATGTGGGACAGCACACCAATAGAGATTTTCAATGCAATTCGTGTTTTTATTCAGCCGGACTTTACATCAACGTTTCGGGCTTTACATATTGCGCCCTTCTCATTAGGCAGTATTTCATAAGACTTGAAAATGCCGGCACCATTTTCAAGTCTTATGAATTAACCGCCTGATGAAGGGCGCAATATGTAAAGCCCGAAACGTTGATGTTAAGTCCGTCTGAATAAAAACACTAATTGCATGGAAAATCTCTATTGGTGTGCTGTCTCACACTTTGATTGATAGTATAATTGTAATAGTAGTGACCCAGAGAATGAAGGTAACAAAACTGTTATACCTTACCCATCAAACTATACCCATAAAACTATGATTAAATTGATTTTTTTTTTTCATTTGGATTTTTTCCAGCTTCTCACTACATTATATACAATATTAAATGGTGCCATCACAAAATACAACTTGTCCAGCAAAAAAACAAGCCCCCATACAGTTATGTGAACAGAAAAATAAAAAAAAAGTTATGAGTCCCAGAAGGCTGTGAGTAAAAATCAGAAAAGCAAAAATGGAAAATGGCCCAGTGCTGAAAAGGTTAAGAGAATAAGCACTGAGAAATAAACTGGAGCAAATGGTTAACACACTGGGGGAGATTTATCAAACTAAGGTAAAGGAAAACTGGCTTAGTTGCCCATAGCAACCAATCAAATTCCACCTTTTATTTTCCAATGGAGCTCTTGAAATTGAAAGGTGGAATCTGATTGGTTGCTATGGGCAACTAAGCCAGTTTTTATTTACACCAGTTTTGATAAATATCCCCTCTTTGTAACAGAAGAACTGCTGCATATAGGATCTATTCATGTCTTGAAGAATTTAAGCCAGTACTCTCTGCTCTGCACTGATGAGGGGCAATCACCCCGAAACAGCTGTCTGCAGATGAGTTGCTGGCTTATTTAATATCCAAGTCATGTATCAAGTCTTAGTTGAACATTTACTTATAGGATAGCTGCCTTACATCTGATGGCATTAGAGGCAGAGCTTGTAAAGAGCTCATTTGCATCCCTTCCCTCCTTGAAGAATCTTCTCTCTGCTGTTTATAGTCCAGTGAGCCTTGTGTTCCTGTAGAAAAGCAAGCACCGGTGTCTTTTTAAACAGCTAATTGATGTAGGTCCCGGGTGTTGGACTACCGCCGATCAGGTACTAATTACCTATTCCGAGGATAGGTCATCACTTTAAAACTCCTGGAAAAGTGTCACGAGAAGGGAAGGTAGAAGAAAGTGCACCCCCTAGGCTGCCACCCTCAACCCTGTCCCTGCCTACTTGCACCACCCGCCCTAGCTAACAGGGCGCAACAGGGCGACGGTCCCTAACCTCCGTAAGTGCCGGGTAGGGGAGGAAGGAACAGAGAGGGTACCGGACAGCTAGGCAGAGAACGGTACGCAAGATGCAGGCAGACAATGGACAAGGAAGTGGACAAGAGAGAGGTACCCTGTGAAGGAGAAGGCAAAGGCGGGTCAGCTAGTAGCCGAGGTCAGTCCGGGAGGTCACGTCAATACAAAAGGATGAGGCAGGTGGCAAATCTGAGAACGAGCCGAGATCAGAATCCGAGGTGTAGCGTTAAAACCAAGGGAGCAGGCAAAGGGAGGTCAGGAAACGGTCAAGGTCAAATTCCAGAGGTCAATCAATAGAGTAGCTAACAATACACACAGCCTAAGAGACTGAAATCACAGGCAACCTGTAGCCAGCAGGCCGCCTGTATTTATAGTGGGGAGTGAGGGTCATGTGACGTGGCCAGCGTCACATGACCGACAGACAAGTCGAGCACCGAGTGATCAGCTCGGCGCTCAAGGCAGACCTAGCAGCAGGGAGCCTCCCAGCTAGCAAAGCCGCCCTGGGAACGAGGCCGAACACAGATCCTCGCTCCTGAAGCTAAACAGCAGGTCTGCGGCTGATGGGGGACCGAGTGCGCCTTCGGCGCCCCGTTACAGAAAACCCTTACCATTTTAGTATACTTTATTACTAGAAAACAGGGTATAGTTTTGGAGAATCTGTCTTCAGTCTGCAGAAGACGCCTGTGTGTAACAGCCGCCTCTTATTACCTCAGTCCCTGACTATAGATATGTGGCCTAACTATCACTGTCCATAACCGTGCCTATCTGACTTGTTACACACAGACATCTTTAGTGCTCAGTAAAACAATTTTAATAGAAGACTCTTCAAACTGAAACGACAGTTATACTTTAAAGGGTTTATCTGACGAAAAATATTCTACAGTTTTTAAACCAGTGCCTGGATTTGAATACTTTTGCAATTGCAAATCGAGAGCATGCCATACGAGTGCTGGGCCCTTCTTCAAATTGGGGGCCCCGTTCTCATACTTACCAACATTTTAGTTTGAAAAATCGGGGCATATAAGCCCACCCCCAATGGGAATGATCTGACCCTTAAAACAGAATGCTCATATATGGGCAGGTTTTCATACTAACTCCCTAAATTTTCTCCGAAAATCAGCGGCAGTTCCGCCAGATTCAGGAAAGTTGACAACTATACGTTCTGGAGATAGGAGCGGGTCCCAGAAGTGGTTGACCTACAGTAATGATATACCATAAATGTCTCAGATGGGCCAACCCCTTTAAGTAAAAAAAGATATTACAACAAATAAAAACATCACACAAAGCAAGTCTTAACATTTTTAATAATGTACAAAGCATTGCATTACATAATGTAAACCTCCTCTGAAGCTAGTAATCAAAGGTCACAGACAAATGGGTATAATCTCTTTCTGTAATACAAGCAGTAAAATGGACATAATTATTTAATGGGTTATCCCTTGGAACAACGTTTATCTCCTCTCCACATGACACAAGAAAAATGATCCCACATGGGAATCCACATGCTCAAGAAGCAAGAGTGGCATCATACAAACCACTGAGAGTCCAGTAGACAACATGCTTGTTGAAAGACCCCACGCAGATTTGGTGTAAAGTCTTTTATTTTTTATAGGGTTCATATTTAGTCACTGAGATTCTGCCTTCCTAAGGCCATGATACAATTACATCAATCATCAAGGTTTATAAAATACGTAGCCTACTAAAATTAAAGATGGTTCAGCACCACATTTGCTTGTGGCCTTTAATCAAACATGTTGGAATAGCGGACATACTCTTTGAAGATGCGGATTCCTGACTAAGAATGTATGTCAAGTATTAATCTCTGGCCCCACTCACAGGTGCAACAGATCAACCAAGGACATGTCGCAGCAGGCACATCTTCACTGTCCAAGGTTCACATTAGCGTTATGCCTAATATTTAGCACGACTGATTCAGGCTAGCATACTACATGTCATTTGTGACAGTTCTCCAGACATTATTGCACTAAGGTGCAGCCCTCTGGCCTGTTTTTTATTCTTTATCGCCTACACATAGACTACTTTAGGAGATAAATGTATGATCATTGGGGCCCCCACCCTTACGGATAACTAGAGGGAAGTCCTGAGCTCTTGTTTCACAGTAGTTTAAGGCTAGGGCTACACGCTTGACAGCTGTCACAGCCAGGATTGCAGCCTAGTGGTGACCCCATAGAAGTGAATAATATCACAGCACGACTCTGACAAATTTTTTGCAACTGGCACTGAAGTCACATTCTTTTCACCACTGCGATCCTGACCGCCACCAGTGTTGAAGTGTAGCCATAGCCTAAATGGAGGAGTGATCAAGCATGCACACTGCCTATAGGACTAAGGAAGATCACAGCTATCTCTGTGAGAATGAATGGAGTGTCATGGAACAACACTTTATTCAACTGCCTCCAGAATGGGAGTTCATGACCCCCGTTTTAGTGATTGTGGGGTCCTGTGGTACGGCCCCAAAGACCATACATATGTGACCTATCCAGTGGCTACGTGATAAATGTTCATGGGATAATCCTTTATATTGCCTAGTATAAGTATTGTAGTGAACTATATCTTTTATTATTTTATCTGTAAATCATAAAGATATTAGCTGGTTTCACACGAGTGAGTTCAACACATTGAATTTGCAGCGTGTGTGTCTGGAAGCTCCTGTACTGACCTACGTAGCACTGACGGGGGTCACATAACATTATATTGATTTATGATGCTATATACCCCTTAGAGTTCCGGAATGTATTCTATAACACTGACATAATGAGTATCCAGAAAATAGATGTAATCCATGGCACTCACCCAAGTTGTATAATGTCCATTTTATTAAACAAAATGCACAATGCAGGGAGTAATACTTAGCAGATGCAGCCAGCCTACGGACGTTTTGCATCCTGTGGCGCTTTCTGAACAATTAGTTGTGCTGCAATCTGTGACTTTTCCCCTCTCACGTCAGGTCTAAGAAAGTGGGCATGGCGTAGGTGGGGAAGGAGATGGGCTGGCAGACCCATCTCATTCATCATTCTCCACATCTGTTTTAGCCTGTGCCTCTTTATAAACTTTGGCAGGTCCACCGCCAGATATAGGGGTTATTAAGACCGCCATTTAAAACACCAGTCTTAATTAATGACCCACTAAGTGTTACATAGCATCATAAATCAATATAATGCCATGCTACCTCTTCAGTGCTAGGGAGGTCAGAACAGTAGCTTCCGCAGACATAAGTTGAATGCGTTGAACTCGCTAATGTGAAACCAGCAGTTTTACTGATGAGTATATCTTTAGTGCTTAGCTTTGCTAACATTGGCCCCAAGATCTGGATATCTGTCAATCAAGCGCTGTGCTTCCCTCCAACCAGACATAAGAGCTCCATGTGTTGTCGAATAGAAGTTTCTTTCTGTGGCTTCTCCAGCAAAAAGAACCTGCAACGGCTAAAGAAGACACAGAGTTAGGACTAAGCACATATTAGAAACCATTCTTTTGCTCATATAAAACATGAAACACATTTCAAACTTCAAGTTTTCAAACAGATTAGGGCATGTGTATTAATGTGCCATAGGACACACATGGCAATATTGGTAAAAGAGCCTCAGCCAAAACCATCACCACTAAGTGGAACAGACATGTGGTAGTGGTCTGCTGGTTGGTAATGGCCAGGCATTTTTTAGGGAAACCGTTCGGCCAATAATAAAGTGCAAGAAAATAACACTTCTTTCATCAGGAATCAGAGAGGACCGGAGCCACCACACCGCATTGCAGCAGCAGCTGGACTGTGTGATGGTCGCTACATCTGACACCACCCTTACAGAACCTATTGGTAGTAATCTCGTAAATATCAACTTTAGAAATGCAGAATTCGTGATGTTCAATGATCTCTAATGACAGTATACAAAAAATATATATATTTATTAGTTCAACAATATCTGCAGCATTTTATGTACTGCAAGTAAGGCTTCTTTCACACTGGTGTTAGGCTTGTCTGGCAGGCTGTTCCAGCAGGAGAATAGCCTGCCGGATCCATACTTACATCTGCACACGCGCGCTGCCGGATGTCTGCCCGGCCCCATTCACTATAATGCAACAGAAGAAAGTGATCCAGCTTTCAAGATGGCAGTAATAAATGTGATATTCTTTATTTCATGGGTGCATGCCGCTCATCACTAAACATAAGTACCAATCATTCAGATCTTCCTAGTAGATGATGTTACTATGTCCATTTTTTGTTTTGTTTTTTGGGACAAGAAGAGAGTCCCTCTTTTTCAATACAGGCTGCTTCGAATGCAGACCTGAGGATTCTTTTAGGCTATCCTCTGTTCATGAACCTGGTCCTTAAGTCACAAGCCTGCATTTTTAACTTGCTCATATTAGAGCAATTTCGACGTAGCCTAAGGTACTGACATTAAGGTATGCCCCTACGCAAAGAAGCAGTGAGGGATTATGGGTACTGATGAAAAAAATCTAGAATATTCGCGATTACAAAGATATAGCACTATATTCTAGATATTCGCAAATTTTCAAAGTGCCAATATTCACGATAAAAATTCGCCATTAGAATATTCACAATCAACACTGCTTATGATAACGCACATGTGAAAATTAGATAAACACTTTCGAAATACTGGGATATATTATGTGCTGACCCAGACCTTGAAGAAGTAATTGGACCATATCCTCAAATTACATTCAGAAAGGGACAAAGTCTGAGAGACAGACTCGTAAACAGCCATTTTCAGCCCCCATGAAAAGCTGGGAATTGGCTGTCTAGAAGACCACTAGGAAAGTATAAATGTGGGAGGTGCATTGCCTGCGGCCAGGTTAACACAACCAAAAGATTTAGGAGCTCGCATACAGGGAATGAATATGAGATCCGGGATTTTATAAACTGCCTAACAACAGGAGTAGTGTACCTAGCCCAATGTAGCTACCCTCTAGACTATGTAGGGAAAACGAAAAGGGAATTTAGATGCCGCATTAGGGACCACATTAATGACATTTCCAATGAAAAGGACACCTCAATGGCAAGACACATAACCCAGACACATGGGAGTGATGCTACCGGTCTAAAATTTGTAGGCATACAACACATCCCTCAACCAAGGAGGGGGGGGGGATGGACTGGGACACAGTGGCATACATACAGGGGTCGCAGTTGCGACCTTGCCCTGCATTCAAGGGACCCTTGACGCTTGTGGACCCCTCTGGTCCCTGCAGTCAGTGTTCCCCTCCCTCTAACTAAGCTGCAGGGGTGGGCGGACGCGCAGCCATATCGCGCCGCTCAAGCTTCTGGCAAAATACTAGCGCCCAGCAGTCAGTGCAGTGAGTGTCAAAAACATCTCCATCATATGCCTCCTGCCCCGTCTGCCTGCTCCTCCCACTTTATGAATGAAGCAGGGAGGTGGGGCAGGAGGCGCATGATAGAGGGAGAGATGTTAAGCTCAAGCTGCCGGCGCGGCGGCGAGCCTGCATGCCACGCACCAGCAGCACAGCAGAAGGGCGGGGAGTGGCGCTCTAGTTCGGCTGCCCACCGCCGGCCATGAGAGGAGTGGTGAAGCAGCTGCCGCTCAGTAGACTTGTTTAGCAGCAGTTGCGATGCGGTTGGGTCTAGTCTTCCTGGCTCATGGACCCCCCGCAGTGCATGGCCCATGTGCCCGCCCTGCTGCCCTGACAGCTGCTCACTCCGCAGCCGCTGCCCCGTGCTCTGCATCTGAGCAGCAGCAGAAGAAGCGCTGGGAGGTGCTGGGCCATGACCGTGGAGCAAAATGTCCCACAGCAGAACTTCCAGAAGGTAGGAGCTACCCCCGGTGTGTGCACAGCGCTGGGCACTGCACCGGCCCCGCCGCAAGTGTCACCGCCTCCTCCCTCACCACTGATACGTTACTAGAAATCACTTATGGGGATATCTATGGAGGGCACTGTTGTGGGGGGATCTGTGGAGGGCACTGTTGTGGGGGGATCTGTGGAGGGCACTGTTATGGGGGGATCTGTGGAGGGCACTGTTATGGGGGATATCTGTGGATGGCACTGTTATGGAGATATCTGTGGATGACACATATATAGCATAAGATGCTATATATGTGTCATCCACCGATATCCCCATAACAGTGTCATCCACCGATATCCCCATAACAGTGTCATCCACCGATATCCCCATAACAGTGTCATCCACCGATATCCCCATAACAGTGTCATCCACAGATATCCCCCATAAGTGCCCTCCACAGATCCCCCATAAGTGTCATCCACAGATCCCCCATAAGTGTCATCCACAGATCCCCCATAACAGTGTCCTCCACAGATGGCATCACCGCAGGATTGCCATCCAAAATCGGCCTGTCCCGCACATAGCGGTACTGTTGGGAGGCATGTTGGGTGAATGGTAAGGGGAGGTAGTAGGGGGGGTGGAGGCGGCTTGGGGATGGATGGGTAGGGGGCCCCATGGATCAGTTTTGCACCAGGGCCCCATGGATTGTGTGTACGCCACTGCTGGGACAACAAGATTTAGAGGGCCGAAGTCAAATGGATTTTCAGGCTGAAGTCAGTAACACCAAATGGACTGAACAAGTATTTATCATACAAGCCATTTCTATAATGGGAGGCCTGAAATGAAGCTAGGAGCAAAAACGGGGCCCTGTACTTATGTACCCAGCAAATAGAAAAATGTCTGAATATGCACTAAAAGTAAAGTAAATCACATTCCTATTTGGAGAAAGGGATGACCATTAAGTAAAAAATGCCAATTATTGACAGATGGAGGCCTCCAATAATAAGGAGGTGGACATCTGTGAGTCTATCTGAAATACTCCAAAAATACAAAAATAACAAATAAAAAACAAAAAATGTCCCTGCCAGAACAAATTCTGGATGTTAACTTAAAATGGAAACAGATTTAATCACATTTAGATGAGATTCCAAACCCCCTGTTCACCTAGAGGGGTGTTAGATTGCAAGAACATCAGAAATATGTCATGGATTTCAGGGGGTGTATATTTGAGGGGATGATCACATGATTTTGGTTCATTTCTCCGCTATCTAGTTAGATAGGGAGAGTAATAAATGCACCTAAAAAGTGAATATGGTAATTGATGGTATAAATAAAAGCTCTATGGAGGTATGAGAAAGACCACTTTCTCAAACAATATATCACTGATCAGAAATAACTATTTTTCAGTAGTAAGCAAGCTATAAAAATGCAGCGATTGCTTGTCACTCTGTCAGTGCTGACATTATGTAACCAGTGTGTCAGCGCTGAATAAACAGGAAGCACGCAGTGAGGAGCTCAGTCGTGGACGCGTCTATAGGTCCCCATAGCAAATAACCCTGCCCTCCGGAAGGCAGGGAAAGTGGCAGGCAAGTCGGGACAGCTGAGAGCTGTATTACCTGACCTCTCCCGCCTCTCAGGATTGGTGGACCAAGCATGAGGGTGTGTTCTGTAAATCCGGACCTCGCCCACTCTCCAAGGACTGGTTAATGAGGGGGAGTGATCTGGAGAATAAAAGTAGGCAATTTCAAACACAAAGTTGCCACTGCCCTTATGACAACTGAAGCGCTGCCACTACACAGACGCTCTGCTAAGGACAAACTCATTCCCTGATGAGCCACTAATCATGGCAAAATGCGTTGGAAGATGGTGCTTTTAGATGATCGGAAAGAGAGGGATTTATAAACTAGGCCCGGGTTTCCAGGGGCTGGGGGTCGGTCATTTCAGGGCAAGTGCTCCGACTACAACCTGTTAGCCTTTCCCCATTCATAGACCAGCTGGTAGGGGTCAGTAAGCTGTTTGTGAAGCACTCCAGTAAAGAGTTTCTTTTTAGGTGATCCACCCGCAAACCGATGAGAGGTGAACAGGGCCAATTGCAAAAAAAATCCCTCCTCTCCTTCTACAAAGGAAGTGTGTACAAAATAACTTTTACTGATACTGTCTCACTTATTTTAATAGAAAAAATAAATAAAAGTTACGTATTATTTTTTCAGAAAGGTACACTCAGCTCAGCTTAATTTTTGAGACTACTAACTGGAGGGGAGGTCAGGAACAACCATCTACCTCATATCGTGTCCTATCACTCTGAATTTTGTTTTGCCTTTATTGCAAGTGACTTTTCTATGCCTTCTGCCAGTAAAAATCATCTGTTCCTTTACTCTGCCTTTGTTGGACTCTGTACGCGCTGCGTTCTGGGTTACTGGTGCAAACACCAGGGTCCTGACTTTGAGAGCCAGCAGTCAGCAATATTGTGCTAATCCCCAGTCCGCTATCACCTGATCCAGAGTATCCACATCCTCTGGTCGTAACAGTATCCTTTGGCCATGGATCCCGCTGGCTCTAAACCCGGAATGTCTGAAGTACTGCACAGGCTCCTACAGCTCCTGCTGTTCCTGCTGCAGTTGCAGTGCAGTTTCTTCTGGACCTCGTTTATCTGCTCCATCCCATTACAGTGGCAATCTGAAAACCTGTTGTGGGTTTCTCAATCAGTGTACAATTCACTTTCAGCTGCTTCCTCATCAATTTCAATCTGATCGAGCTAAAGCGGAGTTCATCATCTCTCATCTCGAGGGAGATACCCTGGCCTGGGCGAATCCAATATGGGAGAGATCTGGACCCATCACCAGTAATGTGGCTCTATTTATGGACTCTTTCAAGAAGGTGTTTGAGCTTCTTCTGCAGCCTCCTCTCTACTGCATGTCCATCAGGGAAGCCAGTCTGTGGGTCAGTATGCAATCTAGTTCCGCACCTTAGCATCTGAAGTGTCGTGGAACGAGGAGGCTTCGGTAGCGGCCTTCTGGGAGGGCCTGTCTGGACGTATTAAGAACAAACTTGGGGGACGTGATGTGCCTACCTCCCTTGAGCCGCTGGTCTCTCTGGCAAAAAAAATTGATATAGGGTTTTCTGAGCGGGCTCGTGAGGTCAGTTGGGAGAAAAGACTTTCGCAACCAATGTTTAGGTCAGATACGTCTCAGCCTCTATTACACTCCTCCTTTCCGGATCCTGAACCTATGCAGATAAATTCTACTTGGCTTTTGGATGAGGAACATCATCTGTGTATGTCTTCTGGGCTCTGTCTCTACTGCAGTGGTCCGGGTCACCGTGTCCGCAGCTGTCTCCAGAATCGGGAAACTCCAGCGCTTAGGGTCATTGGAGGAGGTGGCTCGAAGCGAAAACTTCTCTACTCTCCAAATACATGTGATCCTACTTCTTGGAGGTACCAAAGAATCCATATCCGCTTCCTTGGATTCCGGATCTGCGGGGAACTTTATACAAGAAGCAGTGGTGAATCAATATGACATTCTTGTACGCCTGCTGAAGAATCTCTTGCTGGTGACAGCTATCAGTGGACAAGTGTTGACAGAGTCAGTGCAGCTCGTCACTGGGTCATTGGAACTGCAAGTAGGAGTGTTACATGTTGAGAGGATTTCTCTATCTCTTCTACCAGAACTGTCTTATTCTCTCTTGCTGGGGTTGCCCTGGCTTAGGATGCACAATTCCGGTAATCAATTGTAGCTCAGGAGAAGTTCTTTGATGGGGACAGCTGTGCCAAGGCAAGTGTTTATGTTCCATTCAACCCAAGGTTTGTACATCTCTCCTTAAAAGCTTGGAGACTCTGCCGGTGGGCTATCGTTCTTTTGCAGATGTGTTTGATAAAAAGGAGGCAGAGATACTACCACCCCACCGTCCCTACGATTGCCCAATTGAACTTCTGCCAGGAACATCTCCTCCTCGTGGTCATGTTTATCCTCTGTCTCCCACTGAATCGCCAGCTACAGTAGATTATATCAAGGAGAATCTAGAGAGGGATTTCATCAGAAAGTCTTCTTCACCAGCTGGGGCAGGATTCTTTTTCGCAAAAAAGAAAGATGGGTCTCTTCGCCCCTGTATTGACTACTGTGGTCTGAATTAGATCACCATAAAGAATAAGTATCCTTTACCATTCATTTCTGAGTTATTTGATAGACTTTGTGGGGCCAGGATCTTCTCTAAGCTGAACTTATGGGGGGGGGGCATACAACTAATACGTATTCATGAAGGTGACGAATGGAAGACAGCCTTTAATACCAGGGATGGACATTATGAATACCTTGTTATGTCCTTCGGTCTCAGTAATGACCCTGCTGTATTCCAGGAATTGGTCAATGATATGTTTTCATGATCGGCTCTATTCTTGTGTAGTTGTCTATTTGGATGATATTCTTATTTTCTCCAGGGACATCAGAACTCACCGCAGACATGTGCAGTTGGTCTTACAATGGTTACAAGATCGTCTATATGTTAAATTGGAGAAGTGTGTCTTCGAAAAGTCATCCCTGCCCTTCCTGGGATACATCATCTAAGATCAGGGTCTCAAAATGGACCCAGGAAAGGTAGCTGCAGTGCTCAACTGGCCCTGTCCCTCCGGTCTGAAGGCAATACAGAGGTTCTTGGGTTTTGCTAACTATTATCAACAGTTCATCCTCTTACAAATTGGCTCCGCGATTCTTAGGACCATTTCCAGTAATCAAAAAAATGAATCCTGTTACCTACAAGCTCAAGATACTAGCTACCTTGCGGATTCCCAACTCATTTCACGTCTCCTTACTTAAACCAGCTGTCTTTAACAGGTTTTGCAAAGGCACTTTACAGGATCTGCCTCCTGTCAGTACGGATAATAAATTTGAAGTCAAGGACATCCTGGATAGGGAGATTATCAGGGGTAATACCTTTTATTTGGTGGACTGGAAGGGCTACAGGCCTGAAGAGAGGTTGTGGGAATCTGCAGAGAATATAAATGCCCTGAAGGAGGGGGCGTAAGGGGGGAAGGGGGGGTAATGTCAGTATTGAATCCGTGACCTTGCTGAATGGTGGCAGATCATCACCTGCACACTGCAGCACCATGGGTCCCAGTGCTTGTGGCTGGCCAGCTAAAACCTGTCCTAGGTTGCAAACATAGCTTATATGTTTATACATCTAGACCTGCCAATAACCTTAATACAGTTCCTATGTTTGTGTGTTAAAGACAAAAGCAGAGTTATTTACAGTGACTTAATGTTTGAATGTCATGTAATAGTTATATTTTGTGTCCAAAGAAGCAGAAAAAGATAATGTGTCTTTAAGATTCATTATATAATGTAGGGTAAGCTCAATGACACAGCAGACACAACAGAAAGCATAGAGTTAAACTGTTGTTGCTAAGCAGGAGTCTTGACCAATCCTAGCTAGCCTCACGCAGCCCAGGAGTTTTGACCAATTAAAGCCAGTCTCACAGACAGCTTGTGTGGGGAATCCCCTTAGCAGGAGCTGCTGGAATCATTATTCACCAGAGAGAGGAGCTGAACAGACACACCCTCCACTAAGAGCTGTGTTTTATGGAAGCAAGAGGCCAAAATAGGTATTTAAAACAGTTATATAATGTTCGTACTGTTAATATAGTGATTAGAACTGTATACTGAACGGTTATATATATGTTTACTTACAGTTTCACCATACAAACGAACTACTGAGCCATACAATCATACAATCCAAACAAATTGCATCCAAATGTGAACTGCTCATACCAGATCATAAGCAGTTGTATAGAGCAAACTGCAAAGCAAGTAGAGCAAGTGAACTATTGGTTAACCTCAGATATACCTCTCAGAAAGATCATAATATGCTTAAATAACTTAAAGTGAGATTACAGATACTGTTTTTTTTACATTTTTTTCTTTATAACATAAATTTAAAAACAGCCAGAAATTTTTACAATGTCGGGTCTCAGTACATCAAAACAGGTTCTGCCAACATAGCAGATATGATACATTATGTGTCATATTAAGCAAAGAATAGAATGCAGATCTAGTACACAGTCCTTCCTGTTTTAAAAAGAAACAAACGTCCCATTCACTTTCACATTGCATTGAACTCAGATCACCCACCGTCTATCCAAACATTATCACCCTTCCCCCCTTCCCCATGGTGGTCATCTTGGTAAACGTCGCCTCTGGCTGCTCCCATTTCTCTCTTCTCTCCACCCATCCCAGTCGCCCCCCCCCCCCCCCGAACCGCGGCAGCACTCATCCAGCACCTGTCGCGTATTCCTCGTATCTCTCCATCTTTACCAGGACGTTTTTCCATTCCCTAATACTGGGTGAATTCTTTGCTCCCCACTTTCTCGCAATGATCACTTTTGCTGCCATAAGGCCTCTTATCCATATCCTATTTTTCAGTTTTTCCCTAATAAATGCTGAAAAACACCCTAAAACGGCCACTTCTGGGAGGGATATTAGAGATATTAGGGATTCTGCACTTAAAAAACCAAAGACCTCTTGCCAATAAGATTTCATACTTGAACAGGTCCATATCATATGGATATAGTCAGTGGGCTCTTCTCTGCATTTCCAACATTTTGGGTCCCGTTCTTTATAGATCTTACTCAACAATATTGGAGTTAAGTATATTCTATGAATGATATTAAAATAAATAATCCTAAAATTTCGAGATATCATTTTTATTTTTATATTTTTATATTTGTGCTCGGATTGGCTCATGGTGAGAACCTACCCTACCTAACCCTACTCCATCCTACCTGGATAGCAGCAGGGTTATGCCAGAACTTCTGTCGAAGGGTAGCCTAAAGGGGGCTACACCAATAATGAGTACCTGAGATGAAGGGAGGGTTCTTGGGAGGGCAGAAAGCATTCGAACCGACGAGTGGCAGCAGGTGAGGCAGGTATAAGAAGCCTACGCCCCGCCTCTCCTCTCACAAACACGGCAATCTCAATTGCCTACTACTTGTGCTCGGATCGGCTCATGGTGAGAACCTACCCTACCTAACCCTGCTCCCCCCTCCCTGGAAAGCAGCAGGGTTATGCCGGAACTGCTGTCGAAGGGTAGCCTAAAGGGGCCAAAAAGAGACAATGCATAGGAATTGAGAAGACTTAAATAACACATACCTACAAAACCAAATCTTGAAAGGCCAGTCACAAATTGGGGATCTGGGATATAGCGCGTGTAGCAGAAGGAACTCCAACACCCCAACTGTTTAATGACATGTACTGGTACCTTATGCATGGAGGCAGCAGCCGCTGCATCAATGCAAAATGAATGCCCTGTGATCGATAAAGGATTAACCCCTAACTTGGCCAACAAAATGCGGACGAACCCGAGAAAAGATGTAGTATTCAGAGGCAACGGGGGAACAGGTCGGCTCGGCCTCGATCCTAAACAACCATGCATCTAGCGCCTGTACTGGACACCAACTATTTGCAGTGGGGAAATATCTGACCTCTACCAATTTCCCCGGCCGTGACGTCTTGGTCAATGCCAAAGTAAGAATATACAT
Organism: Bufo gargarizans; assembly: GCF_014858855.1. Taxonomy (NCBI): domain Eukaryota; kingdom Metazoa; phylum Chordata; class Amphibia; order Anura; family Bufonidae; genus Bufo; species Bufo gargarizans. The sequence goes on along the minus strand of NC_058085.1, from coordinate 151,489,014 downwards.
GGAGCCGCAGTGGCGGAGCTGATCTTTGCGCAAGAATTTAGCAGGCATGTTGGCCTGAGGAATCCGTAGAAGGCCAGGTACATGGCAGTCTCAACCAAAGTGCTAACCTGCGGCCCAAAGGTGTACCCTGCAACATGTTAGCTAAGGACCTGAACATGCTACCTGTGAACGGCTGACGAGTATGACGTTTCTAAACGGACATTTTCTGTAAGCCCTTTAATGTCGCCTTGATAGGGTGGGCTGAGAATAGTGACGGTAGGTCCGGATACAGCATGTACCAATGGTGTTGAATACCTGCCAGGTACAGTTTAATAGTGCTATAGGCCAGGTTTAACTGAGAGTGGCAAAACCCGACAAAAGCCAGTAGGTGAGTTATAGGCCCTTCCTCTGTAGGTGGGTAGGTGTCCTTATAATTTTGGAACAAGCACCAAGACGTCTTGTATGCCCTCAGGGTGTTACTGGACAATGAATTGGGCATTAAACTCCTAGCTACAGCGAGATGTGAGACTAGTCCAACCGCAACTGGGGCTGGTGAGGAGTTGGCAACTGATCTGCCCCTGGACAAGCCTGAAAGAAAAGTTAAAAATTAAGACGGGACAGAGCATCTGCTGCGATGTTACGCTGCCCACTAATATGCGTACAAACAAAATGGAAATTACACACAAGAGATAGCCAAACAAACCTCCTGACAAATGACATGACCTGTTTTGAACTAGACCTGCCCTTCATGAGAATGTCAGTGACTGCCGCGTTGTCAGTCAAAACAGCACTGTACTGTCCCTCCATTGCTCGCCCCATACAACCGCTGCCCCCACTATGGGATAAACCTTGAACAATGAGGAACATAGGGAGAAGCCTGGGATGGACGCGACCTCCGGCGGCCACGGACCAGCAAACCAATGACTGCCGTATAGCGCGGTGAAGCCGACTGACGACGACGCATCAGTATGGATTACCAGGGACTGGTTAGAGACCACCGGAATAAAGAGCGATACTCCATTCCACTGTGACAAAAACCTATCCCACATCAAAAAGATCAGCCATGGCCTCCAGATCCAAACTCACCATCCCGTCCTGACCACGGGCATGCGGGAGCAACGCCAGGAGTCTGTAAATGAAGGACCTACCCTGGGGAATGATGCGCATGGCGAAATTGAGCATGCATAACAGGGACTAAAGATCTGCCCTGGTAGCAACCCTTACCTGAGCCCACCTATGCACAACCTCCCTAATCCTGTCTAACTTGTCTGGCGGGAGACTAGCTTGCAAGTGCACTGTGTCTAAATGAATGCCCAGGAATGTAATAGCGGTGTTCAGACCTTCTACCTTGTGTGGAGCTATAGGCATGCTGAGATCTGAAAACACTGTACGCAAGGTCACATGACTGACCCGAAAGACATCCGACAACACCAAATGCAGGGCACTAGCAAACTGGTCAAACAGCCACGGGCTGGACTTGGACCCGGAGGTCAACTTGTTGGCGAAGTAATACTGCTCCTGCCACTTGATACCATGCCACTGCCATAGGTCGGGCTGGATGGGGAGCAGTTTGAATGCGTCCGTGATATCTGCCTTAGATAACCAGGCGCCTTTCCCAAACCTGAGTATGACCTGGATAGCCTCATCAATAGAGGCATACCTCATAGAAAACTCATCTGAGGGGATCAGTGAATTTAAAGTGGGTATGAGTAAGGAATGCGGGGCCGACAAATCATAAACCAACCTCTTTTAATTAGAAAACTTGCCAGTCACAACACCGACCGGGGGTTGTATAACAGGGCCGATCAAATATCCCTTATCTGGCTCAAGCCGTATCAACTGTTGGGGCTTGAGGAAGGGCAAGCAAGCCTGTGTGAAAGCCGTAACACAGGCCGTTGAGTACGAACTGCACCCAAGCTGGGTAGGGGACAGACAAGGAGATCCACGTTGACCACGCTTAGTCATGCGTGACTATTACCCTTCTGCATGCAAGCAACACGTGGGTGGGCCCTGAAACAAAGGGCACATAAATGTAGCAATCTACATTGGTTGTAGTGGCACACTGAGTAATTGAAGTTGTTGCACAGCGGTGACTTGCCGAGATACTTAACCAGGCGACCCAACTTGTCAAAGAACGGGAGAACCCTACTAGTGAGTGAGCGAAGTCTGGATGGTACTTAGGGAAACCTCATCCTGGCTAAGTGCCGCCGAGTGTGTAGATAGAAGGCGGTAGAGTTCGGCCTTCCTCGCAGAGGCTGGGAACAGAATCCCCCTTTTCAACAACTCAGCTGTCAGTTTTGGAATCGTCCAAAATCTCAATGGTAACTCAGCCTGTCGCTCTGACTGCTGCTCCCCGCTGTCACAAGAGGAAGAGGAACCTTCCAGAAGAAACCCCTGAGACATCTCCCTACTAAAAGAAAATTTAATCAAGTGACCATACCAACACCTACGAAGCAACATCACGCCAAGCTAAGCAACAGACCTGACCAACGAAAGAACCCACTGCACCTGTGCCTAAGAGCAAGGGCTCCCACGGTCGTAAAACACAAGACCTGCCAAGTCTGTCGAGCTGACTGGTCTAAAGACACAGGAAGCATACAAGGAGGATATAAGCACGCTGAGCCTATGGTTGTGACAGCGTGTAAACACGAGTCTGATGATGTGATTGAACGTCGACGCTGCGCCTGCCGGCGTAGAAGAGGACGCTACCGTGACAGGATCCCACAAGGAGTCTGTGGACGTGATTGGACATATGCCTGTAGTAGTGACCGGACTAATATCTGTAGTCGTGGTAGACCAGCGTGTATGGACGTGACGTGACTAAACGAGTCTGTAGTAGTGACAGAACTTTATACATGACTGACAAGTGCCTGTAGTCGTGACAGGAGCCCATATCGAGTCTGTAGTCGTGACAGACTAATGCCTGTAGTCGTGACAGGACCCCATATCGAGTCTGTAGTTGTGACAGACTAATGCCTGCAGTCGTGGCAGGGCTTTATAATGAGTCTGTAGTTGTGACAGACTAATGCCTGCAGTCGTGGTAGGGCTTTATAATGAGTCTGTAGTCGTGACAGACTAATGCCTGCAGTCATGGCAGGACTTTATTACGAGTCTGTAGTCGTGACAGACTAATGTCTGCAGTTGTGGCAGGGCTTTACAATGAGTCTGTAGTCACGACAGACCTGGCAGTACCAGCCTGTAGCCGTGACAGGCTCAACCGGGTTTTATTCTTTTTTTTATTTTTTAGATAATATATATTTTTTTTTTATACAATTTTTTTTTTTTAACAGTGGCCACGACAGTAGGAGCCACCATCCGGAATTAATACAAGTAGGGCTGCGTGGCCGCGTGCATGGAAAGGCGGCGGCACCCGCCCCCAAAACTGTAAACAAACTAAAGAATGCCTAAGCATAGGAGGCATGCCTTAAGCTCACCTTGTGGCCATCTCAGCAACCTATAACTGCAGTGCAGCAGCGGAGTAGCTGACCGAACTGCGGACCTGAATAAACAACAACATATGGATAACTAAAACGTACGCGGGCTATGGTGCCCCTACCCTGATCTAACAGCCCCACCCCGCAACCCATATACAGCGCCTGCGGTCTGAAAATAAAGAAACCGACTAAACAAAGCATGGGTTTTACCCTTTTTCTTCCCCAGATTAGGTCATTCAGCAGTCGTTCCAGATGGTTAAAGAAATGATCCTCAATCCAAACAGGACAGGCCGCCAAAATATACAAAATCTGGGGAAGGAAATCCATTTTTATTAATGCAATTCTGTCTGCCTGTCCCATGGATACTTTCTGCCAAACACCAATTTTGCTTTTACATCTGGTCAATAGGGGGGTGACATTCAGTCTCACGTAGTCTAATATATTTGCACTTAGCTTTATACCCAGATATTCCATAGACTCCAAATTTTTTAATACCCTAATTCCCAGAGGATTTGGTGGATTTTCTTGATCAAGCGGTAGCAATACTGATTTTTCCCAGTTAACTTTATCCGGAAATGTCACTGAATTTATTTATTAGTTCCATAAGATGAGGCGACTGCAGTTTTAGGTCCTCCAGGAAAAGCAAAATATCATCTGCATACATACTTATCTTATCAAAGGTCCCCCTCATACCAAAACCAGAGATCCCCTCATCCGTAATAATTTTAGCAGCCAATGGTTCTATAAATAATACAAAGGCGAGGGGGCATCCCTGTCCCTTGTTCCTCTATATAACTCCATTTGCTCCGACCATACTCCATTGATGTTAATTTTGCCTTTAAAGGAGGAATAAGAAGGTATACGCCTATGCGCTACTGGATGGCCAGAGTGATGTCACCTTCATTGATCAAGAAATATGCAAGAAATTACAAGTGGCTACAAAACCAGTGAAGCTCAAACTCACCACGATGACAGTAAAAGACACATTAGTAAATAGTCAAAGGGTCAAAGGACTGAGAGTTAGAGGACTTCATTCAAACTGCACATTAGATCTACCTCCAGCTTATACAAAAGACTATATACCTCTAGCTCATGATCGCATACCTACCTAAGAAACAGCCAATAAATGGGAGCACCTATCTGTAATATCTCATGAAATGTCCCAGCTGAAGGAGTTTGGTGTTGGACTGTTGATAGGTTACGATTATCCTGAAGCCTTGGTACCACGAAAGGTAATAAGAGGTGGAAAGGGTGAACCCTACGCTGTTCAAACTGTTGTTGGAGGAAAACAGCAGATCGCAAACTCAAGACAGATGACAGGATTGTGTTATCGAATATCAGTCCAAGAGTTACCAACTGTAAGTCCAGTGCTTTTATCCAGAGGATCCACATCCTCTGGTCGTAACAAATATGTTCTACTTACTGGGTCTTCGTGCCATGTCTTGTTTTGTGTTAATTACTATGCACTAATTGCCTGCTTGTTTTCTACATTTTTTATTTGTTATTGCAAAATTTTAAGGAGTTGTCCAGGATTATAAAAACATGTTTGAAAGAAGCACCACTTCTGTTCATATGTTATGTGTGGTATTGCAGCTTAGGGCAGAGCAATACCGCACACAATGTGTGGACAGGGGTGGTGCTTTTTTCCCCCAAAGAAAGCAGCCATGGTTTTAATAAGCAAACCCTTTTAATGAAGCCTTTTATTTTTTTTTAAGAAAATGTACCTCCAAGCAAACCACAGAAAATAAAACACATACTGCTCTATAGTGTACGAACTTGTATAGCCATAGTTTAAAATTTTAATAATTTGTAGCTCCTACTGATAAAGCAGGATACCATCCAGGTTAACACAAAGGTTGAAGGCGAAAAATCCAAGTAGATAGTTGGTGGGTGTTGATGTATTTTAGACTGGTTTCAAGGAATACAGACTAGTTAGATCGAAACTAAGAATCATTTTGGATTTTTTAAATTACTTATCGTGCATAATACACCCCCTGGCTTCTTGTAGTGAAGCCTAAGACTGATAGCGCCCTTCCATTGTCACCTTCAGTTTTGCTTCTAAGGAAAAAGTGTCCAGCTCCAGCTTTGAGGATCTTTGGAAAATTGGTGGTGTTGGGCAACACTGGCACTTTGTTCCCTTTTGAGTACTTTTTATGCATGAGACTAGAGACGAGCGAATCGAGGTTGTCGAAGTGGAATTTGATCTGAATTTCAGAAAAAATTTGATTCGCCCTGAATCTGAATTTCCTCACGCTTTGTGGCAACGAATACATTTTTTTCCTAAAATGGCTGCTGCACATGTTAGGACATGGAGCAAAGAACTCTGGAAACGAAGGATCACCAACAATGCCATGCATGCAGTCAATCAGCAGCCTGTCCCTGTGATGTCACATCCCTATAAATAGCCTCAGCCATTTTGGATTCAGCCATTTTCCAGTGTACTTAGTGCAGGGAGAGACTGTCACGTTCAGGTGTGGGAGGGAAACAGCACACCGAACCAAGGAGGGAAAGGGGTGAGGGAATAAGTCCTCAAAACTAGGGGAAGGAGATGGACACCTCCTAGTAAAACCCTAATCAAAGTCCTAACTAACTACAAGTATGAACAGACCCCAGAGGTAAGTGAGTTCATACACCGGAATACCTAGTGTCCTAACTCACCCTATAGGACCCTGGCACAAATGTCAGGATTGAGACAACCTGTTCCTCCAAAAGGAAAGACGAACAGGAGTCGCCCTCAGGCCTTAATACAAGTGACAGGGAAATGCAACACACACAAAAACCCAAACAAAATACAAAAGGGAAAGAAAACACTTAACTTCATGTGGCTACGGCAGCACCAGGAACTCAGCCGAGATCTACACACCAGCTATCCACAACTCCAACAGAAGCTATAAACCGCATAGCATAGTGGGAGAAACAACAATAAATAGAGAAGGTAAAATGACCATAATAGCCACACCTGGGGAAAGAAGGTGTGGCAAGCACCAGAAACAACACAGACGTCATTTGATCCAAACTGAAAACATGTCAGAGCAAACCACGTGTTGCCAGTCTCACTGTCCTCCTGTAACCTGTCACAGGAACATCCATGACAGTACCCCCCCCTTCTACGGGTGACCTCTGGCCACTCAGTACCAACCTTATCCGGATGAGACCTGTGAAAGGCTTTCACCAAACGACTGGCATTCACGTCAGATGCCGGTACCCACATCCTTTCTTCTGGTCCATAACCCACCCAGTGAACAAGATACTGAAGATATCCAGGGAGAACTCGAGAGTCAATAACCTTGGCGATCTGAAATTCCAAACTGTCGTCCACCATGACAGGAGTGGGTGGCAAGGGGGCGACTCCAAAGGTTAAACATATCTCTTCAACAGGGATTTGTAAAAGACACATTATGAATTTTCAGAGCCTGAGGAAGTTCAAGATGAAAAGCTATAGGATTAATAATGGCAGTGATCTTATATGGACTAATAAACCTTGAAGATTCCTTCTTGGAAGTTGGTTCCAACTTAATTTTTTTTGTGGACAGCCACACAAAATCATCCACACTTAGGTCTGGGCTATTCATACGTTTCCTGTCAGCCACACGTTTATACAAGTTATTTAGAATTTTCTGCCATATATAGAAGACAATGACGACGAAAACGTTCCACCTCAGGGATACCGGAAGTATCCGAACCCTAGAACATGCCAAATTGCAAGTGAAACCCATATGCCCCAAAAAATGGCAACTTACCGGTGGACTCCTGTCTATGATTGTTTATGGCAAACTTTGCCAAAGACAAAAACGGGCCATTCCTCCTGGTTCCTGGTTCTCAGAGACAAAACATTTTAAGTACCGTATTTTTCACCCCATAAGTGAGGGAAAAATTCCCCTGCATCTCATGGGGCGAATACTAATGAGAGCTTCCATTATGGAAGCGCTCATTAGTACTGGAGGACCAGGAAGCGGTGAAGGCTTTGTACTCACTGCTTCTTCGTCCTCAGCTGTGAAGGCTGCGCACAGCGTGAGGGCGCTCTGTGACCTCACGCTGTGCGCGCCAGTTCACAGCACAGCCGACAGCAGGAGGAAGAGAATCGCGATGTAGGTGAGGAGTGGCGGCGTCCAGGAGCAGGAGAGGTAAAAGTTTTTATTTTATTTTATAAAACATGAGGCTGCTGGGGGCATAATTGCTGATGAAAGGCATAATTAGGGCTGAGAGGCATAATGGCTGATAATGAGGGCTGAGAGGCATAATGGGGGTTGAGGCATAATGGGAGCTAAGAGGCATAATGGGGGCTGAGAGGCATAAAGGCTGATATGGGGGCTGATGAGAGGCATGGGGCTCTCATCAGAGGTCTGATTGGGGGTCATTTACATTGGGGTCTGAGCTGAGGTCTGATTGCGGGTCTGATTTCAGGTCTTATTAGGGTCTTATTAATATTGGGGGTCTGAATGGGGCTGTCAGCTGAGGTCAAATTAGCATTGGGGAGTCTTATTGGTGGTCTGACCTGAGGTGTAATGAAAAATATTTTTTTCTTATTGTCCTCCTCTAAAACATAGGTGCGTCTAATGGGCCTGTGTGTCTTATATGGCGAAAAATACGGTAAGTCTCCAGACTCTGATTAGTGCGCCCCATCTGTCCATTCATCTGAAGATGAAAAGCAGTTTTACCTGCAGCCGAGTTCAGAAGGCCTTCCAGAATCTGGACACAAACTGAGTCCCAGAATCCGAGACCACATCAGAGGGAATGCTATGAAGTTTCACAGTGTTGTCAACAAACACTTGCGCAAGTGTTTTAGCATTATGTAGGCCAGGCAATGCTATAAAGTGCACCATTTTACTAAAACGATCAACGACCACCAGAATAACTGTCTTTTCAGATGAACTTGGCAGACCTGTCATAAAATCCATAGACAAGTGAGTCCAAGGACGGTATGGGCAACGGAAGTAGAGAAGATAGAGTATGTGTCACCTTAGCGCGACCAAAGATACTAGAGGCCGACACATAGTCCTCAACACACTTATGCAACCCCAGCCACCAGAATCTACGAGAGATGAGGTCGACAGTGGATCTACTCCTAAGGTGTCCCGTAAGAACCGTACAGTGATGTGCCTCAAATACCTTATGATGCAATTCTGTTGGAACAAACAATTTCCCAGAGGGGCATCTCCATATAGTGATAGACGAACATCGGCCGGGACGATGCGTGAAAGCGATCAAATGTTCACAAACCGCAAGTTCGCAGTGGGCCCCATTTACTTTAATGTCAGGCGAACCTGAAAAACCTTCAGGTCATATTTGCAGCCACCAAATACTTAGTAGAAATGCACAAATAGTCCCACAACATGGACAGTGACATACCAGAGGGGGATCAATGGCAAAAATTCCCACAAAAAATATGTATTTTAATCAGGGGCCATTTTTATGCGTCTTAAAGGGAAACTGTCAAAAATGTGGCCTGCTGGAGCCTAGAAAATTTTTATTTTAGGCCACATATTTACAGGCCCCAAACATTAGGCATTCACCGTACAGAAAATATCAAGTGATTATGTGGCTGGAGGTATATTAGACAGTCATTGGATAACAGTTTTGCGGCAGGCCAGTACAAATACATGTCAAATACATATGTTTAAAAGAGCTAAAAAAGTAAAATTGGATTAAAAACATGGCTAACGAAATCCCCCCTCTTGAATAAACCCCAAATGATAATAGGTGAAATTCGATAGCACGTGGTTGTCACAGGTATATTAGACGGTGAATGGATATCAATTTTACTGTAGGCCAGTGTACTACAGGCCCCAAAAGCTATTCATTCACCGTACAGAAAAGAACAATTGATAATGTGGCTGGAGGTACATTAGGCGGTCATCGTATAACAATTTTATATCAGGCCAGTTAGATTACAGACCCCAAAAATTATGTATTCACCATACATAAAAGATCAAGTACTGAATTCCTCTGAGTTCCCAAACATTAGGCATTCACCGGACAGAAAAGGCCTTTTATGCCGCTGTATTTACATAAGACAGGGACCATTATTTGTTCTGGGTGGTGGCGGATATGTGTGGGCTGGCATGAGGAAATTGAATTAAACGTGGTCGTCACAGGTGTTGAATTCATCTGAGATCTATGCCTCATTAATTTTTAGAAATGTGAGGTAGTCCACACTGTCGTGAGCTAGGCAACTGCGTTTATCGGTCACGATTCCCCCTGCTGTGCTGAACGTACTTTCGGACAGGACACTTGAAAAGGAACAAGCCAAGAGTTCCATGGCAAATTGGCCACAGGTCAAGCCTGCACACCCAGTAGTCAAGGGGTTCCTCGCTTCTCAAAGTGTCCACATCGGCCGTTAACCAGATGTAGTCGGACATCTGTCAGTCTAGACGTTCCCTGAGGCTGGATCTGGAGGCCGACTGTCGATAGGTTGGCTGCAAGAATAATCTCATATCCAAAGTGACCAACACATCTTCAATCCGCCCTCTTCTTGCATGCGCTGTAGGATTGGTACGTGCAACTGATTTTCTGTGGGTGGAAATTTCTCTGAAAGCGCTTGCAACAGCAGAATGCAGCATCTCTTGCAGCAAGGCCTGGAAATGCTGCATTCTGACAGCCCTATGTGATGCTGGTAACATGTCCGCCATTTTGTTTTTGTACCGGGAGTCTAAGTACGTTGCCACCCAGTACTGGTCCTTACCCTTTATGCTTTTTATACGGGGGTCCCTCTTTAAACACTGGAGCATAAAGGCGGTAGAACGGCCTGGCTCCTGCTCATCGCCAAGGAGAATGTCGTCCTCAGTCTCCTTTCCCCATCCACAGACAACACCAGGGATCCCAGAAAAGTTTAAATCCTGCTCTTCTTGCTCCTCCTCCCCCAGGCACCATCCTCCTATAACTCTTCTTCAGACTCCTGATGACTTGCCTCAGATGGAGTAGCCTCCCCTGGGAATTCATTCAGCATTGCGACTTCCTCCTCTTCCTGCTCCTGCTCCTCGACAGCTTAATCAATGACACGACACAATGCACTCTCCAGAAGGTACGATGTCACTGATGGCGGCCTGGCTGCGACTGACCAGTTTGGTGATCTCATCAAATAAGAAGTCTGCATGCGTCGCGCATGAGCAGCTACTGGCGCCGTGAAAAAAAAACCAAGCTCCCCAGAACCTGTCCTGCCGCAAAGTTCGTACAGGTAGTTGTTAATAGCACGTTTCTGCTAGAGTAGCTACAAGGTGGAGTTCCAGCACGTCGGGCAGTCACAAATCAGACATCTGAAGGGCAAGTGATGTCACCTCTGAACGTCAGCAAGGCGAGCCATTGTCCGTGCAAGATCTTCTAAAATGCCAGAGATTTTCTTGGCCTGCCGCAAGACATCCTGGACCCTGGGGTATGTGGCAACGAGTCGCTGCACGACTAAGTTCAGGACCTGTGCCATGCAAAGCACGTGTGTCAGTTTGCCCTGTCTCAGCGTGCTCAGCAGATTGGCACCATTGTCGCACACCACTTTACCAACTGTCAAATTGAGCGGGGTTAGCGACTGATCAGCCTGTGGCTGTAGAGCTGAAAGCAGTGCAGGACCGGTGTGGTTCTTGGTTTCCAGGCACAACAGCCGCAGCACAGCTTGGCAACGTCTCAACTGGCACATCGAATAGGTTCTGGGGAGCTGGGGGAGTGCAGCAGAAGAGGCGGTAACAGTGGAAAAAGAGGAGTCAGCCGAGGAGGAGACGGAGGATAGAGTAGGAGGAGGAGAAGAAGAGGCAGGCCTGCATGCAATCCGTGGCGGTAACACCAAGTCCACACGGGTGCCACAGGTTGCATGCTTGACAACCGTCAGAAGGTTCACCCAGTGGGCAGTAAAAGTTATGTTCCTTCCTTGCCCGTGTTTGCTAGACCACGTGTCTGTGGTCAAACGTATCTTGGCACCAACACTGTGTGCCAGAGGTAGATTCACTTGCCACTGAACATAGCCATATAGTTCTGGGATGCCCTTCTAGGAGAAATATTTCCTTCCGGGGACCTTCCATTGCGGTGTGCCAATGGCCACAAATTTTTGGCTAAAACCTCAGAGTCAACCAGTTTATATGGCAGTAGTTGGCGGGCTAGCAGTTCCAACAAGCCGGCGGTCAGTGGTTGGGCAAGAGGGTTATCCAATGTCATCAACTTTTTACATTCGAACATTTGGGCCACGGAACTGTGTACATGACTGCCCCCTGCTGCCTGGCAGCACCCGATCTCTTACAGGGGGTTGTGATCCGTACAATTAACCCCTCAGGTGCTGCACCTGAAGGGGTTAATTGTGTGTATCATAGTTCACTGTAAGAGATCCGGGGCTGCCAGGCAGCAGGGGGCAGACCCCCCTCCCTCCCCAGTTTAAATTTCATTGGTGGCCAGTGTTCCCCCCCCTCCCTCTATTGCATTAACATTGGTGGCAGTGTGCGCCCGCCCCCCCCTTCCTCCCTCTATTGTTTTAATACATTGGTGGCAGTGTGCACCCCCCCGCCCCCCCTTCCTCCCTTTATTGTTTTAATACATTGGTGGCAGTGTGCGCCCCCCCGCCCCCCCCTTCCTCCCTCTATTGTTTTATTACATTGGTGGCAGTGTGCGCCCCCCCCCCTGCTCCCCCCCTTCCTCCCTCTTTTGTTTTAATACATTGGTGGCAGTGTGCGGCCTCCCCTCCACCCCCGGTCATTGGTGGCAGCGGAGTTCCGATCGGAGTCCCAGTTTAATCGCTGGGGCTCCTATCGGTAACCATGGCAACCAGGACGCTACTACAGTCCTGGTTGCCATGGTTATTTAGCAATAGTAGAAGCATCATACTTAACTGCTGGCTGCTGCGATGTCTGTGTCCGTCCGGGAGCTCCTCCTACTGGTAAGTGACAGGTCTGTGCGGCGCATTGCTGTCACATACCAGTAGGAGGAGCTCCCAGCCGGACACAGACAACGCAGCAGCCAGCAGGTAAGTATGATGCTTCTACTATTGCTAAGTAACCATGGCAACCAGGACTGCAGTAGCATCCTGGGGTTGCCATGGTTACTGATTGGAGCCCCAGCGATTAAACTGGGACTCCGATCGGAACTCCGCTGCCACCAATGATCGGGGGGGGGGGGGGGTAAGGGAGGCCGCACACTGCCACCAATATATTAAAACAATAGAGGGAGGAAGGGGGGGGGGTGGGGGGTGCACACTGCCACCAATGTATTAAAACAATAGAGGGAGGAAGGGGGGGGGGCCGGGGGGGGGGGCGCACACTGCCACCAATGTATTAAAACAATAGAGGGAGGAAGGGGGGGCGGGGGGGGCGCACACTGCCACCAATGTATTAAAACAATAGAGGGAGGAAGGGGGGGCGCACACTGCCACCAATGTTAATGCAATAGAGGGAGGGGGTGCCGCACACTGTGCCACCAATGCTATTATTACAATAGAGGGAGGGGGCGCACACTGCCACCAATGTTAATGCAATAGAGGGAGGGAGGGGGTGCCGCACACTGTGCCACCAATGCTATTATTACAATAGAGGGGGGGGCCGCACTGGCCACCAATGATATTCAAACTGGGGAGGGGGGGTCTGCCCCCTGCTGCCTGGCAGCCCTGATCTCTTACAGGGGGCTATGATACGCACAATTAACCCCTTCAGGAGCGGCACCAGGGGGCAGTCATGTACACAGTTTGTAGTATATTCTAACTAGAAGCGTCCCCATCACCATGGGAACGCCTCTGTGTTAGAATATACTGTCGGATATGAGTTTTCACGATGTAACTCATATCCGACAGTATATTCTAACATAGAGGCGCTCCCATGGTGATGGGGACGCTTCAAGTTAAAATATACCATCGGATTGGAGAAAACTCCGATCCGATGGTATAAAAGGGACTCCAGACTTTACATTGAAAGTCAATGGTGACGGATCTGTTTGCAATTGCACCATATTGTGTCAACGTCAAACGGATCCGTCCCCATTGACTTGCATTGTAATTCAGGACGGATCCGTTTGGCTCCGCACGGCGAGGCGGACACCAAAACGACTTTTTTTTCATGTCCGTGGATCCTCCAAAAATCAAGGAAGACCCACGGACGAAAAAAACGGTCACGGATCACGGACCAGCGGAACCCCGTTTTGCGGACAGTGATAAAATACTGTCGTGTGCATGAGGCCATACAGTGAGTATTACTCATACAGCTTCCGGCCTGTGAGATCCAGGGGGTTGGATCTCACAGGCACGTCACAGGAAGGCAGCAGCGATGCCTCAGGAAAGCATCGCGCTGCCTTCCATGCCATTGTGTCCCCCCTACAGCCCCATGGGGACCCGATGGCACCACTTTCGCCGCCGCAAACCGCAGGTCTGAATTGACCTGCGGTTTGCAGCGATCGCCGACACAGGGGGGTCACGGAACCCCCTCCCCCTGCGCATTTAGCCGAGGTGCCTGCTCAATGATTTGAGCAGGCACCGAGTTTTGATCACCGCCCGCCGGGCGGCGTTGATCGGAAATACACATGACGTACTGGTCAATGCACCCCTGGAGTAGAAACTCCCTAAAAGTGACCCCATCTAAGAAAGTACACCCCTCAAGGTATTCAAAACTGATTTTACATACGTAGTTAACCCTTTAGGTGTTGCACAAGAGTTATTGGCAAATGGGGATGAAATTTGAAAATTTCTTTTTTTTGCCTTATTTTCCATTTTAACCCATTTTTTCCACTAACAAAGCAAGGGTTAACAGCCAAACAAGACTGTATCTTTATTGCCCTGACTCTGCCGTTTACAGAAACACCCAATATGTGGCTGTAAACTACTGTACGGCCACACAGCGGGGCGTAGAGTGAAAGGTGCGCCGTTTGGTTTTTTGGATGGCTGATTTTTATGGACCGGTTTATTTACACCGTGTCCTGTTTCAACCCCCCTGATGCACCCATGGAGTAGAAACTCCCTAAAAGTGACCCCATTTTGTAAACTACGGGATAAGGTGGCATTTTTTGGGGGACTATTTTTAGGGTACATATGATTTTTGGTTGCTCTATATTACATTTTTGTGAGGCAAGGTTACCAAAAATTTAAATTCTGAAATTTCATCTCCATTTGCCATTAACTGTTGAGGAACACCTAAAGGGTTAATAAAGGTTGTATAATCAGTTTTGAATACCTTGAGGGGTGTAGTTTCTTAGATGGGGGTCACTTTTAGGGAGTTTTTACTCTAGGGGGGCTTCAAAAGGGACATGGTGTCAATAAAAAAGGCCATCAAAATCGGTCCTTTCCTTTTGCGGCCTCCCTATTACTGATACAGCAGTTTACGACCACAAATGTAGCATTTCTGTAAACTGAAGTATCAGGGTAATAAATATTAACTTTTGTTTGGTTGTTAACCCTTGTTTTGTTACCGGAAAAACGGATTAAAAAGAAAAAGTGGCAAAAATTGCGTTTTTGGCACCGTTTATTTTTTTTTTAACCGTGTTAATTTGGAGGGTTAGGTCATGGGATATTTTTATAGAGGAAATTCTTACGGACGTGGCAATACCTAATAAGTCTTTTACAATTATTTAGGTTTTTTACTATATTATCCTTTTTGATACAAAAAAATATTTTTGTATCTCTAAAGTCTAAGTGTCATTTATTTTAATTTTTTTATCCGATTAGCTTATGTGAGGGCTCATTTTTTGCGGGACGAGCGGACGGTTTTATTGGCACTATTTTGGGGGCTATATGACTTTTTGATCGCTTGCTATTAAATTTTTTGTTATGTTTGGTGACAAAAAAAATCTTTTTTTGCACCTTTTTTTTTTTTTGACCGTGTTAATCTGGGGGGTTGGGTCATGGGGTATTTTTATAGAGTAGATTCTTACGGATGCGGCGATACCTAATAAGTCACATTTTTTTTTACATTTATTTAGGTTTTAGACTATATTATCCTTTTTGATACCCCAAAACATTTTTTGTATCTGTAAAGTCTAAGTGTCATTTTTTTTTTTTTTTTATCCGATTATCTTAGGTGGGGGCTCATTTTTTGCGGGACGAGCGGACGGTTTAATTGGCACTATTTTGGGGGCTATATGACTTTTGTTATGACCGTGTTAATCTGGAGGGTTAGGTCATGGGGTATTTTTATGGAGGAGATTATTACCGACGCGGCAATACCTAATATGTCTACTTTTAATAAATTATTTTAGTATTTTTTGGTGTCTCAAGTCTGAGAACCAGTTTTTTTATCCGATGTCAGTGCTGAATTGGGATATAAATTTAGTACTCCATGGAAGTGTGATACTCCCTGATGCAACCAATAATGCAGAGGCCCGGATCGGGGCACCTGTCACACTGAGTAGTGGTGTCCTTCCGTATATCCCTCCTGCGACACACTCTGCACCTTTTTTGGGTTCGTCCCTTCTTTCCAGTATGGGGGACCACACCTGGAAAGTGTTGGCCAGGGACGATCTGGGCGCCTACAGTTCTCGAGATACTCCGGCCTGCTCTTTCCCGGTCCGAAAAGATCAGGGCCTTGAGGACTGCCTCATAGAACTGGAGGAATGTCCCTGATCTGCCAGCACTTTAGGATAGTACAAAAGAGTTGTACATGGCAACCTGTACCAAGTAGACCGCAACTTTTTTGTACCATGCCCGGGTTTTGCATATGGCGTTATATAGCTTGAGGACTTGATCAGAGAGATCAACTCCTTCCATATACCGATTGTAGGCGACGATACAATCGGGCTTGAGGACCGTTGCCGCGGTACCTCGCACATGATGCCGTTACCATGAATTGTGGACAGTATAAGGACATCCCTCTTGTCCTTATACCTGACCAGCAACAGGTTTCCAGTGTTAAGGGCACGGGTCTCACCCCTGGGGATAGGTACCTGGAGGGGGAGGGCAGGGAGGCCACGTTGATTTTTCCGCACGGTCCCACAAGCGAACGCGGATCTGGCAGCAAGGGACTGGAACAAGGGGATACTGGTATAAAAGTTATCCACGTACAGGTGATAACCCTTATCCAGCAGTGGGTACATAAGATCCCACACAAGTTTCCCGGTAACACCCAGAGTGGGGGGACATTCTGGGGGTTGAATCCGGGAATCTCGCCCCTCGTATATACGAAATTTGTAAGTGTACCCTGAGGTACTCTCACAAATTTTGTATAGCTTCACGACATACCTCGCCCACTTGGAGGGCACATACTGGCGCAAAATGAGTCTCCCCTTGAACACAATGAGAGAATCATCAACCGCGACCTCCCTTCCAGGTACATAGGCCTCCATGAATTTGGCCCCAAAGTGATCGATGACCGGCCATATCTTATACAGATGGTCATGGGCAGGATCACCTCGGGGGGGACATGCTGCATTATCGGAATAATGCAGACATTTCCGAATGGCCTCAAACCGGGAGCGTGTCATGGCCATACTGTAAAGTGGGGTCTGGTATAGGACGTCCCCACTCCAGTACAGCCTGACACTGGGTTTATTGACCTGGCCCATATGCAGCACGAGGCCCCAAAATGTCCTCATTTCGACTGCACTGACCTGCGTCCAGCCACCGGGCCTGGCCAAAAAGGAGCACGGGTGTTGAGCGACGAACTGTTGGGCGTACAGATTCGTCTGCTCCACCATCATATTTGCCAGTGGGTCACTGAAAAGTCATATTCAGTGTAGCCCACTGTGGAAATCTGGATTCCTGATTGGCCTACAAAATCAGGAATCACGGGCTCGTATCGCTCTGGGCTACACCAGACAAGGGTGCTCCGGTGGATTTAACTGCTGGGCCGGGAAACCAGTATGAGCCCCAGAGATGCTCGTACTAGGCTGGGCCACAGCGTCCCTAACATGGCGGTCCCCTTGCTCCGCCTGGCGGCGTCTCCACCGCCTTGGGGGCTCATCATCATTGCTAGATGAAGAGGAGGACGCAGATGATAACAGGAATGTGGGGTCATCCTCGTCCTCACTGGGACTCTCGGAGTCGGAGGCAAGCTGGGCGTATGCCTCCTCGGCCGAGAACGTCCGGCGGGCCATAGGGGAGTGTGTGTCTGCGTGTGTATGTGCGCGTGTGGAAATCTTTATTTTGTGTGCGTGTGTATGGAGGAACGGGTGTTCGCGGACTTAGCCCTAAAACTAACAGAAATAAATAAAAACTAACTAAAAAAAGGCAAAAAAAATTGACAAAAAAATCAAAACCACTGATCAACCGTCCGAAGTTGATCAGCGGTGGGGTGTGCGATGCGCTAACAGTGGGGGGGGGGGGGGGGAAGCGGCAGCACCCCTGGGGGTCTAGGGTCAAACAGCTGTGCTGTGGACCCCAGACACAACTTAGGGTGATGCAATTAAAAGTTCACAAACTAAACTTTCCCTTTTTTTCCCTACCTAACCCAAACTTTCCCTATGCTGTCCCTGTGTACCTGATGGGGGGTGCTGGGGGCACAGATCGGGTCCTGGGGGCAAAGATCGGGGTGCTGGCAGCGATGGCGGACACACGTGCAGGCAGCTCCTCTCTCCTCGGCTCTCGCGCCTGTCACCATCACCACTCAGGATCGCTGGATGGTGATTGGTGGGGTAAAATCACACCATCACCATCCTGTTCCGGGTTATCAGGTCTTCAGAGACCTGAATAACCCGGAAACGCAGAAAACCGCAGGTCTGAATTGACCTGCGGTTTTCTGCGATCGCCGACATGGGGGGGTCACAGGACCCACCGGCGCATTTAGCCTAGGTGCCTGCTCAATGATTTGAGCAGGCACCGGGTTCCGATCACCGCCCGCCGCGCGGCAGTGATCGGAACCATACATGACGTACCGGTACGTCATGTGTCCTTAAGTACCAGGACATCATGACGTAACGATACGTCATGTGTCCTTAAGAGGTTAAGTACCAGGACAACATGCCGTACCGGTACGTCATGTGTCCTGAAGAGGTTAAGATGAGTTATCTGTATATCACACCCCTGCCTCAATCAGGGGGGGACAACTGTCATTTCACACCAGTTTCAATTAGCTGTTCCAATAGCATTTGTCCCTCTGTATAGCTGCAGTATTGCAGCAGAACCGTACACAACTGCTGCACAATACAAATCCACTAAAATATACTTTCTATGTTAGAAAGTATATTATAAGTATATCACACCCCTCAGTATGTAACACCTATCGATAGCACACCTATACCAGTCCTTAAAAAGACTGTTAAATAGCACAGGTTTTGTAAGTGTATGCACAAATAAATTACACTTAATGTCATAGATATTTAGGAAGCTCAAACGTTATATAGGAGATGTAGCGCAGGTAATGTCACTGTCACCAGCGGCTTAGAAAAAATGGCGCTGAATGTCACAGATATTTAAGATGCGCAAATGTTATATGGGAGATGTAGCGTAGGCAATGTCGCTGTTACCATCGGCAAAAAAAATAACACTTAATGTCAGATATTCAGGATGTACAAACATTATACAGGAAATGTAGCGCAGGTAGTGTCGCTGTCACCAGCGGCAAAAAAAATACACAATGTCACAGATGCTCAAGTCAAAAATGGTGTTCGGCTGAGCATGCTCGTCCAACACTAGGCCCGATGTATGCTCACTTGCTTGGATAGTGTAAGAAGGAACAAGGGGCTGTCATTGCTGGAAGATACGTGTCACCAAGGTTCCTGGCCTCGGTGAGGTAAGAACTGGATTTTTCCCTGAAGTGTCAGTTTTGCAGTTGCAGTCTGACACTTCAGCTGTTAGTATGGCTGTAAAGCCGATCTGGGACGGTTCTTATCGCAAGCAGCCAAAGAGCCAGCACGTTCATCTGGGGTGGATTATCCTCCATGTCAGATGAGCTGTGGAGTCTGTGTCTTGAGAGCCGCATGTTGGGGAAACAGGCCTCTAAAGCCTGCTGTGGACTGCGGGTGGAAAACTTCTGACCAGGTAAAGATTTTTTGCACTGTGGACTTTGTGTGGTGTGAACAGGCACCAAAAGTGAACACCGTTACTTTTGGCTTGTTTTTCCTTATGTGTGAATAAAACACTGAACTTTGCTTTACAACCTTGTTTTTGCCTCTGTACTGCATCCGCTTACCCTGCCTACCAGAGCGAATCCCCACAGTAGTGACAGCCAAATTGTCACCATTCGGCAGAGGGACGACTTCTGGCTCTTTACCTTGTTGGACCCTCGCTACCGGTCCAAAATAGGGGATTTTTTTACACCCGCTGAGAGGGAGGAAAAACTGAACTACTATAGAGACATCTTATGTAGTCAGTTGGCCGCTGCCTATCTGCGCCATCGCCCATCCTCTCCCAGGTCTGACGGATGGGGCCCTCTGCACTCGCGTTCCACTGCCATAGCTGCTGGAGAGGGGTGGAGGGGCAAGAGCAGTACCAGCTCCATCAGCAGCACCCTGAGTCTAGAGTCACCGATGAGCAGCTTTCTTCACCCGCCTAGTGAAGAAACTACTCACCAGCAGCAGCATCTAGACCTGGAGCAGAACCTGAACCAGCAGGTGCTGGCATACTTGGACAGCACCCTGCCACCCCACATTGAAAATCCGGTGGACTACTGGGCAGTCAAACTGGATTTGTGACCGCAACTGTCCGAGTTTGCCCTGGAAAAGCTGTCCTGCCAGGCCAGTAGAGTGGCATCAGAGCGGGTGTTTAGTGCAGCGGGGGCCATAGTTACCCCAAAGAGAACTCGCCTTTCCAAAATATGGAGAGACTGACCTTTGTGAAGATGAATCAGGCGTGGATCAGTCAGGATTTCCACCCACCAATGCCTGATGTATTTAATTAGATCATCCATGCTGCCTCACCCAAACCTCGACAAAAGAGATTGGTTTCTTCTGGGTACCTGTCTCAGCTACTATTCTGATGCTGCCACACATCTGATGCCAAGTGCTCCTTCTTACACCCATCATCGTCAGCGGGTACTGTTATTGCCACCCACCTCCCCACTCTGTGTTCCCCGGGTCACTCTGTGGTCTCCTGATGTTGCTGCCACCTCACCATTTAGGTCTCCTCGTGCTGCTGTTGCCACCTACACACTATGTCATTGTGCCACTCTGTGGTCTCCTCATGCTGCTGCCACCTCTCCACAATTTCATTGGGCCACTCTGTGGGCTTCTCATGCTCTTTCCACCCTCCCCTCTCTGTGACTGGGCCACTAGTGTCCCTGATTGGTCTTGTTGACATTATTTATTTGACCCTTCTTCTGAACTGTCAGTAGGAAGAAAAAACAGATTCTGTCTATGTAGCAGCTGTAAGGCCTGTATGGTCCCATCAGAATTGGCTTATGATTTGGTAGCCAAAAGCAGGAGTGGGTACAAAACACAGAATATTCCATTCATGTGTCATCTCTGTTTTGGATCCACTCCTGTTTTTTTTTGGGCTTTAGCAATACTGATGGATTACTGACCAAATGCTGACCGAGTGAAGGCGGATGCTTAACAGATAGGATCCATTTTTTGGAGGTTATTGTTCTGACAGATCAGAGGAAGGGCAAAATAATCAGTGACATCAACACAAACTTACTGCTGACATCCTCTCCACTCTGTTGGGGGGCTCTAATTGTATAAGCGTTTAATAGAACAGGTTCTGTAGACATCTATGTGGAATCAGCTGATGACGGTGTAAAAGGAGTCGGCTCTTTCACACTATAGAAGGATCTTGGGCCTCTGCAGGGTTCCTTATACCTGGCACTAACATTGATCTGTAAGACTGAGTTCACACTTGAGTTATTTGATTAGTTTTGGCCCCATAACTGCCCATATAAGTGAAGTGTGCAATGATTCTAAGAGCCACGCCTGTCATGTGCGTGTCATACTGACTCATAGTATTGTTTCACTACCACAGCAGACTACTGCAAGGCACAGTGTTCTACACCACTATACAGGCTCTCTGCAGCTAGGAAATAGCTGTTTTTTTAACACGATTTGCCACGAATAAATTTGGATCTAAGCTTTTCGGAGAATTCAGCGAACCGGCTCAATCGAATTTTTGAAAAATTCGCTCATGTCTACATGAGACCAATAGTGCCAGTGTTTAAGAACTGTTAACGCTTTAAGAAATTGAACAAAGAGAAATAAAAATAAAAATCAGATAGATCCACTAAAGTCAGCTCCGAGCAGAGCATAAATGTAATTTTTGTTAGAATTGTTAGAATTGATATTTTGGGCAGCCTGATGACACAAGTACAGTACTCTATAGATGAGATACAATAAAAATCAGATGTAAAAAAACATGTACTTTACCTTGAGAACTTCCTTGTCTGTGGGTAGTGGTTCTGCTAGATTGTCCACATCAATGCCAGAGCTGCCTACTGCTACGTAACTGTAAGAGCCACCAGTGTATGGCTGGCTATGCCACTGAGAACGCACCATGCTGATTGGTGCAGGCAGTTCAGGATTCCCTGCATTAAATAAATAAAATAAAAAATCTTTTATTTATATGGCTTTGAACCAGTATTTTAGATTTTGTGCACATTTGGGGGGTTCCTCTCTTGGCCAGA
This sequence comes from Bufo gargarizans, assembly GCF_014858855.1. Lineage (NCBI taxonomy): Eukaryota > Metazoa > Chordata > Amphibia > Anura > Bufonidae > Bufo > Bufo gargarizans. Next base: position 151,467,167 of record NC_058085.1, on the reverse strand, counting down.
CCTGTTAAGGGAAGCCTACTTACATGCTTTCTGATGCTGGCTCCCTGCTCCTTCTATCTTGGTCTTTGCTGTTCTTATTCAGTTCAGTTTGATGCAGCCTGCAATTGGTAGCCCCCAGCGGTGACTTGCTCTCCTTATGTCTTGACAAATGGTCATGCGGCACAAGGGGAGCAGGTTGCTGTGGTAGGCTGCAGGCCGTATCAAACCGGATGTTTTCAGTAAGGGAGCAAAGCAGAGCAGCAGAAACTGGGGAGAGAAGAAGCAAGGAAACAGTGACTGGAGTCAAGTTAGTAAGATTCCCTTCACAGGTCTGACCAAGAAGTGGGTTTTCCAAACAACATCCCCCCAAACGGCATAAACCCTTTAAGGACAAAAATAATGATTTGCATTCTAAATTAGTTATATCGGGTTTATGATAACCATGAGGCTATTGTTGCAAAGAAAAAGGGGTCAGTCAGCACATCCCAATGCGCAGGGGCACGTTGCTATGGCTGAAAACAACACTGTAAAACAAAACATGCAATGCAACAGCTCTCTGCAAACCAAATAAAGTATAAAAATGCATAATAATTGCTAATGCTATACTTATAAATTAAAGATGCTTGGCAAATCATTTTGTACAAAATTATTTGAGCCCGTCTGCCGCACGTCAAAGCGATCTCAGTAAGATGGGTCCCTAACACTAAATTCGACCTATTATGTGCCATGACGGCTACCATACAATTTAGGGAGTGTAGGTTTCCCAAGCATGCTGGGCCTGCTTTAATTTCTGTCATCTTTGGTGCCAAAATGGCCTCCACTATATTCAAGGAATGCAGGTACCAACATGCATGCCGAGCCCACTCCACACCACTCCTGGTGCCAAATGGCCACCAAAGAATGCAATGCGAGTCCACACTATACCTCTCCTGGTGCCAAATGGCTTCCAGTGAATAAGGGGGAGCAGGCTAAGCTATATACTCACACTAATTGAAATCAGCCTATGGAGCAGACGGGTTTATGATAACTATGAGGCTGTTGTTATGCTGTCTCTGCGTCTTCTTCAATAACATTACTTATATTAAAATATATTTCCGATGCAGATCCAAGTTTTTGAGGACCTGTTTCACATTATTCAATCAATTGGTTCCTGCTAACACTTTGGGTATGATTTACATGGGGACGCCACATAGCCACACCCAACAACGTCTTTAATGAAGACCAGTCACCACAAAATGCAGTGTAATCTGAAAGCACCATAGGTGTAAAGGAAAACTGACACACCAGAAAGACAGCAAAAGATTTGGGAGGTAAACAAGTGGCCTATCAACTGATGTAGGAAAGAGGGGTTTTGGTTCCTGGCAAACTGGGCTTACTTTTCTGATGGCTACAGGCTCTATTGTAACAATGGGCTGCTCTTCAGCTGTATTGGGGGAGATATGGCGAGACGGTAGGAGGAGTGTTTAAAGAGGACCTGTCACCTCTCCTGACATGCAGGTTTTAATACCTTAATGCAGGCATGTCCAAACTGCGGCCCTCCAGCTGTTGCAAAACTACAACTCCCAGCATGCCCTAATAGCTATAAGCTATCCAGGCATGCTGGGAGTTGTAGTTTTGCAACAGCTGGAGAGCCGCAGTTTGGACATGCCTGCCTTAATGCATTCCCCATGTTATAACAATTCTGGAGCACCTATTCTTATGGCTCTGTGTTGTGCCATTATTTTGTTATTTCTACTAGACGTTATGAATGAATTTCTAGCAGTCTGCAGTAAGAGTACAGAGGGGTGGTTACCAACTGGTGGTGTGTACCTGCACAGACTCACTCTATCCAATCAGTGCTGCCTTTTTCAGACTGTGCAGGTACACCCCCTCTCCAACTTTTTACCTCCCCTCTGTACCCTTACTGCAGACTGCTATGAATTCATTCATAACTTCTAGAAGAATTAACAAAGGGATGGCATAGGAATAGATGCTTCAGAATCGTTATTACATGGGGAATGCATGATGCTATTAAAACAGGCATGTCAGGAGTGTTGAAAGGTCTTCTTTAAACTAGGAACTGAAGGGAAGGTTAAGTACATTAGAGGAGTAGAGGGCAAGATAGTGCAGATAGTGACCTGGATTGATATAATGGAACTGGGATTGTAATGAAGAGAGGAACTAGAACTCTTCATAAGCAGTTGGGTAAAATGTTTCCAAAAACTTTTTAATTGTATATATACTAATGCCAGACGTCTGACCAATAAAATTGGTGAGCTGGAATTATTGATGTTTGAGGAGGAATAACTGAGACATGACTGGATAATAGCTACGACTGAGCAGTTAAGTTACAGGGTTACAGTCTGTGTAGAAGGGAACGTCAAAAATGGAAAGGGGAATGGGTTTGCCTTCATGTAAAGGCCTATCTAAACCCCAGAATCCGGGAAGATATCAGTGGGGGTATTAAACAAATTGTGAAGTCAAATTGGTTAGAAATATAAAGTGGGAAAACAATAATAAAATACTAATAGTAGTTTCTTATAAGCCACCTAATGAAAATAGACGAGGTGGCAAATCATAATGAGGTCATTATTATGGGGAACATCAACTACCCAGATACAGACTGGGAAACTGAAACCTGTAGATCTCATAAAGTAAACAAGTTCTTATCAAAGACTAAAGACAGTTACCTTTCCCAACTGGTACAACATGCAACTAGAGGGACGTCCATGCTGGACTTAGTATTAATCAATATACCTGACAGAATAACCTGAAGTGAAGGTTGAGAGATACCTGGGAAATAGGGACCATAAAATAATAAACTTACAATTGTCATTCAAAAGAGTTTATTTTTTCAGGTAGGCACAAAAATACTGAACTTCTGAAAAGCAAAACTTAACCAACTTAGATAGTCCATGAGCCTGACTAACTGGGGCAATATCCTCAAAAATAAAAATACCACCAGAAAATGACATTCCTAAACTTTCATTGTGAGAGGTATATACCTTATTGGAATAAAAAGGTCAAGAAAAAAATAAATGTTGATAATTAGAAAATGTAAAGGGGGCAATATATAATACACTAAAACAGGAAGGTAGCGAAGAAGCACTAAAAGAAGTATAAGGAAAACAATAGAATATTTAAAATAAATATTAAGGTTGCATTCACATGACTATGTCCTGGCCATGTCCATTTTGCGAACCACAAACTATGGATCCGCAAAACATGTGCACTAGCTTCTTGAACTCCGCATGTCCCATGTTTTGTGGATTTGCATTTTTGCAGTCACTAAAATGGACATGGCCATGATATAGAAAAGGATTTGTTTGGGCGCGAATTCACTGGTGGAGCCGGTCATGATAGTTAAAACATTCTTTATTTGAAGAAAACGCACATATATAAAAGAACAAATAAAATAAAAAAATTATATATTTGCGTTTTCTTCAAATAAAGAAGAATGTTTAAACTGAACATCACAACTGGCTCCACCAGTGAATTCGCGCCCAAACAGATCCTTTTCTATTGCAAGTATCTTTTGGGGGGACTGGACATCCAACCCGAACGAAACTCTCCGTGCGGCTGCAGTCCTCGTGAATAGGTCTGATTCACACAAGTCTTCCATAGGGTTGTGCCTATCTTTAGCACAACCTTACAAGGGGAACCTCCTGATTTCTTACTTTGCTTTATAACTCATCTGAACATACTACCCTATTGTGCGCCCCTTTCTCTTTCTTTCCTCCATCCCCTTTGTAGTTGGAGTGGAATTTATGTCAATGTCAATTTTTGAAAGAAATGGCCATGATACAGTCATGTGAATGCAGCCAAAGGCAGACAAGCTGGAGACAAAGAGGCTCATTGCTGAGAGAGTAAAACTAAACCTAAAATGTCCTTCAGTTATATAGATAGTAAAAAGTTTAAACCTGAAAGTTTTGGCTCTTTAAAGAGTGTTGAGGGAGGAGTTGTAGAGGTTGAAGAGGAAAAAAAATAATATATATATAAAATATTGACACTGCATTCACATGACTGTGTCATTGCAGTGTTTGTTTTGCGGTCCATAAATCTGCAAAACATGGGCACAGGCCATCTATACTTAGCATCTCCTGTGTTTGTGGATCAGCACTTTAAAGTCACCAAAGTGACATTGCCATGACAGTTATGTGAATGCAGCCAAAGGCAGCCAAGCTGAAGACAAAGAGGGTCATTGCTGAGAGAGAACTCAATTATGTAGATGGTAAATAGTTAAAAACTGAAAGAGTGATGAGGGAGGAGTTGTAGAAGGTGATGATGAGAAGATGAATATTTATCTCAAATATTTTTTTTCTCCACTATATTTACTGAGGAAAATTAAATGTTGAATGAAATGCATATACAATGTGACCCAGTAGGAAGTGCTGCGGCGCCTTAAAAAAATGTGTGTATTGACCTAAGTAACTAGCTCAGTAATGGAAAACAGAGGGTGAGTAGTAACGGTACATACTCAGATTGGGTCACCATCACACAGTGGGGTATGACAGGGGTCAGTACTGAGCCCTATTCTCTTTAATATATTTATAGATGATCTTAGAGAGGTTGCACAGTAAAATATTCATTTTTTAAAACAATACAAAACTGTGCAAAGTAACACAAAAGTGGACAGTATACTGCTACAGATGGATGTGGATAGCTTAGAGGCTTGAGCAGAGAAGTAGAAGACGAGGTTTAACACTGACAAATTAAGGATATGCACACGGGAAAGAATAATGCAAGTCACCAGTACATACTAAATGGTAAAACACTGGGTAATGGAATATTGTATACAGTTCTGGGCTGATAGTAAAGTAAAACAGGCTGATTTGAGATGTGAGCTGGTCAGCAGAAGATATCCATCTTGGTATCATTCTCATCTCTGCCAGCATTTATGAGAAAAATGAAGTTTTAATATATGGAAATGAGCCTTTAGGAGCATTGGAGGCTTGCTGTTACACCTAGAGGCTTTCCTTTCTGCAATTGCTGCACCCTCTGTACATTGATCGACAGGACCAGGCAGTGAAAACATCATCACACTTGGCCCTGTCAATCAAAGAACAGAGAGCGTGCCAGTTGTAGAGAGAGTGAAGCCTCTAGGTTTAATGGCAACTCTATCCTATGCTGACCAGTGCACTGGTTTGGTCAACTTGCTTTACTGCTATAAATCTGTGAAACAATGCCCTTTAATATTTAAATCCGACAGCAAATCAAGTGTTAAAAATAAATAGTGTAAACGCCAGGGTATTCCTTTGATATCCCTAAGGCCTCTTTCACACTTGCGTTGTCCGGATCCGGCGTGTACTCCACTTGCCGGAATTACACGTCGGATCTGGAAAAACGCAAGTGTACTGAAAGCATTTGAAGATGGATTCGTCTTCAAAATGCTTTCAGTGTTACTATGGCAGCCAGGACGCTATTAAAGTCCTGGTTGCCATAGTAGTAGTGGGGAGCGGGGGAGCGGTATACTTACAGTCCGTGCGGCTCCCAGGGGGCTCCAGAATGACGTCAGAGCGCCCCATGCGCATGGATGACGTGCCATGCGATCACGTCATCCAAGCGCGTGGGGCGCCCTGACGTCACTCTGGAGCGCCCCGGGAGCCGCACGGACGGTAAGTATGCCGCTCCCCTGCTCCCCACTACACTTTACGATGGCTGCCTGGACTTTAGCGTTCCGGCATCCATGGTAACCATTCAGAAAAAGCTAAACGTCGGATCCGGTAATGCGCCGAAACAACGTTTAGCTTAAGCCCGGATCCGGATCAATGCCTTTCAATGGGCATTAATTCCGGATCCGGCCTTGCGGCAAGTCTTCAGGATTTTTGGCCGGAGCAAAAAGCGCAGCATGCTGCAGTATTTTCTCCGGCCAAAAAACGTTCCGTTCCGGAACTGAAGACATCCTGATGCATCCTGAACGGATTTCACTCCATTCAGAATGCATTAGGATAAAACTGATCAGGATTCTTCCGGCATAGAGCCCCGACGACCGAACTCTATGCCGGAAGAAAAGAACGCAAGTGTGAAAGAGCCCTTAGTAATGCTGTGGAATTCTTGAGAAAGGATGGTAAATTAACTGCCACTGTAGCTCTTGCAGATGCAGATCACCGGAATGGGGAAGCTGACAATTTCGGGAATTTATTCCCATAATGTTCAGCATCCTTGGTAGATTTTTTCCAGAATGGTAACAATAGAAATGTCAACTCATGCTGCAAAAAAACATTTCATGTTGACTTCATAAATTTAAATATCAAGGCTCAAAGAATCTAGTGGGATAAAATCTAATAATTTTTTCACAAAAAGGGTTTTATTGTGAAAAAGCAATAAAGCAGAAAAAACTATATACATTATTATCATTGGTACTGTGAGAAAGTTGTGTGGGTAATGGGATGCCATTTTACAGTGTTATAACGCTGTGGGCTCCTATGACCAGTTTATTGCATGTTCCAGCCAACTTACAGTTTAGTTCAGCCGGGACAAGTAATCAGTTCATGTAATCTACAATACAGTCAAGCAGTCTCAGGGCTCCTTTAGAAGCGTCTCCTTTAGAAGTGTCTCCGAGAACAGCCCAATGAACTGCCTGCTTCCAGTGACCGCATTTGATTTCAGACCGGCTCCCGTCACAGGGGCTCCCGGCACAGGCACAGGTAAGGGCTTATCTGCGCATCGCCGGATGGGTGAGTCAAGATGGCAGCCCGCATGTGTTCGCTGGCGAACACTGCGAACTGACCATCACTGATCGTGGACATGGGCCACGTAAAAACCCCGGAGTTGATCGTGGGGAGTGAGCACCCACCCAGCTCTTTGCTTACTCCCAGTAAAAGCCAGGCCCGGATTAGCTGTTACCAGCTATACTAGGTAACAACAGTGTCCACTATCTATATTAGTGGACACTCTAGCTTCTGGCTTCCACTCCACCAAGGCCGGATACCTCACGTCTCAGGTGCACCACAGCAAACCACAATATGTATCTCCTTAATTATTTTTCTGCACCATTCTGGGAGATACATACCTTCCTTCATATATGAGGCCTGCCACTGCCTCACAGTGTATATGATTTTTTGATTATCACAGAATACAGGATTCAGTATATTTCAACACAGTGCTGCCATCTGCAGGTCAGCATTGGAATATTCTACTAATAGGCCTGGAAGCCTTGTACAGGCTCACATTTGACTACAAAAGGCATATGTGGATCTTTCTCTAGTCATTATGATTAAAACAGCAGAGACCCGGCGGTTATGGCACCAGCTGCCCTTTGCGACCGCAGTGGACACCATTTTTAAAGACCAGACGTCCACTATATCAGTACGGTGGAGGTTCAGAAAGGGATACAAATATTAACATCTAACATTTTAAAATTGTAACATCTGTTGTGGGTAAACTGTTTGAAGGTTTTGTAAGAGATTCTATCATGGAGTACCTCAATGAAAATAAGCAAATAACGCCATATCAGCATGGCTTCATGAGGGATCGGTCATGTCAAACTAATTTAATCAGGTTCTATAAGGAGGTAAGTTCTAGACTTGACAGCGGAGAATCAATGGATGTCGTATATCTGGTCTTCTCCAAAGCATTTAACACTGTACCACATAAAAGGTTAGTATATAAAATGAGAATGCTGGGACTGGGAGAAAGTGTGTATGTGGGTAAGTAACTCAGTGATAGAAAACAGAGGGTGGTTATTAACGGTACACACTCAGATTGGGTCACTGTCACTAGCGGAGTACCTCAGGGGTCAGTATTGGGCCCTATTCTCTTCAATATATTTATTAATTAATGTAGAAGGCTTGCACAGTAAAATATACATTTTTGCAGATGACACTAAACTGTGTAAAATAATTAACAAGGAAAAGGACAGTACACTGCTACAGATGGATCTGAATAGATTGGAGGCTTAGGCCTCCTGCATACGACCGTAGGTGTCTCGTTGCCGTATTGCGGACCGCATTTGCGGATCTGCAATACACAGGCACAGTTCCATGTGCATTCCGCATCCATTTACTTCAAAGGGTCCGCAAATCCGGAGATGCGGAATGGTGTGGAACAGAAGCATGGAACGGAACCCTACGAAAGCACTACGGAGTGCTTCTGTGGGGTTTCGTCCCGTACTTTTGTTCCACAAAAAGATAGAACATGTCCTATCTTTTTGTGGAACGGGTGGATCGCGGACCCATTAAAGTGAATGGGTCCGTGATCCGCTGGGGCTGCTCCACGGTCGGTGTTCGTGCATTCCGGCCTGCAATTTGTAGTAGGCCTTAGGCAGAGAAGTGGCAGATGAGGTTTAACACTGACAAATCTAAGGTTATGCACATGGGAAGGAATAATGCAAGTCACCAGTACATACTAAATGGTGGGTGACAGTGACATGGAAAACGACCTACAAATTTTAGTGAACAGCAAAATAAGCTGTAGAAATCAGTGTCAGGCAGATGCTGCCAAGGCCAGTAAGATAATGGTTTGCATCAAAAGGGGCATAGTTCTGAGGTTAGTACAGAGATCTCTCACATCATCTATTTATCCCTAGGACTGTGACAAGGGGATATCCTTTGCATCTGGAGGAAAGATGGTTTGTACACAAACATAGAAGAGGATTCTTTACGATAAGAGCAGTGAGACTATGGAACTCTCTGCCTGAGGAGGTGGTGATGAAGAGTTCACTAAAAGAGTTCAAGAGGGGCCTGGATTCATTTCTGGAGTGTAATAATATTACAGGCTATAGTTACTAGAGAGGGGTTGTTGATCCAGGGAGTTATTCTGCTTGCCTGATTGGAGTCGGGAAGGAATTTTTTCCCCTAAAGTGGGGAAAATTGGCTTCTATCTCACAGTTGTTGTTTTTTGCCTTCCTTTGGATCAACTTGCAGGATAACAGGCTGAACTGGATGGACAGATGTATTTTTTCAGCCTTATAAACTATGTTACTTTTATATGACCTGTTGGAATGGGAATATGGAACTACCCTATTTAAGCCAGGAAATTCCTGGAAAGGCCTATTTGGGTCTATTCACACGTCCACATAAATGGTTCTGCATGGGGTGCGGAACCATTAATTTCAATGGGGCTGAAAAAGATGTAGACAGCACACTGTGTGCTGTCAGCATTGGCACTTCTGTTCCGCGGCCCCTCAAAAAAGCCACAGACAAGAATAGGCATTTATATCAGAGTGTCCGTGTTTTGTGGACCGCAAAACACTTGCGGACATGTGAATGGACCCTTAAGGTGAAAAAATTCTCTCTTTTTAGGTTTTCATCCATTCTGACCTTATTGTTTCAATGCACTCAAAGTAAAATTTCTTTAACCCCTTGGTGACCTCTGCTGTACAAGTATTGTGATAGTTGCCACTTAAAAGATGGCTCCTGCGTGCAGCGAGGCGCCATATCCGCTGGGTTTCTGCTGTTTGAGACAGCAGAGACCCACGGTGGACGTATGCGACCATCCCTATGGCTGGTCGCATACATTTAACTCATCAGATGCCATGGGCTTGGGGAAGCTGTTACGTTACAGTAATAGCCCAAAGCCTCAAGCAGGCTTTGATGGCTATTACTAGAATATACCAATGCAGGGCATCAGGTGTCAGCACTGTATTGGTATATTTTAAATAAAGTGTTCTATGAACCTCTCGCGGCATCTGATATTTTAATGTTCAGGCCTTTCAGGGGTTAATCAGGGTTAAAAAAATACATACTCACCTTATCCATTTGCTCATGGAGAGGCAATCATGGCTATCTAGACTGAAGAAATCACATCATCACTGATGACGTCATCGCTCCAAGCCAGCATACTGACGTCCCTGCGTTCAAGATTTCTTGAGTTTTCTTCAATCAAGATGGCTGCGAAGGCCTCTCCGCGAAGATATGGGTGAGGTAAGTTTTTTTTTACCACCATTTCAGGAAAGATTCATTACCACAAAGCGTGAGGAAATTAAATTTTGCAGCAAACATAATTTTTACTGAAATTCAGATCAAAGTCAATTTGTTTGGCTTCGATTTGGTCAACACTAATTATGATATATCAATATTTATCCCCTACAGTGAATTTTTTTTAAAATAGGCAAATCGATTTTTTTTGTCTCTCCACCTTCTCAAAAAAATCTATAAAAAGTGATCGAAAACTTCAATATAGTATCCCTGTAAAGAACAGATTGCCCCTCAAAAAATGAGCCCTGATAAAGCAATGTACACACAAAAAAGTTGTATAGGGGTCAGAATATGGCGATGAAACTTTTTTTTTTCGAGGTTATTTTTTAGTATTTTTTCCAGCTCCCCGCTACATTATATGCATTATTAAATAGTGACATTAGAAAGCACAACTTGTCTTGTAAAAGAATAAGCTCTCGTAAGGCTATGTAAATGTAAAAACTAAAAAAGTTATGGCACTGGGAATGCAGGGGGCTAAAAAAGAAAATGCAAAAAATGTAAAATCGCAAGGTCCATTACTGGTTATAGAAATATTATCAAAGATGTGTTAAAAAAACGTAAAAATTAATATAAAATATAAGTTAATTAAAAGAAATTACCCAGAAGTGGAGCTTTACTTTACAGGCAACCTGTCAAAAACAGACAATAAAGCAATGAGAATCATGTATTATTATTTACCTGTACTTTTTCTGAAAAGATCAGTCATTGCTGAGAAAATTTCTTCATCTGTTAGTGTTTCCATATATTCAGACTGCTCTCCAGCAATAAATGCAGCGAGCACATGCCCCATCCTGGCAGAACAAAACATGTCATAACGTTATAGAGTTTACTCATTCTCTACAAAAAAATGGTGAGAAGTGTGAAGTGTGATAATTAATTTTTATCCAAACCATACTTCTCCAACAATAAGACAAGTTCTCATTATGCATTTATGCTGCTTGGTGGGAATGAATTGTAGTCCACGTTCAGAAGGCTTTTTCCACAATTTAGGAACCTTTGCCAACGAAAAGGTTCAGTAAAACGATTAAAAGGGTATTCCCATCTTAGACATTCATGGTTGAGGTGGGAAGCGTTAATTTTAATGTAAATTTGTTTTCCCTTAGTCCTAACAGCAGCACAAGTAGGGAGTTCTCCCCTGTGAAACTGGTAGGACAGGTGGAATTTTTATTGATTAAAATTACTACCAATACAATTAAACAATTAAACCACCCCCTATAAAAGGACGCCCATTCTTAAAACAGTGCTTTATCATCAAGTACACAAACAAAAATAGGGTGGGAAATTTGTGTGCTGCTGTTAGGACTAAGGGAAAACAAATTTACGTTAAAATTAACGCTTCCCTTACGTCTTAACCAGCAGCAAAAGTGGGGACCTAGCAGGGAGCAACAGACAAATTGGGAGGGTTCCCCGTTCTCTTTTTTTTTTTTCTGAGAGGGTGGCACTGAGAATGGTACGTCCAAATGCCACTCCTTCAGAGTGCCTAGAGTCTAGGCGGTAATGCTTTATAAAGGTGCTGTGGGAGCTCTAAGAGGTTGCAGCACAGATTTGTTCCAGCGGAACCAACATTTTCTCTGCGTACAAAGTAGATACTGCCGTTGTAGAGTGGGCAGTGACAAAGGATGGAGGAGCCAACCCCTGAGCTAGAAAAGCTTCATGGATTGCCTCTTTTACCCATCTACTCAAAGAGGGTTTAGAGGCCTTTAGACCTTTGTTTTTCCCCAAGGACAGCAGGAGGTGTTCGGATCCTCTGACGTCTGCAGTTCTATTCAGGTTTATTTTGAGATTTCTTGAAATTTCCAAGGAATGGAGGGCTTCCTCCTCCGGAGATGAGGGAGAGGGACATAAAACCGATAAGGTGATGGTCTGATTAGTATTTCTAAATAATGGTACCTTGGGGACAAAGGTCGGTAGAGACATTAACAGAACTCTGTCCTGGAGGAAGAGGGTATAAAGCTCAGCAGCCACCAAGACCTGAAGTTCTCCAATCCTCTTGGCCGAAGCTATGGCAAGTAGGAATGTGACCTTCCAAATTTTTCAAGGGTTCAAAGGGGGGAGAGGATAGCCCCTTCAGAACCAGAGATAAATCCCATTCAGGGATAGGTCTCAGGATTCTAGGTTTAAATTTTTCGGCTCGTTTGAGGAACCTCCTGAGTAGGGGGTCTTGAGATAAAGATCTGCCTAAAAAGGCAGAAAGCGCACTAGTATGAACTCTGAGCATTGACAGGCTTAGACCCTTATCCAGGCCGTCCTGCAGAAACTGTAGAATCACTGAAGGAGGGGGATCTGAGAGTACAACAATCTGCACACCACTGAAAGAAGATCTTGCATATCTTTGAGTAAGCTTTGTTTGTAGACTCCGCCCTGGAGTGTGAAATGGTTTTCAATCTCCAGGCTGTCAGACTGAGTATCCTCAGATCTAGGCAGGGGCCTGTGTCCTGATACACAAGGTTCTGCATTAGGGGAAGTCTCCAATATGTGCCTTGACTCATCTTCATGAGCTAGGTGAACCAAGACCTTTTCAGCCAGAATGGTATTATCGCAATGACCGGGGTCTGGTCTTGCTTGATTTTCGTCACTACCCTTGGTATCATGGAATTTGGAGGGAATATGTAAGCCAGCCTGAACCTCCATGTTATGGACAGAGCGTCTATCACCAGAGGATTGTCCTCCTTGTAGATGGAGCAGAATCTGTCCACCTTGGCGTTCAAGCGGGTCGCCATCAAGTGGATCTCTGGAACACCCCACCGGAGTGTAATCTGGGTGAAAATGTCTCTGTTCAATGACCATTCGCCTGGAACTGGCAGACCCCGACTCAGCCGATCTGCAACTATGTTGAGATTCCCTCTGATGTGAACAGCCGAAAGGTGGGATAGACTGGTTTCTTCCCAAGCAAGAATTAAACCAACTTCCTGGAGGAGAGCTTGAGATCTTGTGCCTTCCTGTCTGTTGATGTAAGCGACTACCGTTATATTGTCCGAGCGGACTCTTACCGCCTTCCTGCGGATAAGAGGAGCAAAGTGGTAGAGAGCGAGACGAACTGCTCTCAATCTCTCAGATTGGATGAGAGAAGCCTCTCCTGCGGACTCCAGGTACCTTGTACTGGATTCTCCTCCAGATGGGCTCCCCAACCTTGAAGGGAGGCGTCTGTGGTCAACATGATCCAACGAGGTTGAATCAAGGACCTCCCATCTGATAGGTTCCTCCACCACCTGAGGGAGGAACGGACTTTGGTAGACAGGGAGTGAGTCTTGTCCAACCCCTTAGGGTTGCGATTCCAGACTGATAACACTTCTTCCTGAAGTGGACGTAGGTGCCATAGGGTCAAAGGAACTGCTTCCGCAGATGATGACATGTGGCCTAACATCTTTATGAGAGTTCTGATGGACACCCGCCGAGGTGCCATGAGGACCTGCACGGCTCTTATCACTCAATCCTTCCTCTCTGGAGAAAGGGAAAGAGTCATCCATTCAGAGTCTACAAGAAAACCCAGGAACATCCTGGAAGTAGATGGAACGATCTTTCCCAATTTATGAGCCAGCCCAAGCGCTGGAGAGACTGAAGAGCCAGCTGAAGATGAGATAAAAGAATGTCTAGAGTGGCGACTTTTAGAAGCCAGTCATCTAGGTATGGCACGATTTCTAGCCCTTAAAGCCTGAGTTGGGCGACAACCGGAGCCACAACTTTTGTGAAAGTGTGGGGAGCGGAGGAAATGCCAAAATGCAGCACAGCAAACTGGTAATGTTTTACCACACCTCTTATGGAGACCACAATTCTTAAAAATCTCCTGTGAGCTGGATGAATGGGGATATGAAGGTAAGCATCCTTCAGATCTAAGGTGATCATTAAATCACCGGGGTTTAGGATGCTGATAAGTGATCGAATGGTCTCCATTCTGAAGCGCTTTGGTCTTATGAACTGATTTAGGTAATGCAGGTCTATGATCATGTGCCAATTGCCTGACGGCTTCGGGACTAGAAAAACATGGGAGTTTACTCCCAACCCCATGTTCGCTAGGAGGAACTTCCTCTAGGGCCCTTTTTTGAACATAAAAACTGGACAGAATCCTCTAAGATAGACTGGTCTGGTTTAGGGTTCTGGTTAAAACAAACTTCTCTTGGGGTGGGTAAAGAAAATCTATTTTGCACCCCAACATAATTATTTCTAGGACCCACTGGTCCGGAATATTTTGCAGCCAGGCCTGCTGAAATAAACTTAGACGACCTCCAACCGGAGGGGAACTGAAATTCTGAGCATCACACAGACAATTTTGAGGGGATGGGGGAAGGTGAGTGGGGCTGCGGGAGAGTCATAGATCCGCTTCTTTTCTACGGTCCTTTCCACGACTGCGACCCCGTCCGTGTCTGGACGACTCCTGATGTCTCTGAGACCTGGAGGGGCCCTGGGTTCTAGAACTTCTGGGCCTACTCCGGCCCCGAAAGGATTGTTGGGGGAGGGACTTCCCATTTTTATCCACCAGGCTCTCCATTAACTTATCTAATTCTGAACCAAAGAGTCTTCCTGGTTCATATGGTAAGCCACACAGATTGAATTTGGAGGCTTTATCGGCAAACCAGGGATGCAACCATAGGGGCCATCGACTGGCGGAAGAGAGAGCCATGCCTTTGGTGGCTAATTTGCTGTGTGAAAGCGTCACACAAAAAGTCAGTTCCAAGGAGCAAGGTCTTGAACTGGTCTAGCACGTCAGTTCTGGAGACTTCAGATTCCAGGTCTGACAGGATTCTGAGAACGCGACTTTTGAGGATGCAACTGCAACTGAAGCAGAGGCTGCAGCTGCGAAATAGATGTGCCTCAGAGTGCACTCGGCCGTCCGATCTAATGGATCCTGATAGTTGCTTCCGTCATCAGAAGGAACTAAGGTCCTCATAGACAACTCGCCATATAGACCTTCGGAGGCGATACCATCAGTTCTGATTCCTACTCCTGGAGAGGAAACATCAGTTTAAATCTCTTCGTGAGAACTGGACCTTTTTCAGTTAACATAAGCTTTTTTAATTCTTTATCCACTTTAAAGGCCCTTGGCCCCCTAGAGGTGGAGCATAAAAGTCTTTGCGTCTTCTCAGCTGGAAAAAGATAAGTGGCATTATCTTCATCAGAGGAGGAGGAGGAATGGTCTTCAATCTAAATAATGTTTTCAGGCATAGGTACAGGACCTGGCAATGAAACTCTGGCCCTCTTAGAAGAAAGGGCGCTCTTGAGCTCCATAATGGAATTACCCATGAATTCCCTCATCCAGCCGAACAGGTCACCCATCGTGGGTTGCAACGGAGGAGGGCGGTATAAGGGACACCTAGTGTATTCATAGGAGTCCGGCATCCGCATCTCACAGCTGGCACAAGTTAGGTGCTTCTGTTTATGGGAGGATTTCCCATGCTGGTCACCATTGGGAGACGCTATCTGCAAAACAACTTGTAAAGTAGTTTGGAATGGACTCACTGCAGGCAGAGAGGGAGAGTCTGGCATCTGCTGAGCTTTTATAGCTAACAGACCCTCCCCCTAGTGTAGCCCCGCCCCATCCACCGGAAGTGACCCACTGTCACTACATTATTTATTTATAAAAATAAAACAGCCGCCCCCCCCCCCCCCCCCCGATTATATAAATAAATCTGGGGCAAAACACAGATTAGGCATACCAGGGGCCGAAGCGCAGCTAAAAACAGCCGCCGAAATATGCGCACTACTGACCCGGAAGTCGTCATCTAACGCACTTCCGGGTATGGTGCGCATGCACGCGAAACGCAGAGCGCGGCAGCCAGGACTGCGGCCGAGTACAGGCCGATCCTAGAGGAATACCGCCGGGATATAGAGGTGCCAACAGGCCCCCCTCTCCATCTAACTGCGGCAGAGGCTGCAACCCTGCGAAATTAGGAAAAAAACGGGCCACAAGGACCAAGACTTGGCAGCAAACTAATCAATAAGGTAACAGGGAGCGCCTGAACCTGTCCTCAGTCCACAAGACAGATAAAAAAGCACTGGTTTAAGGGCAGGCATCCCTTTATAGGGGGTGGGTTAATTGTTTAATTGTCTTGGTAGTAGTTTTAATCAATAAAAATTCCACCTGTCCTATTAGTTTCACAGGGGGGAAAACTCCCCACTTGTGCTGCTGGTTAGGATGTAAGGGAATACACGTGGTATGCAGCAGCCAGCATTGGCCATGGTGACAGGTGAGCTGGCTGTGCTTTATGTTTCTATAACTGCCATTGAAGTGAATGGGAGTACAGCACCAGTGCAGCACAGCAAGCTCTGAAGTTATGGAAAAACATTCGCTTGCTGTGCTTCTACAATTCCTATCCACTTCTATGGGAGTTATGGAAACCACATAGCAAAGCTTGCCCTGCTATTTTCTTATCTCCAGCCACTTCTGACCACCACATACTATGGGTACTCTGATTTCAGCCGTGCTTTATTCCTTCCAATGAACTATTTTGTTGCAGGAAATCAGTCATGTTATGTGATGTGTTCTAATGTGTCTGACTTACTGTCCAGGTGGCTCCAGGACAACAAATCCTGAAATTTTTTTCATCCAATTCTGCTTCAGGTCTTCCTTTGGTTCAGTAAGAGGAGATTCTCCTTCCCACACAATCTGGATCACAGTAGTGTTGGAGTCCCAAAAGGGTTTTTCAAATTCCAACAGAATTTTATTATTGGTTCCAAATCCCAAATTCTTAATAGCCTGCATTTTGCTTGGTGGAAGAGGAGGGCTGAAGAAATCCACTGATTGTTTCTTCAGAAATCCTAAAACCATAGGAAACCATGTAAAAGTCATACGCAGAATAAATTCATAAAAAACACTTTTGCAGTAAAGCTGACCCTGATCGCTGTGGTTCAGGCTAAACCATAGGAAAAATGTATCTTCAAATAAAGTATTCCTGCAAAATACGCAAATTAAAAATTGTTAGACATTCTGGTCCACTTTCTCCTGCATTCAGGGTTGGAAAAACTTGTTCAGTAGCTTCCCTGCTTCCTTCTTCCTCTCATTGCCGATGTGATGATCTAATAGTGAAGTGGCCCAGATCATTTTCATCTATTCCCCACTACTTCTAAATTCATAGAAATATAAAGCGATATCTCTCTAGACCAGCAACCTTTCTTCACTCTAGCTGCTGTGAAACTACAACTCCCAGTATGCACACTTGCGTGGCTGTTCTTGTAACTGCCATAGAAGTGAAAAAGGAGGATTCTGGGAGTTGTAGTTTCAGAACAGCTGAAGTGTCGGAGGTTGCTGATCCCTGCTCTAGACAGTCGAGATTAGAGGAGGACATTGCATACCATAGAGCTATTTATTAAGTCAAATCACTAGGCCTGTGTGTGAGGGACTATTTTCTATGCAGGGGATTAAAGTGTTAACAAGCTGCACTTCTGGTAATGCAAATGCTTGACTATAATGTCACATGTGACATGTGCTGCCCCCCAAAGAAATCAAAGAACCATTTCCCCCAGATAATGTATAGAGTATAAAGCCTCATTCACACTTCCGTGTCCATTCTCAATTCCGTGAGCAGATGGTCAGTGATGCATCGTGTCTGTTTTTTTGCTGTCCATGTTGCATCCGTGTTTCACTGACACTAAGCAGCTGAAAAATAATTTTCTAAGAATCTCTTCTTACTGAATCATAATGAAGGATGCAAGATGGATGGCATCCGTGGTTTTCACAGACCCATAGACTATAATGGGCCTGATGGATCTGCGAACACTGACAAAATAGAGCATGCATCCGTGTTAAAAAAAAACGACCCATGGAACGTGCTAAAAAAAAAACTACACATGTGGAATTATATACATAACAAAAAAGTATGAAACAACTGAAAATATGTCATTTTCTAGATTCTTCAAAGTAACCACCTTTTGCTTTGATTACTGCTTTGCACACTCTTGGCATTCTCTTGATGAGCTTCAAGAGGTAGTCACCTGAAATGGTTTTCACTTCACAGGTGTGCCCTGTCAGGTTTAATAAGTGGGATTTCTTGCCTTATAAATGGGGTTGGGACTATCAGTTGCGTTGTGGAGAAGTCAGGTGGATACACAGCTGATAGTCCTACTGAATAGACTGTTAGAATTTGTATTATGGCAAGAAAAAAGCAGCTAAGTAAAGAAAAAAACGAGTGGCCATCATTACTTTAAGAAATGAAGGTCAGTCAGTCCGAAAAATTGGGAGAACTTTGAAAGTGTCCCCAAGTGCAGTCACAAAAACCATCAAGCGCTACAAAGAAACTGGCTCACATGCGGACCGCCCCAGGAAAGGAAGACCAAGAGTCACCTCTGCTGCGGAGGATAAGTTCATACGAGTCACCAGCCACAGAAATCGCAGGTTAACAGCAGCTCAGATTAGAGACCAGGTCAATGCCACACAGAGTTCTAGCAGCAGACACAACTCTAGAACTGTTAAGAGGAGACTGTGTGAATCAGGCCTTCATGGTAGAATATGTAGGCCTGATGGTAGGACAGGCAACAAGCAGAAAAGACTTGTTTGGGCTAAAGAACACAAGGAATGGACATTAGACCAGTGGAAATCTGTGCTTTGGTCTGATGAGTCCAAATTTGAGATCTTTGGTTCCAACCACCGTGTCTTTGTGCGACGCAGAAAAGGTGAACGGATGGACTCTACATGCCTGGTTCCCACCGTGAAGCATGGAGGAGGAGGTGTGATGGTGTGGGGGTGCTTTGCTGGTGACACTGTTGGGGATTTATTCAAAATTGAAGGCATACTGAACCAGCATGGCTACCACAGCATCTTGCGGTGGCATGATATTCCATCCGGTTTGCGTTTAGTTGGACCATCATTTATTTTTCAACAGGACAATGACCCCAAACACACCTCCAGGCTGTGTAAGGGCTATTTTACCATGAAGGAGAGTGATGGGGTGCTGCGCCAGATGACCTGGCCTCCACAGTCACCAGACCTGAACCCAATCGAGATGGTTTGCGGTGAGCTGGACCGCAGAGTGAAGGTAAAAGGGCCAACAAGTTCTAAGCATCTCTGGGAACTCCTTCAAGACTGTTGGAAGACCATTTCAGGTGACTACCTCTTGAAGCTCATCAATGCCAAGAGTGTGCAAAGCAGTAATCAAAGCAAAATGTGGCTACTTTGAAGAACCTAGAATATGACATATTTTCAGTTGTTTCACACTTTTTTATCATGTATATAATTCCACATGTGTTAATTCATAGTTTTGATGCCTTCAGTGTGAATCTACAATTTTTATAGTCATGAAAATAAAGAAAACTCTTTGAATGAGAAGGTGTGTCCAAACTTTTGGTCTGTACTGTACATTAAAATGAATGGGGACGTGTGTTGTCCAAGGAGAACACGTACAGCACACGTCTGTGAAACACTGATGTGTGAATGAGGCTTAAAAGAGGAAAAAATATCAAAATTACACTGGAAAGCTGTTTTTTTACATTGATATAGTTAAACTAATGGTCTGCATTATTCCAGATATTTAATTTTAATTTGCAGATGCCCATCACGAAATACCTTGGGGTGTCTTTTTTCCAAAATGGGGTCACTTGTGGGGTAGTTATACTGCCCTGGCATTTTAGGGGCCCAAATGCGTGCAAAGTAGTTTGAAATCAAAATGTGTAAAAATGGCCTGTGAAATCCGAAAGGTGCTCTTTGGAATGTGGGCCCCTTTGCCCACCTAGGCTGCAAAAAAGTGTCACACATGTGGTACCGCCGTACTCAGGAGAAGTTGGGGAATGGGGTGTTTTGGGGTGTCATTTTACATATACCCATGCTGGGTGAGATAAATATCTTGGTCAAATGCCAACCTTGTATAAAAAAATGGGAAAAGTTGTATTTTACCGAGATATTTCTCTCACCCAGCATGGGTATATGTAAAATGACACCCAAAACACATTCCCCAACTTCTCCTGAGTACGGCGATACCACATGTGTGACACTTTTTTGCAGCCTAGGTGGGCAAATGGGCCCACATGCCATAGAGCACCTTTTCGGATTTCACAGGGCATTTTTTACAGATTTTGATTTCAAACTACTTCTCATGCATCTGGGCCCCTAAAATGCCAGGGCAGTATAACTACCCCACAAGTGACCCCATTTTCGAAAGAAGACACCCCAAGGTATTCTGTGAGGGGCATGGCGGGTTCCTAGAATTTTTTATTTTTTGTAACAAGTTAGTGGAAAATGATGATTTTTTTTCTTACAAAGTCTCATATTCCACTAACTTGTGACAAAAAATTAAAACTTCCATGAACTCACTATGCCCATCACGAAATACCTTGGAGTGTCTTCTTTCCAAAATGGGGTCACTTGTGGGGTAGTTATACTGCCCTGGCATTTTAGGGGCCCAAATGCGTGCAAAGTAGTTTTGAAATCAAAATGTGTAAAAAATGGCCTGTGAAATCCGAAAGGTGCTCTTTGGAATGTGGGCCCCTTTGCCCACCTAGGCTGCAAAAAAGTGTCACACATGTGGTATCGCCGTACTCAGGAGAAGTTGGGGAATGTGTTTTGGGGTGTCATTTTACATATACCCATGCTGGGTGAGATAAATATCTTGGTCAAATGCCAACTTTGTATAAAAAAATGGGAAAAGTTGTCTTTTGCCGAGATATTTCTCTCACCCATTTCTCTCACCCAGTCAGAGCTGCTTCAAAAAGCGGAAATTCACATTTTTGTACCATAGTTTGTAAATGCTATAACTTTTACCCAAACCATTTTTTTTGTTACCCAAACATTTATTTTTTTATCAAAGACATGTAGAACAATAAATTTAGCGAAAAATGTATATATGGATGTTATTTTTTGCTAAAATTTAGTTAAATTTCGATTAATAACAAAAAAAGTAAAAATTTCATCAGCAATTAAATACCACCAAATGAAAGGTTTGGGTGGTAAATTGCATGACCGAGCATTAAACGGTGAAAGTAGTGTAGTGCAGAAGTGTAAAAAGTGGCCTGGTCATTAAGGGTGTTTAAGCTAGGGGGGCTGAAGTGGTTAAATACCGCTGTTATATTCTGGTATAAAAAAAAAAAACAATTTTGTGCTAGATATTAGATTTGCAGCCTTTGCTGCATTTGTGACAGTCCAATACAAGCGTTGAATACTGCTGTTATATTCTGGTTTTAAAAAAATAATGCCCATTTTATGCAAGACACTACATTTGGGGCCTTTGCTGCATTTGTTACGGTCCAATACAAGCGTTAAATACTGCTCTGGTTACAAGCTCTGGTTTTAAAAAAAACACCAATTTTGTGGAAGATACTAGATTTAATGCCTTTGCTGCATTCGTGACAGTCCAATACAAGCTTTAAATACTGCAGTTATATTCTGGTATTAAAAAACACCAATTTTGTGCAAGATACTAGATTTGTGGCCTTTGCTGCATTTGTGACAGTCCAATACAAGCTTTAAATACTGCAATTATATTCTAGTTAAAAAAAAAAACACCCATTTTGTGCTAGATATTAGATTTGCGGCCTTTGCTGCATTTGTGACAGTCCAATATAAGCGTTAAATACTGCAGTTATATTCTTGCTTTAAAAAAACACCCATTTTGTGCAAGACACTACATTTGGGGCCTTTGCTGCATTTGTCACAGTCCAATGCAAGCTTTAAATACTGCAGTTATATTCTGGTTTAAAAAAAAACCACAAAATTTGTGCAAGATACTAGATTTGCGGCCTCTGCTGCATTTGTGACAGTCCAATTCAAGCGTTAAATACCGCTGTTATATTCTGGTATTAAAAAAACACCTGTTTTGTGCAAGATACTAGATTTGCGGCCTTTGCTGCATTTGTGACAATCCAATACAAGCTTTAAATACTGCAGTTAAATTCTGGTTTTAAAAAAAAACACCCATTTTGTGCAAGATACGACATTTTCAGCCTTTGCTGCAATTCCGACAGTCCAATAAAACCAGTCAATACTGCTGTTACATTGTTGGTTGACAAATTAAACATTTTTGTGACTGTGAAGCAATTGCATAAAATTTGCCTGTCACACTGTTGGCATTTTTCCTCTTTATGACACTGCTCTACTTTCAGTGAACTTAATTGTTAACTATTGGCGGTTCCATTGTCGCCTGACATAAACCATCTGTTAGTTTGGTTGGTGAACGCAAAGAATGAGGAGAGCGTCAAATAATGGACAAGGCCCTGGTCGTGGTGCTGCTGGTGGAGCTCCTGTTGCAGGGAGAGGACGTGGTCGATTTGTGCCAGCTACACGCACAAGTGAAACCCCTTCCTCAGGTTCAAGTAGGCGACAGAACCTTCAGCATTATTTGGTAGGGCCAAATGCGGCTCTACTAATGGTGAGGCCAGAACAATTATAGGCCATAGTAGATTGGGTGGCTGACAGTGCCTCCAGTTCCTTCACATTGTCTCCCACCCAGTCTCCTGCTAAAAGATCAGAGTTGGCATCTGCAGCCCATGGCCATCAGTCTTTCACCTCACCCCCTTGCAAATCAGCCAAGCAGTCTGAGCCCCAAGTCATGCAGCAGTCTCTTCTGCTTTTTGATGACTCTGCTAGCAGGGTTTCCCAGGGCCATCCACATACCCCTGCCCCAGAAGTGGAAGAGATTGAGTGCACCGATGCCCAACCACTTATGTTTCAGGATGAGTACATGTGAGGATCACTGCAGCACGTTTCCGATGATGACAAAACACAGGTGCCAACTGCTGTGGCTTTCTGCAGTGTGCAGACCTACAAGGAGGGCAGGGGTGAAGACTGGGTGGAAGATGATGTGGAGGACGATGAGGTCCTCGACCTCACATGGAATCAAGGTCATGCGAGTGACCTGTCTAGTTCAGAGGAAGAGGTGGTGGTCGCACAGAGCCACCAGCACAGCAAAAGAGGGAGCTGGGTGCAAAAGCGAAGCAGCTGTCCCCTAGACAGTACGCCTGCTACTGCCCACCGCACCAAGGGACCGAGCACACTAAAGCCAGCACAAGGAGTTCCCTGGTGTGGCAGTTCTTCAGACAACATGCTGACGACAAGACACGAGTGGTTTGCAAGCTGTGCAATCAGAGCCTGAAGTGAGGCATAAACGTTCTAAACCTGACCACAACCTGCATGACCAGGCATCTAAGTGCAAAGCATGAGCTGCAGTGGAGTAGACACCTCAAAAACCAAGAAAGGTCTCTGGCTCCTACTGCTTCCTCTTCTGCTGCAGTCTCGGCCTCTTCATCCCCCTCTGGAGTGACAGTGGCACCTGCCATCCCGCAAACAGAGGATGTGCCAGCAATGCCACCATCTGGGTCACCAAGCATCTCCACAATGTCCCATGGAAGCGTTCAGTTGTCTATCTCCTAAACACTGGAGCGGAAGAAGAAGTACCCCCCTACCCACCCACGATCCCTGGTGCTGAATGCCAGCATTTCAAAATTACTGTCCTTTGATATGCTGTCATTCCATCTGGTAGAGACAGAGAGTTTTAAAAGCCTTATGGCTGTGGCTGTCCCACAGTACGTCATGCCCAGCCGCCTCTACTTTTCCAGGTGAGCCATCCCTTCCCTGCACAACCAAGTGGGGGACAAAATCAGGTGTGCACTGCGCAACACCATCTGTGGCATGTTGCACCTCACAACGGATATGTGGACCAGTAAGAACGGTCAGGGACGTTATATCTCCATAACAGCACACTGGGTAAATGCAGTGGCGGCTGGGCCTGAGGCGGATAGCAGTTTGGCGCATGTCCTTCCACCACCGAAAAATGCAGAGCACTTCAGTTTGCTCCTGTTGCTTCCTCCTCCTACAACGCTTCCTCATCCTTTACCGGATCCTCATCCGGTCAGCATAACACCTTCACCACCAACTTCAGCACAGCCAGGGGTAAACGACAGCAGGCAGTTTTAAAACTTATCTGTTTGGGGGACAAACCCCACACCGCACAGGAGCTGTGGATGGGCATGGAACAACAGACCGATGAGTGGTTGGTGCCAGTGAGCCTCAAGCCCGGCCTGGTGGTGTGTGATAATGGGCGAAATCTCGTAGCTGCTCTGGGCCTGGTGGTGCAGAAATTCCTTAAAAATGACCCCGATATGTCAGAACTGCTGCAGAAAGTGCGGGCCGTCTGTGCGGGCTTCCGGCGTTCTCACCCTGCTGCTGCTGCAAGACGCACGGGTGAGTCTCTCTGCGGAACAGCACCACTTCACCACCATTGAGTGGGCCTCCATGTGGGACCTGTGTGCCTTGTTGTGCTATTTTGTGTACTCCACCAACATGGCCAGTGCCGATGACGCCGTTCTCAGCGTTACTATCCCACTTCTATGCTTCTTTGAAAAAATGCTTCGGGCGATGATGGAAGAGGATGTGGCACAGGAGGAGGAGGAAGAGGGATCATTTACAAGAGTTTCAGCCAGTCATTCACAAGTGGCTCTGAGGGTGGGTTCCTGCCCCAACAAACGCCAGGTACACAATTGTCCAGCCAGGGCACAGTTCTGGAGGATGAGGAGATGGAGGAGGAGGAACCGTGTTCACAGCAGGTTGGCACCCAAACCAGCTCATGGCCATCACTGGTGCGTGGCTGGGGGGATACAGAGGACACAGACGATACACCTTCCACATAGGACAGCTTGTTGTTGCCTCTGGGCAGCCTGGCACGCATGAGCGATTAAATGCTGCAGTATATCCGAAACGACTGCCGAGTTGGCCACATTCTAACTTATGCTGATTACTGGGTGGCTACGCTGCTGGATCCAAGGACAACGTACCGTCCTTAATTACGTCACTGGAGAGTGATCGTAAGATGTGCGAGTACTAGCACACGCTGGTAGATGCGCTGCTGATGGAATTCCCACCTGACAGCGGGGGCACAGTGGAAGCACAAAGCGAAGGCAGAGGAGAAGGAAGAGGCCTCCAACGCAGCTGGGGCACCGCCAGCACCTCAGAGGGCAGGGTTAGCATGGCCAAAATGTAGAAAAGTTTTGTCAACACACCACAACAACCAGCACCACCAGCTGATATGGAACGTCTTAGCAGGAGGCAGCATTTCAGCAACATGGCGGAGCAGCATGTGTGCACACGCCTACACATACTGAATGATGGGTCTGCCCCCTTTAACTTCTGTGTCTCCAAATTGGGGACATGGCTTGAGCTTGCCCTTTACGCTTTGGAGGTGCTGGCCTGCCCTGCAGCCAGTGTATTGTCTGAACGTGTGTTTAGCATGGCAGGGGGCGTTATTACAGACAAGCGCAGCCGCCTGTCCACAGCCAATGTGGACAAGCCCACGTTCATTAAAATGAACCAGGCATGGATCCCACAGGACTTGTCCGTACCTTGTGCAGAAAAGACATATATACCGGCCTTACCCAGCCATTGTTATAATGCAGCTATCTTTCTCATTGATGCATTTTTAATATTTCCCAATGTTTTGGGATGTACCCTAATAAAAAAAAAAAATATGATATAAACCAAAAAACAGTGTTGGCTACCTCCTCCTCCACCGCCGCTTCCACCTGCAATGTACATCCACCGACTCCTCAACCTCCTACTCCATATTGACCTCCACCTCCTAGATCAAGATTATTTTTTATTTTTACGTATTTTATGTTATTTTAGGTCATTTAACTACTTTGTCTGATACATTGTTGGGTGACAAATCCCACATTTTTGGCTGTAAAATACACCTGCTCTACATAGTGGACAGGGAAATACATTTCACTAATTTGTCTGCTACATTGTCGGGTGAAATTCCCAAATTTTTGGCTGTGATATACCCCTGTTCTACATAATAATAAAATGTTATGTACTGTACCCGAACGCTTCCAGTCTTTTGTCATATGCTACTTAAAAGCAGATGGCCTGCAGTATACCAGGCCTACCACCAGTATTGCCCCTTTATATTTGAAGGGGTAATACTGGTAGTCCTGGCATATGGACAGTAGAGATAGGCAGAGATAGCATCCTCTGGGCAGTACTGTCTATGGTCATCCTTCTCCAGCACCCCGACTGCCACCTGTTTGGCCTGGCTCTCATGGCACTTCACTGCCTGCTGCTTGGCTCTCAGTAGTAAGTGACAGTCAGTGTCATAGTGTGACTGACTCACTCGCTGAGTGTTTGGTGTGGGGTGAGTCATTGTCACTCACTGTCAGTGTCACTCATTCAGGCTGCCTGTGGAGTCCTGAAGTGGCACACTGCGGCAGCCATCCTCTTCTTCTTACTTTGGCTCTGCAGTTTCTTTCCCACCCGGAAGGTGGGCAGAGCTTCGCACTGCTGCGCGTGCCCTGGTGATTAATATTCCTTCTGTTGATACTGCTCCTCACTCTGCGGCGCTGCGCAGTGTAGCAGAGGCAGAGCAGAGCGAAAAACTCACTCAGTTTACAGATTTTTTGGCTCAAGCGGCCAGCGCCCCCCTGCAGTCTGGTGCCCAGTGCAATTTTCCCCCTGGATCCCCCCACCCTATGCCACTGAGTGGCACAACCCCTATGAAATCCCTCAAGATGTGCCAAAATATAATTTAGCTGCAAAAAAAATTAACCAATAGGTCGTGTAAAGTGCTCCAAAGGTATCATCCAGCATGAACTTAGATACATTTTTTCGCATCTTTCCATTGTTTAAATATAAGACAGGATCAGTATTACATCTGCATATTATATCTTACCTAGAGGAGCAGTGAAAATGACGTGATCTGCCACAAAGCTGTCACCATCTTCACACTGCACTTGCACAGGATACACATGAGAGTTGCTGCCAGGAAAGGATCCATGCCAGTGAATGCTCTTTACTGCTTTGTTCAGTAATACAGTGCCACTTGGAAGTGGTGCCTTCATGTGGTTCACAAGACTTTCAAATCCTCTAAAAAAGACAATATTATATTCAAAGGTAACACATTAAGAAAATAGAAGTATTACAGTGTATAGTAATACAGTGTATAGTAAGGCTAGTTTGACACTAGCGCTTTTAGATTTGGCAGGCAGTTTCTATCCTTAGGATAGATCATCAATATAAGATTGGTGGTGATCCAAGTCCAGGCAACTCTGCCGATCAACTGTTCTGCAGTAGCTCCAGGGCCAGGGCCATTACCTTGAAGTCTGGACAACTTATCCCAAAATCACGGACAGCAACATTTTTACGGAAAAATTGGAAAACCATATTGAATGCATTTTAAATCTCCTCTCTTGGCCAGACCTGTGAAGGGAAGGTTACTTATCTGCTTGCAAACTGGCTCCCCATTTCTTCTCATCCTTGCCTGGGCTGCTCCTCTGCGCTCCATCCTTTAAGCATCCTGTTTGACACCATGCACAGCCAGTCACTGACCACGGTGGTGACCTGTGCCTTTTGCATTATGTGACCATTAGTCATGATCTAAGAGGAGCAGGCCACCACCACAGCCATCAATTGGCTGTGGATGGTGTCAAAAAGGATGTTTACAGCAAGGGAGCTGAAGTAGGAGAAAGGGGAGCATCAGGAAGCAGGCAAGTAAGCTTCCCTTCACAAGACTGGCCAAGAAGCAGGAATGGGTGCGCAAAAAATCTTCCCAAACTTGCACAACCCCTTTATGCCCTCATTTGCAAATGGAATAAAAGTAAATTTTCTCCACAACAGCTCATCCCCTGATTTAAAGGAGTTGGGGAGATACACAGCTTTTCTGAGACTCGGTTTTACAGATAGACTTTTGAGAGACTTTTGTGTTTGATTCCTGTGTGCACCATAAGAAGATGACAAAGATGTGTAAGCTAAAACTGTAGCAGTTAGCAAATGTGTGTTGAGGTAAGATAAAGTTTGTACGTGCTAAGTAGCCAATATGCATTTCTTGCTAAAGAAGGATGCTCTCAGCAACTGTTAGTAGAAAATAGAAAGCTCATAGAATACTAACCAATCAATACATGGATTCAGTTCTGACCAATTAGAAGTATTATTTTGTGCACCAATCAGAAGTTATTGTTGGAATATTTGTAAACCAATCATGTCAATATTTTAAGAGGTTACACCCTTGGAATGGGTATAAATAAAGGGCCTAGGACACTCCCAATTTGGGAACATGGCAGAGTTTTAACCTGTGTGCTAGCTTCTGTAATTTTCCTCCGTCAATGTCATTCACCTGGAACACGTTGCATGATCCTCACGTGACTGACCCTAGGTCTGCCACAACAGAGTCTTCCAGGAATGATTTATAATGACCACCAGCAAACTGTCCTAGCATGTGAGAAGGACTTTTTACCAACACTTGTTCAGCTGCATGTGGGTAGGTTGAGGGGGAAAGACCTCACTACACACTATACTGCTCTAGAATAGATGGTAATGATGTGATCCTCCCTATTATATGCTATTATGGCTGAGCAGCCTGAAAGTAAAATTCACCAATATATAGAATATCCAAAGTGCCAGAGCATAGTGTGTAATGAGGCACCAGCTTCACACTCCCTAGGCAGCTTTGCAAATGGACGCAAGCATGGTTGCTCACATTCTGGGACAGGTTGCCGATGGCCAATTTAAATCATTCCTGGAGAACCCCTTAAATTAAAGGTATTCTTTTAATCAGCAGGAGCAGCCCTAACAGGCATTATGTCTAGGGTTCTACTGACTGATACTCCTAATGAAAAATAAATAGTACAAACTTATTGTCATTAGTTAATACAAGACAAAATTGTTTTGTTTTTTACTTACTTAGGAAACGTTAAATCAAGTCCTGGAAGCATTGTATATTCCCCAAAAGGGCAGAGTGCCACCTGGTCCATACTATGGGCTGCATTTGAGCAGCATTCCATATTAAGCAACACCCTCAAGAAAGCCATATTTATTTCAACTTCTTCTTTCTTCCATTCTTGTGAGCTTTGGACAATCTTTTCTCTGATAAATTTCCCAACACTAGCTTCAGGATCACAATCATCATTGGTGAAATTCCGGGTTTGTGCCAGCCATGTGTTAAACAAATCTGTAATTTTGGTCAACACTTCTGGGTCAATCTTTCTTCCTGAACTACTGTAGATAATTGGGATAAAAGGTGGATTGCCATCCCAGTTACTTTTTTGATTCTCCTCAATCGAGGCATCTGGACCTAAAAGTCCAAACTGAGATGCCAGCTGGAAGACCGGGTTGCCTGGAGATGATCCATGAATCCATTGTGCGCCAATCTCAACCAGGCCTTTTGCTACAAGATTTAAACAAAAAACACAGTTGTAAGGCAACTGATTATTTTTCAGCTAAACTGTCACTATTGATTCACATTTTTTTCTATGAGGTGGTAGGGGTGACACAGAAGGTGACAAGTGCTTGATTTGTATAATGGTACAGCCACCATAACACAATTGGGGATTATATATAAGGCCGCATGAGCCAGCCTCCAGACTATATCTGTAGTGTTTTTGAGTACATGAGGTGTATATTTGACAATGGATCATGTTCAGAAGAAAGATGCTGAAGGGGGTGTGGGGGGATGGTAAACAGAGTAGAGTTAGATCAGGTGATATCATAGGCAAACCTAAAAAGATATGTTTTATGGAGGGCCCGAAACTGTGGATGTTATGAATTAACTTAATTGATTGGATTGGTAGGGCATTCCAGAGAACTGGTGCAACTCTGGAGAAGTCTTGGAGATGGGAGTGAGAGGTTCAGCTTATGGTAGATGTTAGTTGTAAGTCGGAGAGAGGAGAGTCTGGTGAAGGGGAGACCTATTAGTAATTTGTTACAGTAATCTAGATGGAGAGGACTGAAACCTAAGGAACCCCAATGGCAAGAGAGAGAAAAAGGGAGGTAGAGCCAGCAAATAACACACTGAAATAGCGGCCAGAGAGATGAGATAGAACTAAAACCAAGAGAGCACAGTATCCTTCAGGCCAATAGATTGGAGCATGGTAAGGGGGAGATGGTGGTCTACAGTGTCAATTGCTGCAGAGAGATCAAGGAGAATTAGTAAAGAGTAGTTACAGTTGCATTTACAGTAGCTGTTAGGAGGATGTTAGTCACTTTGGTAAGTGTAGTTTCGGAAGAACATAGGGTGAAAAAAACTGATTGTAATAAATCAAGAAGAGAGTTAGTGGAGAGATTGCAGATGAGGCAAGAGTAGACCAAATGATCCAGGAGTTTAGAGATAAAGGGTATATAGGAGATAGTACTGTGGTTAGTAACGCAGGACTGCTCAAGAGAAATTTATATATATATATTTTTAATTATGAGGTTATGACAGAATGTTTGAATTGAGAGAGGAAGATACCGGAAGTGAAAGAGAGGTTGAAGATTTTAGTTAGGTGAGTACTGACAGCTGGGTAGAGAGACTGTTGGAGGTGTGAGGGAATAGGGTCAGTAGTGCATGTGGTAGGACTTGAAAAAGAGAGGAGCCTGGAACTTAGAGGCTTACAGCTGATTTCCTGCTGGATATTTTCTTTTAGAATTTTGATGCCAGATCTATAGCACAGAGGTCTGTAGTAGGTGCCTGCTCTTTTGAACTGAGGCGGGAGTGAAAACTGCCAAAGAGTTGTTGTTTTTTAGAGTACTGGATAGTGAGGAGATCAGGGTAGTGAATTAGGTCTGTTTGGTGAGGTAAAGGGTTAAGTTTTAAGTTCTCAGAATAAATTTGTAATGGAAGAGTTTTTCTCCATAGACATTTGGCACTTCTGGAGCATCACTGGAGAAAGCAAGTTTGAGGTGTAAGCCAAGGGTTGCTTTCATCTCTGTTTGGAAGTTCTGAGTGTAAGGGGCGCTACTTCATGCAAGATGCTTGTAAGGGTGAAATTATAGAGTTTTGCAGGCAGTTCTGGACAGGAAAGGGAAGAAGATGACTGTAGAGAGTCTGTACGTTTCTTAGTGTCAATGGCATGTAGATTTCTGAATGTGTGATAAGGAGGAATGTGTTGAGATGGATGAAAACTTGTGACAGTGAAGGAGAGAAGGTTCTGTAAAGAGAGTGGGAGAGAAGAGTTAGTAAAATTGGAAACAAAGCAAAGCTGGAAAAAGACCAGGTCATGTGTGTTACCATCTTTATGTGTCTGAGAGTTTGAAAGTTGTGAAAGTCCAAGAGAGGAGGTTAGAGATAAAAGCTGGGAGGCAGATGGGGATATGGGGCTGTCTATGGGGATGTTAAAGTCGCCCAAAATGAGAGTTGGTAATTCTGAGGACAAGAAGGTAGTAAATTGATCCATGAACTGGAGGCAGGGAGTCAGTAAATAACATCATTCTGAAGGAGAGAGTCTAAGGGTATGGACCTCAAAAGATGGTAATGAGAGTGATGGTACTCGGGGAATGACCTGGAAAGTATATTTTGGGGAAATATAAGTACACTGACTCCACCACAATGTCAGGTCTGGAGGTATGTGAAAAATGTAAGCCACCGTAAGAGAGAGCAGCAGGAGAACCAGTGTCAAATTGCCAAGTAAAAATGGTTGAGGTTTTTTCAGCGGCTGATTTGGAAAATGATTTAGAAGTAACATTTAGCTTTTTTGAATCAGATCTGAGTGTGGATTTTTTATGGAGATCACGGGGGAAGCAGAGCAACCTCAACCAAAAACTCTCCTAAAATTCTTGTAAAAACTCCACCAAATTCGCCAACATTTTTTTGGTCATCAGTATCTGATCAGTGGGGTCTGACACGAAGGACCCCTGCCAATCAGTTGTTTGAGAAGGCTTTAGCGCAGCGGCCTTTTCCAACTTTTCCTAGGCCATGTGACGTCACGTACATCAAATGGCCTAGGTGCACCTTAGCCCCATTGAAGTGAATGGGGCTGAGGTGCAATATCAAGTAGTGTTGAGCAAATCAAAGTGAAATGAATTGACTTCAATCTGAATTTCAGGGAAAATTTTATTCACCACAAATCCAAATTTCCTCTTTGTGGTAAGGAATTAGTTTTATCCTAAAATGGCAGCTACACATGTTACAAGATGAAAGAAGCCCGGGTATGCAATATGACCCATAATACTTTGCAGCCAGCCAATCAGCAGATGGTCATCCCCTGTGTTGTCACAGCCCTATAAGCCTCATCCCGCTTGGTCACTGTAAATTGAGCACAGGGAGAGATGCGGCAAGTGCTACAGACAGTGTTTTAGAAAGCTTTTAATTGTAGAATATTGAGGTTCAGTGTAGGCAGATTGTATGTAGAATTTTTAGAAACTGTAGAGAGAGCATAGGGAGACTGCAGAGACAGTGCTGGAGTGCAATTGCCCTGTGCATCTTGTTCAACTGTGGCATTCATTTTTAATATGTTTTGTTATACCTAGACTTACTGTGCATCAGACTCATTGTCAACAGGTAGTCTAATATATAGGCGCGTTTAGTTCACTTGCTGCGTCATTAAAGGGAACCTGTCACCCAAAAATCGCCTATTAAGCTGTTTACAGTACCTTATAGTGCTGTATAGTCGTTTCCTGATGCACTTTTTGTTAGTTTTGCAGCATGTATGCTCAGTCAGAAATCGATGTTATATTCAGCTGCTGCCCCGTGCTTCAAGTCAGGCTTGAAGTCACGGGGGCAGCGGCCTCGGCGTCTTACATGGCC
Source organism: Bufo gargarizans (assembly GCF_014858855.1). NCBI lineage: Eukaryota > Metazoa > Chordata > Amphibia > Anura > Bufonidae > Bufo > Bufo gargarizans. The sequence continues at coordinate 151,434,889 of NC_058085.1, read as the reverse complement.
CTCTCCCCGCCCCCTGCCTCTGTGACTGACAGCCGAAATCCGATTCCGGGACCGCGCTCAACGGCCGCATGCGCAGTAAAGGGCGGCAGGAGCGCGGTCCCGGCTGCCGCGCGTACTACGCGCCGTCTTACTTTCGCGCACTGCGCATGCGCCCGACATCCTGTATCAAACGCGCCCGCGCCCAGATGCCGGGCGCGGGCGCGTTTGATACAGGATGTCGGGCGCATGCGCAGTGCGGCGAAAGTAAGACGGCGCGTAGTACGCGCGGCAGCCGGGACCTGCCGCCCTTTACTGCGCATGCGGCCGTTGAGCGCGGTCCCGGAATCGGATTTCGGCTGTCAGTCACAGAGGCAGGGGGCGGGGAGAGGGCCATGTAAGACGCCGAGGCCGCTGCCCCCGTGATATCAAGCCTGACTTGAAGCACGGGGCAGCAGCTGAATATAACATCGATTTCTGACTGAGCATACATGCTGCAAAACTAACAAAAAGTGCATCAGGAAACGACTATACAGCACTATAAGGTACTGTAAACAGCTTAATAGGCGATTTTTGGGTGACAGGTTCCCTTTAAGGCCCCTTTCACACAGATGAGATTTCCGCGCGGGTGCAATGCGTGAGGTGAACGCACTGCACCCGCACTGAATCCAGACCCATTCATTTCTATGGGGCTGTGCAGATGAGCAGTGATTTTCACGCATCACTTGTGCGTTGCGTAAAAATCGAAGCATCCGCAAGCAAGTGTGGATGCGGTGCGATTTTCACGCACGGTTGCTAGGAGACGATCGGGATGGAGACCCGATCATTATTATTTTCCCTTATAACATGGTTATAAGGGAAAATAATAGCATTCTTAATACAGAATGCATAGTACAATAGGGATTGAGGGGTTAAAAAAAATAAAAAAATTATTTAACTCACCTTAATCCACTTGTTTGCGCAGCCTGGCTTCTCTTCTTTCTTCTTCTTTGCTGTGCACAGGAAAAGGACCTGTGGTGACGGCACTATGCTCACCACATGATCGGTAGAGATGTCGCAAACATAAAATTTTCCGTTCGCGAACGGCGAGCGCAGGTTTCTACAAATATTCACGCACGTGCGAACCGGGCGAACAGCCATTGACTTCTATAGGCAGGCAAATTTTAAAACCCACAGGGACTGTTTCTGGCCACAATAGTGATGGAAAAGTTGTTTCATGGGGACTAACACCTGGACTGTGGCATGCCGGAGGGGGATCCATGGCAAAACTCCCATGGAAAATTACATAGTTGACGCAGAGTTGGATTTTAATCCATAAATCACCTAACAATCCAATTTTTTTTTGAACACACGTGGTTTAAAACATCCAGTGTGTGTATACGATCAGGTATGATGTTGTATCGATCAGGTAGTGTAAGGGTTACGCCCAATTCACAGACATTGACAGACCAAACTCCCCTTTTAATGCACCGCAAACAACCGCAAACAGTCCATTTGCCCAACCGCAAACTTCCCATTTGCACAAGGTTGGATACCAAGCTAGCCATGTTGATGTCATTGAAGGTTTCTTCCTGAATTGATTTTTCGAATGGGGAGATGGTTAAAAAAACGCTTGGCTCACTCCCCTTTGTTTGAATCCACGGTCACTGCGTCTGTGCCGTGCAATTTACTGTCCCACCCGATATGAGTGCTATTTTCTATAGTTCTCTCTTCTCATCAGTTTAATCCCTGTTACTCCCCCAATCTGGGGTCCATTTATTAAATGGATTTTTCGAACGGGGAGATGGTTAAAAAAACGCTGGCTCCCTCCCCTTTGTTTGAATCCACACCACGGTCACTGCGTCTGCGCCGTGCAATTTACTGTCCCACCCGATATGAGTGGTATTTCCTGTAGTTCTCTCTTCTAATCAGTTTAATCCCTGTTACATCCCCAATCTGGGGTCCATTTATTAAATTGATTTTTCGAACGGGGAGATGGTTAAAAAATTGCTGTCTCCCTCCCCATTGTTTGAATCCACGGTCACTGCGTCTGCGCCGTGCAATTTACTGTCACACCCGATATGAGTGCTATCAGGGTGAGATTGCCTTTTGTGAAACTAAATTTAGGCCGGGTACCTTCGACTGCCTTCACAGTGACAGACCAAACTCTGATACACCAAACTGAATTGATTTTAGGAACCGGGAGATGGAAAAAGCAGCTTGGTCGGTCCTCTTACTCCCAAGTTGGGGCACTGCGCGTGCACGGAGCAATGTGCTGTGACACCCTATATGAGTGGTGTCTTAACTAGTACTATTCCTATCAGTTTAATCCCTGTTACGTCCCCTATCCAGGGACGTGTGTCGAATTGATTAACCATTGTCGAATTAACGAACCATTACGACATCCTGGAATAATTTAGTTCTGAGCTTTGTACTTGATTTGTATTGGAATCGATGGGGATTTTTTTAATTGTCTGCATTATTTCTAATAAACTATTAAGAGACTTTATTATGATTTTTTTTTATTTTATGTATTAAAAACCCACCCATACAACTTAAAAAAATAAAATAAAAAAATTTAAGTTTTTTCTATGAAAAAACATCCAGCCGATCGCTTTTGGTCTGATCATAATGAAGCAACGGCCTTATCATCTGGGGTGTGGCAACATTGCCAACACACTCAGAGGTGATGTTCGCTTCATTGTGATATGCAAGCCCCTTCACCACAACAAGGTAACAATCACGAAAGGGGAATTGACACTTGTATGTGCCTTTTTTTTGTTTTGTTTTTGCAGCCACAGTGCAGCACCAGAGGCCAGAAAAATTAGGCATGTACATATGCCTGAAAAACAATGTTATTGTTGCAGCCGCTGTTGTAGCAGCGGCCGGAAAAATGTATGTTTTCAAGGCAGAAAGGTGACAAAAACATTACGGCTTGAACCCTAGTTGGTGGCGGAGAATTCACGAAAGATATCCAGTATGCAGACATTAAATACAGCAGCGTGGGGACCATTTTGAGGCCAAGGCATGGCATCAGGCCTTTTGTTAGTTAAACGTATCCCCTACTGTCAGTCCCTTCAGGATCCATGCCTCATTCATCTTAATGAAGGTGAGGTAATCAACACTTTTTTGACCGAGGCGACTTCTTTTGTCAATGACAATGCCTCCTGCTGCACTGAAGGTCCTTTCTGACAGGACACTTGAAGCGGGGCAGGCCAGAAGTTCTATTGCAAACTGGGATAGCTCAGGCCACAGATCAAGCCTGCACACCCAGTAGTCAAGGGGTTCATCGCTCCTCAGAGTGTCGATATCTGCAGTTAAGGCGAGGTAGTCTGCCACCTGTCAGTCGAGTCGTTCTCTAAGGCTGGATCCCGAAGGGCTGTGGCGATGTTTAGGACTGAAAAAGCTCTGCATGTCCTCCATCAACAACACATCTGTAAAGTGTCCTGTCCTTGATGCTGTGGTCGTGGTAGGAGGAGGATTACTTTGACCTCTTCCCCAGTTAGATTCCTGTTGTGCTGTGACATCCCCCTTATAAGCTGTGTAAAGCATATTTTTTAGTTTGTTTTTGAACTGCTGCATCCTTTCTGACTTCCGGTAATTTAGTAACATTTCCGCCACTTTCTGCTTATACCGGGGGTCTAGTAGCGTGGCCACCCAGTACAGGTCGTTCCCCTTCATCCTTTTTATACGAGGGTCCCTCAACAGACATGACAGCATGAAAGACCCCATTTGCACAAGGTTGGATGCCGAGCTACTCATTTCCCGTTCCTCCTCCTCCTTGATGTCATTTACGGTCTGTTCCCCCCCAGCCACGTACAACACCACGGGTCCCAGATAGGTGACAACAACTAGCACCTGGGGATGCCAGCTGTGGTTGGTCTTCCTCCTCCTCAAAGCCCCATTCCTCCTCTGACTCCTCTTCTTCATACTCCTCTTGCAGCGTTGCTGCAGGTCCGGCAAGCGATGATGACAAGGCTGTTTCTGGTGGTGATGGTGACCGCAACTCTTCCTCTTCCTCTTCACGCTCATCTACTGTCATGACTGTAAGTGAGCAACACACAGTAAATAGCAACTGACCGGACCCAAACTAGGGAGGATAAAGGGTGACCCTTGTCAGACCCTAAAAGCTCTCCCTAAGCTGCTATGCACATGTCCGGATCCATATGGTGGATCGAGACATGCCCGCGTACCTCAGGCTGATGACCACTGAAACCCCTACAATAGTTGAAGGGGCACGGCCACCGGTGCCCTGCTCAGTATATGGACGGAACTGGGGTCGCCTCGGATCCAGTCAGCAAAGAAACAGACACAATGTCTGAACACTTATCTGACGGAGCTGTGGCTGCAGTGAAAACAGATCCAAAGTCAGCAGACAATATCCGATGTACTTGCTTCACCAGAACACAGATCCACACAGGTGAAGCTACTCAAGCAAGAGTATAATCTGCACCTCTACAAAGGAGGAGGGGTGATTAAAAGGCAGCAAAATCAAACACAGGAGAGACAGCTGGGAGGAAGGAAACCGAAAGTAAAGACCTTATCACAGGGGCGGAGAAAACAGGGCAGAGGGAACTCCTCCAAGCTCTAGTAGTGACATCATCACAGGGGTGGAGAAACAGAGCTGTGAGAATGTCTCAAAGCTCTGGTAGTGACAGTACCCCCCCCCCCCTACGGGAGGACTCCGGACACCCAGGACCCACCTTCTCAGGATTAGCCCTATGAAATGCCCTGATGAGGCGAGTGGCTTTAATGTCCGACACCGGAACCCACATCCTCTCCTCAGGGCCATAACCCTTCCAATGAACGAGGTACTGAAGAGAACCGCGGACAATGCGAGAGTCCACAATTCTGGAAACCTCAGACTCCAGATTGCCATCAACCAAAATCGGAGATGGAGGCAAAGAGGAGGGTACCGTGGGCTGGACATATGGTTTTAAAAGAGCCCTGTGAAATACATTATGTATCTTCCAAACCCGTGGAAGATCAAGACGGAAGGCAACAGGATTGATGACTGACAAGATTTTATAAGGCCCGATAAACTTGGGACCCAATTTCCAGGAGGGAACCTTCAGTTTAATATTTCTTGTAGACAACCACACCAGATCACCCACATTCAGGTTCGGACCAGGCACACGTCTCTTATCAGCCACACGCTTATATTTCTCACTCATCTTTCTAAGATTACTCTGAATCTTTTGCCAAATGGTAGACAAAGACGAGGAAAATCTCTCCTCCTCAGGCAAACCAGAGGGAGCCCCTCCCGAGAATGTCCCAAACTGCGGATGGAACCCATATGCACCAAAGAATGGTGACTTATCTTGTCTCAAATCCAATTTGGAAAAAACCTTGGCCCCAACAATTTGGTTGAAGAGGTCCGGGATCAGAGGAAGGGGATAGGGATCGCGAATCGTGATATGGTTCAGCTCCCTAAAATCTAGGCAAGGTCTCAGAGAGCCATCTTTCTTTTTAACAAAAAAAAACAAAAACTGCGGCAACAGGTGATTTTGAGGGACGAATATGCCCCTTATGGAGACTCTCAGAGATATAAGTTCGCATTGCGATTCTTTCCGGTTGTGAGAGGTTGTAGAGGCGTGCTTTTGGCAGCTTGGCACCGGGAATGAGGTTAATGGGACAGTCAAACTCCCGGTGATGAGGTAGCTCCTGAACACCGCTCTCGGAAAACACGTCCGAGAAATCAGAGAGAAATGATGGCACCGTTTTAGTAGACACCTCTGCAAAAATCGCTGTGAGACAATTCTCTCTACAAAACTCACTCCACTCATTTATTTGCCTTCCTTGCCAATCAATAGTGGGGTTATGTCTAGTGAGCCAGGGTAACCCCAAAACTAGAGGAGAAGGCAATCCGTTAAGGACAAAACAAGATATATCCTCCACATGAGTGTCACCTACCGCTAACCGGATATTGTGAACAATGCCCTTCAGGGATCTCTGTGAGAGTGGAGCAGAGTCAATAGCAAAAAACAGGTATATCCTTTTCTAATGTGCAAACCTGAAAACCATGCATGGCTACAAATTGAGTATCAATAAGATTGACGGCTGCTCCACTATCGACAAAAATTTCACAAGAAATGACTTTACTCCCTAGCGCTACCCTGGCAGAAAGGAGAAAACGGGAACTGCAGGTCAGAGGAAAAGCATCAATTCCTACATCAACTTTGCCCAAAATAGCAGATGAAGCAGAGTTTGATGATTTACCTTTTGAGGTTTTTCTCTTATTATAACTCTTAGTACAGTTCAAGAATTTCCTAGACGGACAAACATTTGCCAAATGACCTATGCCCCCACAACAAAAACACACCATTCTCTGAGGACTAAATCCTCTTTTATCAGGGGCAAGTCGACCTAGCTGCATGGGCTCCTCAACAGAGGGAACCGAGAGAGGATGAGGCCCCTGCACACTGAATGAGTCCGCACCACTGCCCCTAGACTGAAAATAACTGGACAGAGAGGTCTCGTTTCTTTCTCTTAGATGCCTGTCAAGGCGTACCGCCAATGACATGGCAGACTCTAAGGACGTTGGTCTCTCATGGAAAGCAAACACATCTTTCAATCTCTCTGAGAGGCCTCATGCACACGACCGTTGTGTGCATCCGTGGCCGTTGTGCCGTTTTCCGTATTTTTTTTGCGGACCCATTGACTTTCAATGGGTCCGTGGAAAAATCGGAAAATGCACCGTTTTGCAGCCGAGGCCGTGATCCGTGTATCCTGTCCGTCAAAAAAATAAGACCTGTCCTATTTTTTTGACGGACAACGGTTCACGGACCCATTCAAGTCAATGGGTCCGTGAAAGAACACGGATGCACACAAGATTGGCATCCGTGTCAGTGATCCGTGGCCGTAGGTTGCTTTCATACAGACGGATCCGAAGATCCGTCTGCATAAAAGCTTTTTCTGATCTAAGTTTTCACTTCGTGAAAACTCATTTCCGACAGTATATTCTAACACAGAAGCGTTCCCATGGTGATGGGGACGCTTCTAGTTAGAATACACTGCAAACTTTGTACAAGACTGCCCCCTGCTGCCTGGCAGCACCGATCTCTTACAGGGGGATATGATAGCACAATTAACCCCTTCAGGTGCGGCACCTAAAGGGGTTAATTGTACTATCATATTCCCCTGTAAGAGATCAGGGCTGCCCGGCAGCAGGGGGCAGACCCCCCCCCTCCCCAGTTTGAATATCGTTGGTGGCACAGTGTGCGCCCACCATCGCCCCCCCCCTTCCTCCCTCTATAGTTAAAAATCGTTGGTGGCACAGTGTGCGCCCACCATCGCCCCCCCCCCTTCCTCCCTCTATAGTTAAAAATCGTTGGTGGCACAGTGTGCGCCCACCATCGCCCCCCCTTCCTCCCTCTATAGTTAAAAATCGTTGGTGGCACAGTGTGCGCCCACCATCGCCCCCCCCTTCCTCCCTCTATAGTTAAAAATCGTTGGTGGCACAGTGTGCGCCCACCATCGGCCCCCCTCTCTCTATAGTAGTAACAACCATTGGTGGCAGTGTGCGGCCTCCCATTCCCCCCCCCCCCCCCGCCCCCACCACAGTAGAAGATTCATACTTACCTGCTTGCTGCTGCGATGTCTGTGACCGGCCGGGAGCTCCTCCTACTGGTAAGTGACAGTTCTTTAGCAATGCGCCGCACAGACCTTTCACTTACCAGTAGGTGGAGCTGCCGGCCGGTCACAGACATCGCAGCAGCAAGCAGGTAAGTATGAATCTTCTACAATTGTACTATTGCTAAGTAACCATGGCAACCAGGGATGCAGTAGCTTCCTGGTTGCCATGGTTACCGATCGGAGCCCCAGCGATTAAACTGGGACTCCGATCGGAACTCCGCTGCCACCAATGATGGGGGGGGGGGGGAATGGGAGGCCGCACACTGCCACCAATGGTTGTTACTACTATAGGGAGAGGGGGGGCCGATTGTGGGCGCACACTGTGCCACCAACGATTTTTAACTATAGAGAGAGGAAGGGGGGGGCGATGGTGGGCGCACACTGTGCCACCAACGATTTTTAACTATAGAGGGAGGAAGGGGGGGGCCCGATGGTGGGCGCACACTGTGCCACCAACGATATTCAAACTGGGGAGGGGGAGGGGGGGCTGCCCCCTGCTGCCTGGCAGCCCTGATCTCTTACAGTGCGGCACCTGAGGAGTTAATTGTGCTGATCACGGCCCCCTGTAAGAGATCGGGTGCTGCCAGGCAGCAGGGGGCAGTCATGTACACAGTTTTTCAGTGTATTCTAACCTGAAGCGTCCCCATCACCATGGGAACGCCTCTGTGTTAGAATATACTGTCGGAAATGAGTTTCACGATGTAGCTCATATCCGACAGTATATTCTAACATAGAGGAGTTCCCATGGTGATGGGGACGCTTCAAGTTATGTTCGGGTGTCCGCCTGGCCGTGCGGAGGCAAGCGGATCCGTCCAGACTTATAATGTAAGTCAATGGGGACGGATCCGTTTGAAGATGACACACTGTGGCTCAATTTTCAAACGGATCCGTCCCCCATTGACTTTCAATGTAAAGTCTGGACGGATCCGTCTGAGGCTATTTTCACACTTTAGAAATGTTTTAACAATATAATGCAGACGGATCCGCTCTGAACGGAGCCACCGTCTGCATTATGAACACAAGTGTGAAAGTAAAGGGACTCCTGACTTTACATTGAAAGTCAATGAGGACGGATCCGTTTGCAATTGCACCATATTGTGTCAACGTCAAACGGATCCGTCCCCATTGACTTGCATTGTAATTCAGGACGGATCCGTTTGGCTCCGCACGGCCAGGCGGACGCCAAAACGACTTTTTTTTCATGTCCGTGGATCCTCCAAAAATCAAGGAAGACCCACGGACGAAAAAACGGTCACGGATCACGGACCCACGGACCCCGTTTTTGCGGGCCGTGAAAAAAAACTGTCGTGTGCATGAGGCCAGAGACCATGAGAGAACTGACTCCGGAGTGCAGCATCATTCCAACCTGAATCAGCTGCCCATCTCCAAAATTCAGAACAATAAAGCTCCGCAGACAGTTTGTTCTGGCATAAAAAACGTAAGTTAGATTCGGCCAGAGCAACACGATTCGGGTCATCATATATCTGCCCCAGGGCCACAAAAAATCTTTCCACGGATCAAAGGGAGAGATCCCCCGATGGCAACAAAAAAGCCCAAGTCTGAGCATTACCCCTGAGCAGAGAGATGACAATCCTCACCCTCTGTTCCTCATTACCAGAGGAATAGGGACACAAGCAAAAATGGAGTTTGCATGGCTCTCTTAAAAGTACAAAATTCTCACTGCCCCCGGAGAACGTTTCCTGGAAGTGAGACCTTTGGCTCGCAACAGACTACATGGGCCGGAGCAAAGCCCAATGCTTGAAGCTGAGTCATAGATTGACGGAGATCCGCTACCTCCAAAGAAAGACCCTGCATGCGGTCAACCAGGTCAGAAAGCGGATCCATGTTAAAAAAGGACGGTTTGGCGGATTATAATGTCACGACTGTAAGTGAGCAACACACAGTAAATAGCAACTGACCGGACCCAAACTAGGGAGGATAAAGGGTGACCCCTGTCAGACCCTAAAAGCTCTCCCTAAGCTGCTATGCACATGTCCGGATCCATATGGTGGATCGAGACATGCCCGCGTACCTCAGGCTGATGACCACTGAAACCCCTACAATAGTGGAAGGGGCACGGCCACCGGTGCCCTGCTCAGTATATGGACGGAACTGGGGTCGCCTCGGATCCAGTCAGCAAAGAAAAAGAAACACACAGTGTCTGAACACTTATCTGACGGAGCTGCGGTTGCAGTGAAAACAGATCCAAAGTCAGCAGACAATATCCGAAGTACTTGCTTCAGCAGAACACAGATCCAGTGAAAAGATATCACACAGGTGAAGCTACTTAATTCGAGAGATACAGCTCAAATGAAAAGTATAATCTGCACCTCTACAAAGGAGGAGGGGTGATTTAAAGGCAGTGAAATCAAACACAGGAGAGACAGCTGGGAGAAAGGAAACCGAAAGTAAAGACCTCATCACAGTGGCGGAGAAACAGGGCAGAGGGAACTCCTCCAAGCTCTAGTAGTGACATAATCACAGGGGTGGAGAAACAGAGCTGTGAGAACATCTCAAAGCTCTGGTAGTGACATCTACAGCCTGATCCAGCACTCTTCGCAGGGCACGCTCCAGGAAGAAAACAAATGGGATGAGGTCGCTGATGGTGCCTTCGGTGCGACTGACTAGGTTTGTCACCTCCTCAAAAGGACGCATGAGCCTACAGGCATTGCACATGAGCGTCCAGTAACGTGGCAAAAAAAATTCCCAGCTCCGCAGAGGCTGTCCTAGAACTCCGGTCATACAAATACTTGTTGACGGATTTTTCTTGTTGGAGCAGGTGGTCAAACATTAGGAGTGTTGAGTTCCAACGTGTCGGGCTGTCGCAAATCAAGCACCTCACTGGCATGTTGTTTCGGCTCTGAATGTCTGAAAAGTGCACCATGGCTGTGTAGGAACGCCTGAAATGGCCACACACCTCCCTGGCCTACTTGAGGACGTCCTGTAAGCCTGGGTACTTAGACACAAAGCGATGTACGATGAGATTCAACACATGTGCCATGCATGGCACATGTGACAACTTGCCCAAATTCAATGCCGCCAACAAATTGCTTCCATTGTCACACACCACTTTTCCGATCTCCAGTTGGTGCAGGGTCAGCCACTGATCCACCTGTGCATTCAGGGCGGACAGGAGTGCTCGTCCGGTGTGGCTCTCTGCTTTCAGGCAAGTCAACCCCAAGACAGCGTGACACTGTCGTATCCGGGATATGGAATAGCCCCTGGGGAGCTGGGGGGATTCAGTTGATGTGCAACCAGACGCCGCAGCCGAGGAGGTTATGGAAGAGGATGGAGTAGGAGGAGTAGAGGAGGTGACAGTAGGCCTGCCTGCAAGTCGTGGCAGTGTCACCAACTCCATGCAGAGCCACGCATTCCATGCTTGGCAGACATCAGCAGGTTGACCCAATGCGCAGTGTAGGTGATATACCTGTCCTGACCGTGCTTTGCAGACCAGGTATCAGTGGTCAGCTGGACCCTTGCCCCAACACTGTATGCCAGAGATGCCATGACTTCCATTTCAATCACTGAGTAGAGGTTTGGGATTGCCTTATTAGAAAAAAAAATTCGTCTGGGTACCTTCCACTGAGGTGTCCCAATAGCGACAAATTTTTTGAAGGCCTCAGACTCCACCAGCTGGTAAGGTAAAAGCTGGCGGGCTAAGAGTTCCGTCAAGCCAGCTGTCAGATGCCGGGCAAGGGGGTGACTCTGTGACATTGGTTTCTTACGCTCAAACATTTCCTTTACAGACACCTGACTGTGGGCAGATGAGATGGAACTGCTGAAGGTGAGAGGCGGAGTGGCGGGTGGTTGATAGGGGGCAAGGAGGACAGCAGTAATTGACGTGGCTGAAGATGCTGGACCAGGAGGAGCATGGTGGCTTTGAGTTTGTGTGCTGCTTCTACTTGTCATCATAGGTGTTTGTGATGTGCGATCATGTGCCTTCACAAAGCAGTTGTACCTAGGTGGGTGTTGGATTACCCACGACTCAGTTTCTTTTGGCACAGGTTGCAAATGGCATAGCTGTTGTCAAAGGCAGACACACAAATAAAAAGCCACACTGCTGAGCTTTGCAATGACGGCATTTTATTGGTGGCAACAGCATGCGTTGATTGGCGTGCTGTCTGGCTGACCCCGGGTGCCGATAGATGCTGTCTGACTGTGCCATTAGCTCCTTGCAACGACCTCCCCCTGCTTCTCTCTGTCTCCCCTTCTGAACTTTCCCCCTCTTCTTTTTCTCTTCGAGCAGGCACCCATGTGGCATCCACGGACACATCGTCATCATCAACCACTTCACTTGTATCTGACACCTCAGCAAAGGAAGCAGCAGCGGGCAACATCATCATCATCACACTGTACGTCCATGTGTGTAATGCTGCCTGACTGAGACATATTCCTGTTATCTACATCCCCTGGCAATAATGGTTGCGCATCACTAGTTTCATCCAACTGATGTGTAAATAACTCCTCTGAGGGATCAAGTGAAGCGGCTGTGGTGGCTGAGGTGGTAGTGTTGGTGGTGGCGGCGGGGGGGAGAGTGGTAACTTGAGAGCCAAAGCTGAGCTGGAGGAGGATGGTGCGTCAAGGTTCTTAGTGGAAGCTGTTGAAGATTGGGTGTCCTGTGTAAGCCAGTCAACTATTTTCTCAGAATTTTTTGGGTTCAGGGTACGTGGCCTCTGAACACTGGGCATTATTCCAGGGCCAGTGGAAATCACAGCACCACGAACACGACGGCCCCTGCGGCGTGGCCTGCCTCTGCTTGTCCTTTTTTATTAGATAAGTGTTACTATGCGTGCAAGGTACTGTGCCACCCTATATAAGTGGTGGGCAGTGGGCACAGTACAATCTGTGTGGGCCTGACACACATGGGCTTGCAAATGTGATTAGATCACAGACATTTTTTTAATTTTTTTTTTTCCCTGCAAGGTATTTGAGTGAATGACACCCTGTAACGGTATGAGTGCAGGCCTAGCCACTAGCCAGTGGGCACAATGCAGTATGTGTGGGCCTGACACACACGGGCTTGCAAATGTGATTAGATCACAGACATTTTTTTAATATATATTTTTTTTCCTGCAAGGTATTTGAGTGAATGACACCCTGTAACGGTATGAGTGCAGGCCTAGCCACTAGCCAGTGGGCACAATTCAGTATGTGTGGGCCTGACACACACGGGCTTGCAAATGTGATTAGATCACAGAATTATTTTTTTTTCGTTTTTTTTTCTGCAAGGTATTTGAGTGAATGACACCCTGTAATGGTATGAGTGCAGGCCTAGCCACTAGCCAGTGGGCACAATACAGTATGTGTGGGCCTGACACACACGCGCTTGCAAATGTGATTAGATCACAGATTATTTTTTTATATAATTTGTTTTTCTGCAAGGTATTTGAGTGAATGACACCCTGTAACGGTATGAGTGCATACCTAGCCACTAGCCAGTGGGCACAATACAGTATGTGTGGGCCCGACACACACGGGCTTGCAAATGTGATTATATCACAGAAATTTTTTAAATATATATATTTTTTATGCAAGGTATTTGAGTGAATGACACCCTGTAGCGGTATGAGTGCAGGCCTAGCCACTAGCCAGTGGGCACAAAACAGTATGTGTGGGCCTGACACACACGGACTTGCAAATGTGATTAGATCACAGAAAAATTTTCAATAGAATTTTTTTTTCTGCAAGGTATTTGAGTGAATGACACCCTGTAACAGTGTGAGTGCAGGCCTAGCCACTAGCCAGTGGGCACAATACAGTATGTGTGGGCCTGACACACACACAGGCTTGCAAATGTGATTAGATCACAGAAAAATTTTCAATCAGATTTTTTTTCCTGCAAGGTATTTGAGTGAATGACACCCTGTAACAGTATGAGTGCCGGCCTAGCCACTAGCCAGTGGGCACAATACAGTATGTGTGGGCCTGACACACACGGGCTTGCAAATGTGATTAGATCACAGAAAAATTTTCAATAGAATTTTTTTCCCTGCAAGGTATTTGAGTGAATGACACCCTGTAACGGTATGAGTGCAGGCCTAGCCACTAGCCAGTGAGCACAATACAGTATGTGTGGGCTTGACACACACGGGCTTGCAAATGTGATTATATCACAGAAAATTTTTAAATATAATTTTTTTTTATCTGCAAGGTATTTGAGTGAATGACACCCTGTAACGGTATGAGTGGAGGCCTAGCCACTAGCCAGTGGGCACAATACAATATGTGTGGGCCTGACACACACGGGCTTGCAAATGTGATTAGATCACAGAATTTTTTTAATATAATTTTTTTTTCTGCAAGGTATTTGGGTGAATGACACCCTGTAACGGTATGAGTGCAGGCCTAGCCACTAGCAGTATACAGTATGTGTGGGCCTGACACACACGGGCTTGCAAATGTGATTATGTCACAGAAAAATATTAAATAGAATTTTTTTTTATCTGCGAGGTATTTTCTGTCACACCGTGTATGAATGGTGTGCACTGTGCACACAGTTCTGTCTATGACTGAGCCTGCAGCCTCTCACACACGGGCAGCCAGGCAACTGCAATATATATATATATATATATATATATATATAGTACAGACCAAAAGTTTGGACACACCTTCAAAGAGTTTTCTTTATTTTCATGACTATGAAAATTGTAGATTCACACTGAAGGCATCAAAACTATGAATTAACACATATGGAATTATATACATAACAAAAAAGTGTGAAACAACTGAAAATATGTCATATTCTAGGTTCTTCAAAGTAGCCACCTTTTGCTTTGATTGCTGCTTTGCACACTCTTGGCATTCTCTTGATGAGCTTCAAGAGGTAGTCACCTGAAATGGTTTTCACTTCACAGGTGTGCCCTGTCAGGTTTAATAAGTGGGATTTCTTGCCTTATAAATGGGGTTGGGACCATCAGTTGCGTTGTGGAGAAGTCAGGTGGATACCCAGCTGATAGTCCTACTGAATAGACTGTTAGAATTTGTATTATGGCAAGAAAAAAGCAGCTAAGTAAAGAAAAACGAGTGGCCATCATTACTTTAAGAAATTAAGGTCAGTCAGTCCGAAAAATTGGGAAAACTTTGAAAGTATCCCCAAGTGCATTCACAAAAACCATCAAGCGCTACAAAGAAACAGTCTCACATGCGGACCACCCCAGGAAAGGAAGACCAAGAGTCACCTCTGCTGCGGAGAATAAGTTCATCTGAGTCACCAGCCTCAGAAATCGCAGTTTAACAGCAGCTCAGATTAGAGACCAGGTCTAGAAGAACTGTTAAGAGGAGACTGTGTGAATCAGGTCTTCGTGGTAGAATATCTGCTAGGAAACCACTGCTAAGGACAGGCAACAAGCAGAAGAGATTGTTTGGGCTAAAGAACGCAAGAAATGGACATTAGACCAGTGGAAAGCTGTGCTTTGGTCTGATGAGTCCAAATTTGAGATCTTTGGTTCCAACCACCGTGTTTTTGTGCGACGCAGAAAAGGTGAACGGATGGACTCTACATGCCTGATTCCCACCGTGAAGCATGGAGGAAGAGGTGTGATGGTGTGGGGGTGCTTTGCTGGTGACACTGTTGGGGATTTATTCAAAATTGAAGGCATACTGAACCAGCATGGCTACCACAGCATCTTGCAGCGGCATGCTATTCCATCCAGTTTGCGTTTAGTTGGACCATAATTTATTTTTCAACAGGACAATGACCCCAAACACACCTCCAGGCTGTGTAAGGGCTATTTGACCATGAAGGAGAGTTATGGGGTGCTGCGCCAGATGACCTGGCCTTCACAGTCACTGGACCTGAACCCAATCGAGATGGTTTGGGATGAGCTGGACCGCAGAGTGAAGGCAAAAGGGCCAACAAGAGCTAAGCATCTCTGGGAACTCCTTCAAGACTGTTGGAAGACCATTTCAGGTGACTACCTCTTTGTCATGGTCTTCTTGCTGTTCTCCTTCGTTTGACATGTGCTGGCGGCCATCTTGGTTTCTGGGTTTCTTGTAGCCTCCCACCCTGCGGCTTCTCCTTCCCACTGGGAGGAGCTGGATGCCTAGCTCATATATATAGGAGGTCTGTGGCTTCAGTTCCTTGCTTGGTCCTCCTGTGTTCACATGCTTCCAAGACTGCTGCTGCTTCTGGTTCCTGATCCTGGCTTCGTCTGACTACCCTGCTGGTTCCTGATCCAGGCTTCGTCTGACTACCCTGCTGGTTCCTGATCCTGGCTTCGTCTGACTACCCTGCTGGTTCCTGATCCAGGCTTCGTCTGACTACCCTTCTGGTTCCTGACCTCTGGCTTCGCAAGACCCTGCTTCGGTTTAGCCATCCGTTTGGACTTTTGCTTACAGCTTTATTCTCAATAAAGCCTTCTTATTTCCACTATCTCTTGTTGTACGTCTGGTTCATGGTTCCTTGACACTCTTGAAGCTCATCAAGAGAATGCCAAGAGTGTGCAAAGCAGTAATCAAAGCAAAAGGTGGCTACTTTGAAGAACCTAGAATATGACATATTTTCAGTTGTTTCACACTTTTTTGTTATGCATATAATTCCACATGTGTTAATTCATAGTTTTGATGCCTTCAGTGTGAATCTACAATTTTCATAGTCATGAAAATAAAGAAAACTCTTTGAATGAGAAGGTGTGTCCAAACTTTTGGTCTGTACTGTATATATATAAAAATAAAAAAAAAGCACACTGATGTACCAGCCCTGAAAAGGGCTTTTTGTGGTGCTTTCAGGACGCTGTCCTTACAGCAGATGAGTCTGTGGACACAGAACAATGCCCTAGCTAATGCTGTCCCTATTGAATCAGCAGCAGCTACACTCTCCCTCCTCTCACTGTGAATGCAGTTTCCGAATGAATCTAAAATGGATGCTGTCCAGGAGGTGGGAGGGTCTGGGAGGGAGAGTCTGCTGCTGATTGGCTGGAATGTGTCTTCTGACTGTGAGGTACAGGGTCAAAGTTTACTCAATGATGATGTATAGGGGGCGGACCGAACATCGCATATGTTCGCCCGCAGCGGCGAACGCGAACAAGCTATGTTCGCCGGGAACTATTCGCCAGCGAATAGTTCGGGACATCACTAATGGTCGGTCACATGATCCATCACCATGGTAAAAGATCATGTGATGGACCATGTGATGAGCGCAGAGACGTCATCAAAGGTCCTATTCCTCAAAGAAAAAGACAGAAGAGAAGCCGGGCTGCGCGAGCAAGTGGAGTAAGGTGAGTAAAATTATCTTTTATTTATTTTTAACCCCTCCAGCCCTATTGTACTATGCATTCTGTATTAAGAATGTTATTATTCTCCCTTATAACCAGGTTATAAGGGAAAATAATACAATCTACACAACCCCGATCCCAAACCCGAACTTCTGTAAAGAATTTCGGGTTTGGGTACCAAACATGGCGATTTTTCTCATGTGCGTGCAAAACGCATTACAATGTTTTGCACTCGCGCGGAAAAATTGTGCATTTTCCAGCAACGCACCCGCCTCTTATTCGGGCCAAAAATATGACGCCCGTGTGAAAGATGCCTAATACTTAATCTGTCCTGTTATAGATAGACACATTGATTAATAGATAAGCAATTCTATTAGGCCCTAATTCACAAAGTGGGGTTATACATCTTTCTCTTTCTACTGTTTGTGGTGTGTCCACATTGCTATTAAACTGCTTCTGTTAGCCAAACAGTTACTGTGATTTAGTTTAATTTAATACCCTGTGAGCAGATAAATTACAAATGAATAAATAATAAATAAACCAATTTCTTCATGCTTCGCTGTAATGAATCAATTTTCCCTGAAATAGTGGTAAAAAAAACAAGAACATACTCACCTTATCGTGTGCGGGGACATATGTCATCATGCACCACGTGAGATTTCACACAGTGTTTTTAATCAAAATCGCCACGGTGGCCTCCTTGCGATCAAATGGATAAGGTGAGTAATATCATTTTTTTTTTTACGGGATTAACTCCTGAAAGCGTTCATTATTAGGCTTCATGCACATGGCCGTTGCCCAGCCGTGGCCGTATTGTGGTCCGCAAACAGTCCGTGGTGTTTCTCTCCATGCCTCCACACCGCAAAAAAAGTAGAACATAACATATTTTTTTACTGTGCAGATGGATCACGGACCCATTCAAGTTGAATGGTTCTTGATCCGTTCCGGCCGCCACACGGATGTTGCCCGTGCATTGGGGGCCAGTCGCCAATACACGGAATGGCAGTACAACTGCCGTGTGCATGAAGCCTTATTCTCAGATGCCGTGATCAGCAATGAATGTGGCATCTGAGGGGTTCAATAACAGAGTCCAGTGTTTTCTGCCAATTTCTTCATGGCATGGGGCCACTACTGCCGCTACTGCTGCCACCAACCCCACTCTGTCCTGGTGCCATACACACTGATGTAGATGGTGAGAAATTACAACTGCCTGTAATACTGGTGGCACAGTACCTACAGAACAGATTAAGGGTCCATTCACACGTCCGCAAATGGGTACCCATCCATTCATTCTCTATGGGGCCGGAAAAGATGCAAAGAGCACACAATGTGCTCTCCGCATCCGCATTTCCGGAGAGTGGCTCCGAACTTGCGGGCTTCGGCCCCTAACTTCTGGGCCGCGGCTCCGCAAAAAAAATAGAACATGTCCTATTCTTGTTCGCACCCCGGTGGGCTTAATAGTCACTAGAGATGGCCTTGCAGTTCGCCTGGCGGTCGTTTCGCGGCGAACTTTGCGTGTTCGCGATTCTCTGAACATGCGAACATGTTAAGAACTTTGACCCATGACAGATTTATCAGGTGGTACAGAACAGCTAATTGAGACATTCCAGCACATGGACATACCCCCTACCTTATAAATAAACCTGATCTGGCCGCCATTTTACATTCAGTCTTTTGCCAGTGTAGGGAGAGGTGGCTGTGTGGAGCAGGGACAGACTGTTAGGGACACCAAACGCTAGCTAATAGGGCCACAAAAGTAATTTTAAGGACTGGTATAGGTGTGCTATCGATATGTGTGATACACAGAGGGGTGCAATATATTTCTAATATACAGGTCCTTCTATAAAAATTAGCATATTGTGATAAAGTTCATTATTTTCTGTAATGTACTTCCCACAGACTTTCCACTGAGGTGCCTTGATACAGTACTCTGGGAACAGCCTATTCGTTTAGAAATTTCTTTCTGTGTCTTACCCTCTTGCTTGAGTGTGACAATGATGGCCTTCTGGACAGCAGTCAGGTCGGCAGTCTTACCCATGATTGCGGTTTTGAGTATGAATCAGGCTGGGAGTTTTTAAAAGCCTCAGGAATCTTTTGCAGGTGTTTAGAGTTAATTAGTTGATTCAGATGATTAGGTTAATAGCTCGTTTAGAGAACCTTTTCATGATATGCTAATTTTTTTAGATAGGAATTTTGGGTTTTCATGAGCTGTATGCCAAAATCGTCAATATTAAAACAATAAAAGGCTTGAACTACTTCAGTTGTGTGTAATGAATCTAAAATATATGAAAGTCTAATGTTTATCAGTACATTACAGAAAATAATGAACTTTATCACAATATGCTAATCTTTTGAGAAGGACCTGTACTTTTATAATGATTCAAAAACACATAGATCTATATAGTGATCACTTCGAAGTCAGGGGGCTAGGGGCTTACTAGGGCCATTTTTTATATAGGGTAAGGTTCCGGAAGGGGTCGCTCTTTTCAGGGCGGGTGGTCTGTGGTTAGGCTATCAGGGCTAGAATAGCACCCCCTTGTAGGGCAATACAAGGGACAGTTCTTTGCCCACCCTGTATTTCAATACCACATCATCATTTAGCCCAGGGATAGATGTTTTTTGCTTTCCCTCCTGGATTCATCGATGTGCTCTGGAACTCCCCGGATTGTGGTAGGACATATGGTTTCTGATTTGGTGCCGCCAAGTACCTGATTTAGTGTCGCCGAGCACTTGTTATTGCCTACCACATCTATGCTTTTTGCTTAACTTTAATAATTTAATTTATTTTCATTTTGAGGTATATCTTTTCCATTCACACGTCCGCAAAATAGGTCCGCATCCTTTCTGCAATTTTGCATAACGGTTGCAGACCCATTCATTTTCAATGGGTCCGGAATGTGTTCTCCGCATCCGCATTTGCGGATCCACATCCGCATTTGCGGATTCGCATTTCCGCACCTGTGCTTCCGTTTCCGCCCAAAAATAGAACATGTCCTATTCTTGTCCGCAATTGCAGACAAGATTAGGCATTTTCTATTATAGTACCGGCGATAAGCAGTCCACAAATTGCGGAATGCACATTGCCGGTGTCCGTGTTTTGCGGATCCGCAAAACACTTACGGACGTGTGAATGGACCCTCATAGTAAAATTATTAAATGATATGTTTTATCTGTATGTATATTCTAATGTATTGCCTTCCTTGTACAATGTTATACTGTCTATGTTAGAAAGTATATTATAGTGCATTTGTATTGTGCGGCAGTTGTGTGCGGTTCTGCTGCGATACTGCAGGTATATAGAGGGGCAAGTGCTATTGGAACAAATAATTTCTACTGGTGTAATATACCAGTTATCCCCCCCAAAAAAAGATTCAAGCGGGGTGTTATATACCAATATACTTTCTTTATAGTGCTTTTGGGTACTATATAGTGCATTTGCGCATGCGCGTACGCGAAAATTATATTGCCGATATTTCGCATTAAAAAAAAAATTAATGGAGATTGCAAATTCGAATAATACATCTGGTATGTCACTGTCCATGTTGTGGGACTATTTGTGCACTTCTAGTAATTATTTCTTGACTGCAAATATGAGCTAAAGGTTTTTCAGGTTCGCCTGCCATTAAAATGAATGGGACCCGCCGCAAACTTGCGGTTCGCGAACATTCAATCGTGTTCGCGAACCGTCCCGGCAGATGTTCGTCCATCACTAATAGTCACCTCTTATTCAAAGAGCTCGCAACTCTTGCACTACGGGGGATATATTTCAAACTGGTGTAAAGTAGGACTGGCTTAATTGCCCATAGCAGCCAATCATATTCCACCATTCAATTTCCAAAGGAGCTGTCACAATGAAAGGTGGAATCTGATCATGGGCAACTAAGCCATTCTACTTTACAACAGTTTAATAAATCTTCCCCTATGTGTTTCCGGAAGCTACTGCCAAGGCTGTGATAATGACTTCTGACAGCTTATAGCACCACATTGTGTGGAGGCGCAAGGACATTAGCGCATGTTCAGCAGCTAAAAGGGACACCGGACTCCAACGTAATCTATATGCTATAGACTCACTCCAGCAAAAAAGTCATGAAGCTGTATATGTTACTGTATATGTTCCACCTGAATAGTGCAGTTATAGAGATCCCCTGCTGTTCTGTGCTAGGCCAGAGCTAAAGCCGGTGCTGCATTAACACAGCAGTGCCTTTCCAAGTTACCTCAGAGTCTGTACAAGAAACGTACTGTTGTGGTAAAATAATGGTAGCATTTGTGTTGTTCTCTGGCTGCAGCTGAGGGAAGATGGACTTACACAAACTTTAATGCGAGCTGTGTTGTGGAAATTTTATTATTCGGACATTTTATCTGTGTGTGTGTTTTATAGGATGTGTGTGTGTTTTATAGATTGTCATCATGTCTCTCAGTGGTAATGGTAGATTATTGTATACATGTGTTTGTATGGGGTGTGTCCATTGTCTGCACAGCCACATTGACTGCCCCTCCCTGTCCTTTGATATGTCATCACTTCCTGTATCCTTGTCTTGGGCCAGCCCCTTTTACACCTTTTGTTAGTCAATAAAGGACGGACTGGTCAACGAGGAGGAGGGAGTTGCTCAGGATTTCAATCAAGATGGTAGCATTTGGGTGGTTCTCTGGCTGCGGCTGAGGGAAGATGGACTTACCTTTTTCCTTACACAAACTTTGATGCGAGCTGATTGCAACCATTAATTTGTCTACAACAGTACATAGATACATAGACAGTATCACATAGTAATACAATGACATACCTCCCAACTTTTGAAAAGCAGAAATAAGGACAATGGGTGCGGCGTACCTCTGCACATTTTTTCATACTAGGCCAGACCTCTAACTCTGCCCAAAACATAACCATACACACCCCATCCCACCCAGTCCTCTTAATACCTGCACATAGTAAGTATCCCCCTTTGTGTCACTGCACAGTAGTTATGACCACATGTGCCCCTTCACACTAGTTATGCCCACATTGTGTCCCCTCACAGTAGTTATTACCTCATATGCACCTTCACACTAGTTATGCCACCATTTTCCCCCTCACAGTAGTTATGCCCCTCACAGTAGTTATGCACACATTATGCCCCTCACATTGGTTATTCAAACATGTTCCCCCTCACAGTAGTTATGTCCACATGTGTTCCACTCCCAGTAGTTATGCGCACATGTTTTTTTAGTTTCTTTGCATTGCCATTTTCTGACCACCACAAAAAATTTTAATTTTACATAATTTTCTACGCTGCTGGGTGAAGGCTCATTTTTTGCAGGGCAATCTGTACTTTTAAATAATACCATTCTGAAGTGTGTATGTCTTTTTGATCACTTTTATTCAATTTTTTCAAAGAGGTAAAGTGAAGAAGAAACGTCAAATCAACCATTTTTCCATTACAACATTCGTCGTATGGGATAAATGTTTTTATATTTTAAAAGTAGCTGTGTTTTTGTGTGTGGTGATGCCTATGATGTTTTTTTGTATAGTTTATTTTTATTTTCATTTTGGCAAAAGGGGGTGATTTGTACTTTTTCTTTTTACACGTTTTAAAAGTTTTCATAGGTAACATGAACATACAATCATCAGATTATTTCTGTTATAGACTTTAATATATTAATATTTAAGTCTATAAGAAATTCACTATGTTCAATGTCACAGTATGGGTCCCCATAGGAACATAGCTGCGGCAGCCTTGGATCATTCCGGGGGACAAGGGCTAACACAAGGAATGAATGGCTCCCCTGATTGCCACTAGGGGGACCTGTTCTTAGGGTTAAATGTCTGTGATTGGTATTATCGCTGATTGCTACATTAGCCCCAGATCTCTGCTGTTTAAAAAAATAGACACCCAGCAGCTATGGTGAGCGCTTGTGAGGGAGCGCCACCTTTAAATACTCGTCCAATGCGGCACTGATTGGGAAGGGGTTAATATGAAAAAACATAGAAGGTTAATGTACTAAAGCATGTAGGCAAGATTAGCTTGATCATATTGTACAAACCGGATTCCAAAAAAGTTGGGACACTATACAAATCATGAATAAATACTGAATGCAATGATGTGGAGGTGCCAACTTCTAATATTTTATTCAGAATAGAACATAAATCACGGAACAAAAGTTTAAACGGAGAAAATGTACCATTTTAAGGGAAAAATATGTTGAATCAGAATTTCATGGTGTCAACAAATCCCCAAAAAGTTGGGACAAGGCCATTTTCACCACTGTGTGGCATCTCCCCTTCTTCTTACAACACTCAACAGACATCTGGGGACCGAGGAGACCAATTTCTCAAGTTTAGAAATAAGAAATGCTCTCCCATTCTTGTCTAATACAGGCCTCTAACTGTTCAATCATCTTGGGCCTTCTTTGTTGCACCTTCCTCTTTATGATGCGCCAAATGTTCTCTATAGGTGAAAGATCTGGACTGCAGACTGGCCATTTCAGTACCTGGATCCTTCTCCTACGCAGCCATGATGTTGTGATTGATGCAGAATGTGGTCTGGCATTATCTTGTTGAAAAATGCAGGGTCTTCCCTGAAAGAGATGACGTCTGGATGAGAGCATATGTAGTTCTAGAACCTGAATATATTTTTCTGCATTGATGGTGTCTTTCCAGACATGCAAGCTGCCCATGCCACACGCACTCATGCAACCCCATACCATCAGAGATGCAGGCTTCTGAACCGAGCGTTGATAACAACTTGGGTTGTCCTTGTCCTCTTTGGTCCGGATGACATGGCGTCCCAGATTTCCAAAAAGAACTTCGAATCGTGACTCGTCTGACCACAGAACAGTCTTCCATTTTTCCACACTCCATTTTAAATGATCCCTGGCCCAGTGAAAACGCCTGAGCTTGTGGATCTTGCTTAGAAATGGCTTCTTCTTTGCACTGTAGAGTTTCAGCTGGCAACGGCGGATGGCACGGTGGATTGTGTTCACTGACAATGGTTTCTGGAAGTATTCCTGAGCCCATTCTGTGATTTCCTTTACAGTAGCATTCCTGTTTGTGGTGCAGTGTCATTTAAGGGCCCGGAGATCACGGGCATCCAGTATGGTTTTACGGCCTTGACCCTTATGCACAGAGATTGTTCCAGATTCTCTGAATCTTCGGATGATGTTATGCACAGTTGATGATGATAGATGCAAAGTATTTGAATTTTTCGCTGGGTAACACCTTTCTGATATTGCTCCACTATCTTTCTGCGCAACATTGTGGGAATTGGTGATCCTCTACCCATCTTGGCTTCTGAGAGACACTGCCACTCTGAGAAGCTCTTTTTATACCCAATCATGTTGCCAATTGACCTAATTAGTGTTAATTGGTCTTCCAGCTCTTCGTTATGCTCAAATTTACTTTTTCCAGCCTCTTATTGCTACTTGTCCCAACTTTTTGGGGATTTGTTGACACCGTGAAATTTTGAATAAACGTATTTTTCCTTTAAAATGATACATTTACTCGGATTAAACGTTTGATCTGTCATCTACGTTCTATTACAAATAAAATATTGCCATTTGCCATCTCCACATCATTGCATTCAGTTTTTATTCACGATTTGTTTAGTGTCCCAACTTTTTTGGAATCCGGTTTGTATATGGGGGAAGAACCACCATTAAAAGAGTAATACTGACAACAGACATGGCGAGGGGCATACAAATAATCCTGTAAAACTGGATATTAACCAATAATTAATAGTAGACCATAGTTATACTATGCAAAATTCTTAACCTAACCCCTTCCCTCCAGCCCTACTGTTTAAGACACACTTGGAAACCATTACATACAGCGTTACAAAACATGTTCTCTTTCCTCGTAGTCTCCATTCAGACCAGACTGCTATAATGATTTCCTTCAGCTGCCTCTTGTCTCTGCAGAGTTTAACAAAAAGATGATAAATAAATAAAAATAACAAAATTGACAAAATAAAAACAACTGCACCCAGGAAATAGTAATTCTGACAATAATACTATATATATATATATATATATATATATATAATGTCCCCCAAAAATAACTGTGCTAAGCTGATACTGTGCCAGGCTGCCCCCCGCCCACAGTAATATTACTCCCCACCAAAATAATTATCTGCCAGCCTGCACTCAGTGTTAACAGTGCCCCCGATACTAATAATGTCCCTATTGTGTCCTAAATGTAATAATGCATCCCAAAGAGCCCATACTAGTAATCATGTTCCCCGTAGTAATAATTCTCCTTACAATGAGTGCCAGTAGAAAAATACCCCCTCATCATTTGCACCAGTACAAAAATATCCCCTATAATGTGTGACAATACCAATATACCCCCCTTCCTTTCAGATCAGCCCCCTTATTAGACCTAAAATCGGATACTCAAATCAAACTGCCATATCAGACCCCCATATCAGATGCTCAGATCCCCATATCAGATGCCATTTCACCTCACATAGTAATTTCCCCCCACGCTGGCCCCACATAGTAATTTCCCCCCACACTGCCCCCACATAGTCATTTTCCCTTCACACTGCCCCCACATAGTCATTTTCCCCTCACACTGCCTCCACATATTGATTTCCACTCACCCTGCCCCCACATAATCATTTTCCCCTCACACTGCCCCTTCATAGTAATGTCCCCCCACACTGCCCCCACATAGCAATTTCCCACCGTGCTGACCCCACATTGTCAATTTCCCCCTCACACTGCTCCCACATAGTAAATTGCCCCCACACTGCCACCACATAGTCATTCCCCCCACACTGCTCCCACATAGTAATTTATCCGCACACTGCCACCAACAGTCACTTTCCCCTTACGATGCCCCCACATAGTTATTTTCCCCTCACACTGCTGCCACATAGTAATTTCCCCAAACACTGCCCCCACACAGTAATTTGCCCCCACTGTCCCTTCAGTAATGTGTCCTCCAGTGTCCCCCTTCCGACCAATAATGTCCCCCAAAGTTGACACACCCAAAAAAAAAAATCTAATACTCACCTGTGTCCCGGCGCTATCCTCAGTTTTGGACATGCAGGGTGCACCCATTTTAATGATTAGAGATGAGCGAATTTCAAAAAAATTTGATTAGTCTGGTTCGCCGAATTTTCCGGAAAAATGTGCCTCGATCCGAGGTGGATGATGATGATGAGACACAGTTGCAAATAAGTAAACGGCAATTAGTGTCTCAAGAGGTTGATGATGAGGATGAGACACAGTTGTCAATAACTGAGGTTGTTGTTAGGTCAACAAGTCAGGAGGATGAGCAGAGTGAGGAGGTGGAAGGGGAGGTGGTGGACAATAAAGTCACTGCGAGCAAAATGGTACAATACCAGAAGGTCCTTGTGGAAAAATTGCTCCAAACATTTCCAGCTGACAACGCTCGTGGAAGAGTATGTAGTTCCTTGGCCAACCGAGGAGGGGAGACAAGAGGAACACACAGTAGTTCCAACAGAGGCAGGGCAACACTCTCCAAAGCCTGGAACAGTTTCATGACACCCCGCCAGCACCCTCACCCTGATGCGCGGCCTAGTGTCACAAGGAGGAAAAATTTTGGAAGATGGTGAAGGAGTACGTAGCAGACTGTGTCAGCATCCTCAATGATCCCTCTGTGCCTTACAACTACTGCGTGTCCAATCTCGACGAGTGGCACGAATTGGCGTTCTATGCCTTAGAGGTGCTGGCCTGCCCTGCTGCCAGCGTTTTGTCTGAGCGGGTATTTAGTACTGCTGGGGGCATAATAACTGATAAGTGCCTCCACCTGTCAACTGAAAATGCTAACAGGTTGACTCTTATAAAAATAAACAAGGCCTGGATTGCCCCGAATCACCGGAGGAAAGCGGTTGAACATAATGGCACTTTAAATGTGCTTTTTATAATGTACTGAATACACTGTATTCCCATGCACCCCTTCCACTACAAAAAAGGGTTTATGATTCAATCTTCCTTTTCTCGTCCTCCTGCTCTTCCATCATATCAACATGCTTATTAGTCTGCCCTCGCTCCTAATGTTGTAGAGGGTCAGCTCACCTGCAGGCCCACGCATATAATGTTTTAGAGGGTCAGCTCACCAGCAGGCCCTCACCTACAAACTTTTAAAGGGTCAGCTCACCTGCAGGCCCTCGCATATAATGTTTTAGAGGGTCAGCTGACCAGCAGGCCCTCAACTACATTCTTTTAGAGGGTCAGCTCACCTGCAGGCCCTTGAATATAATGTTTTAGAGGGTCAGCTCACCAGCAGGCCCTCACCTACAATCTTTTAGATGGTCAGCTCACCTGTAGACCCTCACATATAATGTTTTTGAGGGTCATCTCACCAGCAGGCCCTCAACCATAATGTTTTATAGGGTCAGCTCACCAGCAGGCCTTCACCTACAATCTTTTAGAGCGTCAGCTCACCAGAAGGCCCTCGCATATAATGTTTTTGAGGGTCAGCTTACCAGCAGGCCCTCAACCATAATGTTTTACAGGATCAGCTCACCAGCAGGCCCTCATCTCTAATCTTTTAGAGGGTCAGCTCAACAGCAGGTACTCACATATAATGTTTTTGAGGGTCAGCTCACCAGCAGGCCCTCAACTATAATGCTTTACAGGGTCAGCTCACCAGCAAGCCCTCACCTACAATCTTTTAGAGGGTCAGTCCACCGGCAGGCCCTCGCATATAATGTTTTGGAGGGTCAGCTCACCAGCAGGCCCTCAACCATAATGTTTTGTAGGGTCAGCTCACCAGCAGGCCCTCGCCCATAATTTTTCCAATGGTCAGCTCGGCAGCAGGCACTCACCCATAATGGTTTAGAGGGTCACCAGCAGGCCCTTGCTTCTAATGTTTTTGAGGGTCAACAGCAGACCATCAATCATCATTTTTCAAGGGTTTGTATGATGCCCTCCTTTATGTGTAATAAAGGGTGTATTGGATTGAAGGTTACTTGTAATTTTTGGAAGCCCTTTCACTTAGTGCATAGGCTTTATGAGTGTAAGAGTCCTACTACCTGAACAATTGTACCACAATGTGAATAAGGCCCTCCATTATGTGATATACAGGTTGTATCAGAGTGCCTCTTCCTTGCAATTTTTGAGAGCACTTGCACTTTATATACAAGTAAATGTACAGGAAAGAATGTTTTAGCTTTGGTTTTGTGCTTATTATTGTCAGTCTGTAAAAGTGGCGTACTACTCGGACAACATTGTTCCCAGCAGCGACCTGGGAGTCCAAGATGCATACAGACATCCTACCCATGCAGTTCCAAACCATTTCGGTGGTGTTTCCATCAATTTATGACCTTTTCCTATGAACTTGACACCCTCCTCTCTTCAGAGCAGGGGGTGCGTGGTTTAATGCTTGGGTTCTCCCATTGACTTCCATTGTGCTCGGGTGTCCGAGCATCCCGAGGTGTTCGACTCGAGTACCCGAACACCTGAGCACTTTGGTGCTAGATCAACACTACCACCGCGCAACAATTATTTTGATACTGAGAGAAAAACATGTGATTTATACTAAAATGAGTGCGCTGATTCCAAATGTGAACTCAGAATTTGCCTGACACGTCTAGATTTTAAGTTATACATGCAAAGCCTATTCAGTTATAATATTAATGCATTATATTGGACATATTACAATAGACATGTATAGACCTGTTCGGACGCACTCAGGCTGATGTCAGCAGTAGGTATATAAGGCAAGCTGGACAGATTTGGATAAAGTGATCTGTTATAGTGCTATTAGTTTTGAAACTTAAGACGGATAAATGCAAATGTGTTAACGATCCAGACAATTTCTGCTACATATGTGGCAAATACACTACTTATGATCAGCGCAAGAATCTGACAAAGCGAGGGCGTCTTGCAGCTTGGGATGCATTTGTGCTAGTAGTGCAGAACTTCCTTGGGAACAGACAAGCTGCAAACTATGCTGAATTAGTAGACAACATTCTTACAGTATATGAACAACTTGGCTGTCGAATGTCATTGAAAGTGCATTTCTTACATTCCCATCTTTATTTTTTCCCACCCAATTTGGGACACGTAAGTGATGAACATGGAGAGCAGTTCCATAAAAATATTTCTACAATGGGGAACAGGTATCAAGGCCGATGGAATCCCAACATGATGGGGGACTACTCTTGAAGCACTTTTAACAGTACTCGGCCTTGCTCAAGTAAGACTTTTAAACTGAAAAACAAGACTTTTTGAAATTTTGTTATTCCATTACATTTTCATACACGGTTTACTATGCAAACTTTGATGTAGATCAGGAAATTGTTGTAGTAAAACTTGTTAATTATTCAATTATTCAATGCTTTCCAAGTGCTTAATTAATTTAGGCCTACTTATGCATAGCAAAATCTGACTTCGGATTTGTAATCCACAAATGTTGCATGGTGTACTGGGAACCCATGATGTTTTTACTGGACAAAGAGACCAGGGCCTGGTTGGTTGGTTTGATTCTTGACTAACTTTGCGACTCTTCCAGGCTCCAAGTTATCTTGAAGCTTTGTCTTTTCATTGTCTGTAGCTACTGGAGGTCTGTTTATGCAAGGCAGGTTTCCCCCAGAACGATCTTGGTCGATGAGCAGCCAATACCGCACTTGCAGCAATCTTGACAGAATCTCCAGGTGGAGAGGAATTGTTTTCTTGGCATGCTTTCTCTATCGCAACACCACGTCGTTGAATAAACAGAAGACTGGCCGAGTCTCTCCTGTCTTAGGCAACATGTAATTTTTATTGGTAAATTCATTAAATATTTAATATTAAATTGAACCAAAACTAAATTAAAATTATAATAAAGTATACTTAAATTTGCCAAAACTTACCAAATAACTGAAGTATGAACTCAGCCTTACAGGTCCATGTTAGTGTCAAGAAGAAGCGCACTCCTTTTACACCGTCATCAGCTGATTCCACATAGATGTCTACAGAACCTGTTATATTAGGGTACTTTCACACTAGCGTTTTTCTTTTCCGGCGCTGAGTTCCGTCCTAGGGGCTCAAATCCGGAAAACAACTGATCAGTTTTATCCTAATGCATTCTGAATGGAGAGTCAGTCCTTCAGGATGCATCAGGATATCTTCTGTTCAGTCTTTTTGACTGATCAGGCTTTTCAGAAAAACGTAGCATGCAGTATTTTTACCTCCGGCCAAAAAGCCTGAACACTTTGACTGAACGACTGATCAGGCTTTTTTCCCATTGACTTGCATTAACGCCGGATCCGGCCCCGTGTGTTCAGTCAAAACGGATCCGGCTTTTGCATGTTAAACCCGAAAAATTTGAAAAAAAAGTTAAAGTCCATAAATGGCGGATCCGTTTTTTCCAATGCATTTTTCCATTGTAATCGAAAGCCTGATCAGGATTCAAATGTAATCCGTTTTCACACGTTTTCCCGGATCCGGCGGGCAGTTCCAGTGTCGGAATTGGACGCCGGATTAAAACAACGCTAGTGTGAAAGTAGCCTTAAACGCTTATACAAATAGAGCCCCCCGACAGAGTGGAGAGGGTGTCAGCAGTAAGTTTGTGTTGACGTCACTGATTAATTTGCCCTTTCTCT
The DNA here is from genome assembly GCF_014858855.1 of Bufo gargarizans. Taxonomy (NCBI): domain Eukaryota; kingdom Metazoa; phylum Chordata; class Amphibia; order Anura; family Bufonidae; genus Bufo; species Bufo gargarizans. The sequence continues at coordinate 151,404,558 of NC_058085.1, read as the reverse complement.
GATCCATCAGAACAATAACCCACAAACAACAGATCCCGTCTGTGGAGCATACTCCTTTACTCGGTCAGCATTTGCATGGATCTAAAACCGAGATAACATGTGAATGGAATATTTGCAAGTCTTCTGTGTTTTGTACCCACTCCTGATTTTGGCTACCAAATCATAAGCCAATTCTGATGGGACCATACAGGCCTTACAGCTGCTACACAGACAGGATCTGTTGTACATCTCATTTTCCTTCCGTCTGACAGATCAGAAGAAAGGTCAAATAAATGATGATGTCAGCCAGGCCGAAAGCTAAATTAGTGGACTAATCATGAAGTGGGGAGGGTGGGAACAGCATGAGAACTCCACAGAGTGAACCTATGACATAATGATGAGGTGTAAGCAGGCATGAGGAGACCACAGAGTAGCCCAATGACAGGGTTTGGAGGTGGAAGCAGTATGAGGAGGTCACCGAGTGGCACAATGACCGAGTCTGGAGGTGTCGGCATCAGGAGAAAGCCACCAAGTGGCACAATGACCGAGTCTGGAGGTGGCGGATGCAGCAGCAACATCATGAGAAGGCCACTGAGTGGCACAATGCAAGGGCATTGCTAGGGTCTCAAAAGATCCGTGGCCCAAGCCCCAATGCATATGGCCCAATTCTTTAAGTCGACCAACCGACCCCTAAGCCCACTATAGCTATACAGAAGCACATACCTCTCACATCCAGTTCCTTCCAGGTGACGTCTGCTCTGATGTAGATCTTGTCTGTCATCATCTTCTCCATTCCATCCGGACAACTTCTCTCAGCCGCGCCTTGTCTCTGCAGAGTGTGACACCCAGACATCCTAGCTTCCTCATTTTTCTGTACCCCCAAATACTATCCTAAAGAACAATGAGTGCCCCCCCAAAGTAATAGTGCTCCTCATAGTCCCGCCAATAGTAATTCCCTTCTAGAATGCCCTCATTAGTAATACTGCCCCCTAGAGTGCCTCCAACTGTGATACTGCTCCCCAAGAGTGCCCCCATTAGTTGAAGAGCCCTCCAGTATTAATAATGCCCTTACAGACCCTCTAGTAGAAATAAGGCCCCCTATTGTTCCGTTAGTTGTAATAAAGCTATCTACTGACCCCTCAGTAGTAATAAGACCCCCACAGTGCTCTTAGTTGAAATAATGCGGATCTATAAGTCCCTCCAATAGAGCCCCCAGCAGTAATAAGAATGCCTAATGTCTCCTGGATTTAAAATGCCCCTACAGAGCCCACAGTATTTATAATGCCTCCTACTGTTATAATGCTCACCCTGAAATGCCCCAGTATTTTTATCGCCCCATACTGTTATAATGCTCACCCTGAAGCCCTCCTAGTATTTATAATACCCCCTGTAGTTATATTCCTCCATCTACTGTCCTCAAAAATTATAATTCCTCAGCCCCTCCACCATATAGTCCCATGTAAATAACATAATTTCCCTTCTCTGCCATAAAGTGCCATGTAAATACCATAACAACATCTCTCCAGCCCCCTCCAATATACAGTCCCATGTAAATAATATCCCTTTCTATCTATTTATATCTACAGCCCCCTCTAAAATACAGTCCCATGTAAATAACATTACCCCCTTCCCAGCCGTCTTAAACATACAGTCTCATGTAAAGAACATAACCCCCTCCCCAGCTCCCTTTAACATACAGTCCCATGTGAATAACATCATCCTCTCAATATTCAGTCCCATGTAAATAACATCACTTCCTCTCCTAGTCACTTTTAACATACAGTCCCATGTAAATAACACCACTCCCTCACCTTTCAGTCCCATGTAAATAACATCACTACACCCCACTGTCCCATGAAGAGAACTTCCCTCCCTTCAGCCCTACCATACAGTCCCAGTTAAATAACTACAACTCCCAACATTGCCTCTCACACTGAGTAATCTACCCCTTCACTTACCTCTCCTCATTTAGCAGGCCTCACCACAGCTTCTTCCCAGGACTTTTCTTCACTGCTGAGCCGTCCTCTCCTGCACTGGTCACATGAGGGTGACATAATCGCAGGTACTTTTCAGCTACTGCATTTAGCACTGATCACATGACCTGTGATGCTATCATAGGTCCTTCAGGTCTTTCAAGGCATTAGATTTAATTGCATTGCCATCCTGAGGATGGCAATACAGTTGTATCTAGCAGGCAGGCAGTACATTTGGGGCCTAGGACAAAACATCAGGGGCCCAGGCCCCGAATGTTTTAACCTATAACACCCCTGGCACAATGACAAAGTCTGTAGATGGCAGCAGTATAATGAGGCCACCGAGTGGCAAGGTGACATAGCGTGGATATAGCAGCAGCATGAGGAGACCACAGAGTGGCAAGGTGATAGAGTGTGGAGATGGCAGCAGCAGGATAACACAGAGTGGCAAGGTGACATAGTGTAGAGATGACAGCAGCAGCAGCATGAGGGGACCACAGAGTGGCAAATTGACATAGTGTGGAGAACGCAGCAGCAGGATAACATAGAGTGGCAAGGCGACATAGTGTGGAGATGGCAGCATCAGCAGCAGGATACCACAGAGTGGCAAGGTCACATAGTGTTGAGATGGCAGCAGCAGTGGCATCAGGAGTATACCATAGAGTGCCAAGGTGACAGTGTGGAGATGGCGGTAGCAGCAGGAGGAGACCACAGAGTGGCAAGGTGACATAGTGTGGAGATGGCAGCAGCAGGAGGAGACTGCAGAGTGGCAATTTGACAGAGTGTGGAGATGGCAGTAGCAGAGGTAGACCACAGAGTGGCAAGGTGAGATAGTTTGGACATGGCAGCAGCAGCTGCATCAGAAGACCAGAAAGTGACCCAGTAACAGAGTGGGGCGGTGGGCGGCAATACCAGTACCCACTGATGAAGGTGCGTGAAATAAGGAGCACTTGGCATCAAATGTGTGGCATCAGGTAGGTTGTAGCATCAAAGTAGTAGCTGAGGCAGGTAGTCAGAAGAAACCGGTCTCTTGTATCAAAGTATTGGAGCGGCACCATGGATGATCTAGTCTGATACATCAGGAATTGGTCGTCGGAAATCCTGGCTGATCCACGCCTGATTCATCTTGACAAAGGTCAGTCTCTCCACATCTGGGGTGGGCAGGTGAGTTCTCCTTGGGCAACTATGGCCCCCGCCGCACTAAAAACCCGCTCTGATGCCACACTACTGGCAGGACAGCTTTTCAAGGGAAAACTCTGCTAGTTGCGGCCACAAATCCAGCTTGGCTACCTACCCAGTAGTCCAGTGGATCTTCAATGTGGGGTTGCAGGGTGCTGTCCAAGTATGCCACCTGGTCTACCTGCTGCTGCTGGTGACTAGTTTCTTCACTATGCGGGTGAAGAAAGCTACTCATCAGCGACTCTAGACTAAGGCTGCTGCTGATAGAGCTTGTACTGCTTCTGCCACCCCACCCCTCCCCAGCAGCCATGGCAGTGGAACGTGAGTGCAGAAGGCCCCCCGGTCACATCTGCGAGAGGATGGACAATGGGGCCGATAGGCAGTGGCCAACTGACTACATAGGATGTTTCTGTAGTAGTTTAGTTTGTCCTCCCTCTCAGTGGGTGTAAAAAGGCCTCCATTCTGGATCAGTAGCGAGGGTCCAACAAGGTGGAGAGCAAGAAATCATCCCTCTACCGAATGATGACAATTCGGCTGTCTCTATGTAAGCAAGTGAGCATGCAGCAGGCCATTTGTGCAAGTGACTCGGAGGGACTCACTGTCTTCATCTCCACTGCATACTGCCACGGTGTGTCCTGGTCCTCTGTCTCGTCTACCTCATCATCCTGTAGCTCCACTGGCTGTTCCTGCTCCATTTGTCCTGTCAGCTGAGTAGAAAAACCACCCATTTGGCTACACATTGCTTGTGCTCCAATGTCCCCCCCCTCCCCCAGTTCAGACCCCACAGGGCTCATGTGGCCATGAGATCGAGACACCATGTCTCCTGTCCCCTGACCAGCCATTGTTATTCCACTGCTTAATGTCCTGGAACAGATGACATTCATCCGTAGTCCTGGCGACTGACAAATAACGTGGTGTCCTCAAAGGGCCTGAGCAAACAGCAGGTGTCACGCATGTCAGTGGCTGACATCGAAGTTACACAGTAGAGTACTCCTATCCGCTTGCATCATCAAGAAATCATTGATGGCCTCTCTCTGTTCGTATAGTTGGTCCAACATATGGAGGGTGGAATTCCAATGGGTGGAAACGTTGCAGATCAGCCTATGCTGGGGATGCCATTCTGCCGCTGCAACTCAAGGAGGGTGTGCTTTGCTGTGTACGAGTGACTGTAGTGCTATTTTCAGGATATCTTGCAGATGGGCGGAAGACTTCAGGGACCACTGGACAACCAGATTGAACACTTGTGCCATGGAGGGTGCATTGCTCAGCCTTCCTCGACGCAGCAGCGACACAATGTTCTTCCTGTTGTCGGTCATCATAGTTCAGATTTTGAGTTGTCGGGGAGAAAGCCAAGATTCGATTTCTTGATGCATCAAACGGAGCAGTTCCTCCCCTGTGTGAATCCGTTGGCCAAGGCAAACCAGGTGCAGAACAGTATGACACTGCCGAGCCCTGCACATGTGGTATGCTGGAGGGGCACTATGAGGCTGAGGACATGGTGGAGGATTAGGAGGCAGAGGCGGACATTGTGGCAGGGCCAACAGTTTGACAACGTGGAGGAGGAAGCGGTGTGACCTCTCCAAGTTGCTGGTGTGGCTGTGCAGGAACCACATTCACCCAGTGGGCCGTACAGGAGATGTATTGTCTTTGATCGTAGTTACAGCTCCACACGTCGGCGCTGCTGGTCCACCTTCTGTTCTACATGTGTGTGCAAGGCTGGTACTGCCTTTTTCCTCAAAGAAATGACAGCTTTAGACTTTTCACCTCGGCTCGGCACAAGCCATCAGTTCTCTGAAAGGTGCAGAGTCCACCACTTGGAAAGGGAGAGACTGAAGCACCAGCAACTTGGACAGAAGCTCGTTCAGCTTCTGCGCCGTTGGATGCATGCACGCATACTGTTGTCTCTTGGCAATCGCTTCAGTGATCGATTGCTGACGGAATGACTGACAAAGAGTAGGAGCAGGAGCATCTGGACCAGCAGAAGATTGGATTGAAAGACAGCTCCCTTCGGCTGAGGTGGTGGAGCCTTGACAGGCTGAAACTGGGTGCGTGCCACTGGCTGCTGTAGCGGTTGCTGCAGCAGGCTGGACCACCACATTGGAGCCACAGGTCTCCCAGGCCACTGTATGGGGACGCTTCATATATTGACGCAGGGCCGTAGTGCCAACATTGGCACCCTGGTAACGCTTCACCTTCTGCCCTACAGATGCTACGTTAACCTCCTCTGGCGCTTTGAAAATAAACTGCCACACCGCTGAGTAGGTGATTTGACCCCCAACAGTCCGCACTGACTGATTTCTAACGCCGCTGCCTCCGTGAACCCCTGCACTACTACTTCCCGGGCAGGTAGGCTGCTGTGAAGCAGGTGGTCTACCCCAGGCACGTTTGGCTCCCGACCTTTCACTGCTGCCACCCTGCTGACTCCCAGCCATGCTACCACCTTGCTGGTTCCACCGCTGCCTCACGGCCAAGCTGCAACCCTCTTCTCCTGATGATGATGAAGCACCTTCTGCACCCGGCTCCCAAGTGCGATCGGCTTCATCATCATTGATTAGTGTCTGCACATCACTTATGTCCTCCTCAACAGCTTCTGGGTCAGGACCCTGACCACTCGCAGCACAAACTCCCGTGCCACTCTCCTCATCACTACTTGCACTCCTAGCGGAGTAAGCGGCGGATGTCTTCTTCAGATCTTGGCTGGGCAGTAGCTGCTGACTGTCCTCTAGTACAGCGGTTCCCAACCGTCGGGCCGTGGCCCAGGACCGGGCCCTGGAAGATTGTTTGCTGGGCCGCGGCAATACAGAGGAGAGGAGACGCCAGGTGCATGCTCGCCCGACACGCGCATCACACACAACGTGCTTCCATACAGTGGGAAGGAAGGAGAGCGTTCCTTCCTTCCAACTGTGATGCCGGCCAGCCACTACCACCAATGAAAATGCTTCAAAAGGGCTAGTGAGGCAGGAATTGGTTAGGTCCCACTGCCCCACCAATGAAAATGCTGAAAGGGGCTTGTGAGGGAGGTATTGGTTAGGTCTCACTGCCCACCAATGGAAATAAAGGAAATAAACATGACAGTCCGAGGAGGGAGGGGGTTTGTTGGCATTCAGTTTCAGCTAGTATCTGAGGGAGTGAGCGGGAGAATGACCTGCAGTTCCTCTTCCATGTCACCTTGAAAATATCAGCAGTGCAGCAGAGACCAGTGCAGCAGAAGCCAGTGACCACTAGACCCTAGTCAGTTTTGTGCAGCCAATTCAGGTATAGTTACCATGTCCGCCTGAAATAAAGGCAGGGAAATATCAACATAATAGTAAGACCTATTTCACACTCATTCTGCATTATGGTGAGTTGAGTCACATTTAAATAATTGTAATCGTTATATAGTGTTATACAGGGGCGTCGCTAGGTTAAAACATTCGGGGCCTGGGCCCAGGATGTTTTGTCCCAGGCCCCAAATGTCCTGCCTGCCTGCTAGATACAACTGTATTGCGTACACAGAACGGCAATACAATTGAATCTTACACTGGGAAGAGGCGAAGGACCTGTGGTGACATCACAGGTCATGTGATCAGCAAAACAGGCTGTGATAGAATGACCTGATAGGATGACCTGGATGATGTCCCCATCATGTGACCAGTGCAGGATTGGACCGGAATGAAGAGGAGAAGGAGAGGGAGGAGAAGGAGCCTAATGGTGATATCTGTACACGAGGAGAGGTAAGTTAAGGGAGAGGCAGATGCTGGGAGTTGTAGTTATTTAACTGGGATGTACAGACGTGGACAAAATTGTTGGTACCCTTTGGTCAATGAAAGAAAAAGTCACAATGGTCACAGAAATAACTTTAATCTGACAAAAGTAATAATAAATTAAAATTCTATAAATGTTAACCAATGAAAGTCAGACATTGTTTTTCAACCATGCTTCAACAGAATTATGTAAAAAAATAAACTCATGAAACAGGCATGGACAAAAATGATGGTACCCCTAACTTAATATTTTGTTGCGCAACCTTTTGAGGCAATCACTGCAATCAAACGCTTCCTGTAACTGTCAATGAGACATCTGCACCTCTCAGCAGGTATTTTGGCCCACTCCTCATGAGCAAACTGCTCCAGTTGTGTCCGGTTTGAAGGGTGCCTTTTCCAGACTGCATGTTTCAGCTCCTTCCAAAGATGCTCAATAGGATTGAGGTCAGGGCTCATAGAAGGCCACTTTAGAATAGTCCAATTTTTTCCTCTTAGCCATTCTTGGGTGTTTTTAGCGGTGTGTTTTGGGTCATTGTCCTGTTGCAAGACCCATGACCTGCGACTGAGACCAAGCTTTCTGACACTGGCTAGTACATTTCTCTCTAGAATTCCTTGATAGTCTTGAGATTTCATTGTACCCTGCACAGATTCAAGACACCCTGTGCCAGACGCAGCAAAGCAGCCCCAGAACATAACAGAGCCTCCTCCATGTTTCACAGTAGGGACAGTGTTCTTTTCTTGATATGCTTCATTTTTTCGTCTGTGAACATACAGCTGATGTGCCTTGGCAAAAACTTCGATTTTTGTCTCATCTGTCCACAGGACATTCTCCCAGAAGCTTTGTGGCTTGTCAACATGTAGTTTGGCATATTCCAGTCTTGCTTTTTTATGATTCGTTTTCAACAATGGTGTCCTCCTTGGTCGTCTCCCATGTAGTCCACTTTGGCTCAAACAACGACGGATGGTGCGATCTGACACTGATGTTCCTTGAGCATGAAGTTCACCTTGAATCTCTTTAGAAGTCTTTCTAGGCTCTTTTGTTACCATTCGGATTATCCGTCTCTTAGATTTGTCATCAATTTTCCTCCTGCGGCCACGTCCAGGGAGGTTGGCTACAGTCCCATGGATCTTAAACTTATGAATAATATGTGCAACTGTACTCACAGGAACATCTAGTTGCTTGGAGATGGTCTTATAGCCTTTACCTTTAACATGCTTGTCTATAATTTTCTTTCTGATCTCTTGAGACAGCTCTTTCCTTTGCTTCCTCTGGTCCATGTCGAGTGTGGTACACACCATATCACCAAACAACACAGTGATTACCTGGAGCCATATATATAGGCCCAATGGCTGATTACAAGGTTGTAGACACCTGTGATGCTAATTAGTGGACACACCTTGAATTAACATGTCCCTTTGGTCACATTATGTTCTGTGTTTTCTAGGGGTACCATCATTTTTGTCCATGCCTGTTTCATGAGTTTATTTTTTTACATAATTCTGTTGAAGCATGGTTGAAAAACAATGTCTGACTTTCATTGGTTAACATTTATAGAATTTTAATTTATTATTACTTTTGTCAGATTAAAGTTATTTCTGTGACCATTGTGACTTTTTCTTTCATTGACCAAAGGGTACCAACAATTTTGTCCACGTCTGTATGTTAGGGCTGAAGGGAGGGATGTTATTTACATGGAACTGTGTGCTTGAGGTGGCTGGGGGAGGGAGTGATGTTATTTACATGGGACCATAGGCGTGCGCACGGGGTGTGCCGGGTGTGCCTGGGCACACCTTAATCATCACCTCCGTGCAGCACTGCCATCTGCCAAGTGCCAACTCCTGATCCCATGCTTTACATAGGCTCCAGGCGAGTGTACTGAAGCCTATAAGACAGTAGAGCCCTAGAATGGATTTGCTCCAGGGAGGTATGCTGATCGGAGGAAGAGGCGGAGTCTCGTCATACAGGGGGCGGGGCCTCAAGAAATGCAGGAGATTCAACAGAGCACGTTGGAGAGAGGAGCAGAAGCTACAGGTCAGTATGTGGAGGAGAAGATTGGCTGTTTTGTGTACTTGGGGGGCTTTTTGCAGGGGCTGAAGGGAGGAGGAATAATCCTTGTATTGGAGACTGTATGTTAGAGGGGTCTGAAGAGAGGGGGGTGAAGTGATATTATTTACATGGGGACTGTATGCTGGAGGGGCTGAAGGCAGAGAAAGTGATGTATTTTGCATGAGACTGTATGCTGGAGGGGCTGAAGGCAGGGGGAGTTTTGTATTTTACATGGGACTGTATGTTGGAGGGGCTTAAGGTGGGGAGTGATGTATTTTACATGGGACTGTATGCTGAAGAGGCTGAAGGCAGGCAGCGAAGAGAGGAAGGGTGATATTATTTACATGGGACTGTATGCTGGAGGGGCTGAAGGCAGGGGGAGTTTTGTATTTTACATGGGACTGTATGTTGGAGGGGCTGAAGGCAAGGAGTGATGTATTTTACATGGGACTGTATGCTAGAGGGGCTGAAGAGCGCCATAATTATTACTATTAGGGTCCATTCACACGTCCGTAGTGTTTTGCGGATCTGCAATACACCCGGCCGGCACCCCCATAGAACAGCCTATTCTTGTCCGTAGCTGTTCTATTTTTTTCCAGAGCCGCGGACCGGAAGTTCGGCAGGCCGCTCCGGAAATGCAGATGCGAAGAGCACACTGTGTGCTTTCCACATTCATTCCCTCCCCATAGAGAATGCATGGGTCCGCACCCGTTACGCACAATTGCGGAATGGATGCGGACACATTCTGCGGACGTGTGAATGGAGCCTAATACAGAGGGGGCCATTATAATATTAAGAATAATAATAACACAGAGGGGCCAGTATATATTATAATTATACAGAGGGCACTACTGGGGGAGGGGAGGTCTGTTATCTGACGATGATAGTAAAGTGAGAAATCTAAACATTTTTCTGTGAAACTCTGCAGAGTCGCGGCTGAAAGAAGGTATCATGGCGGTCTTCTCTCCGAATGAAGACGTTGAGGAAGGTCTACATCACAGGAGACGTCACTGGATGTAACGGGTATGTGCTGCTGTACTCTACTGTATAGTGTGTACCATTATATGTAATGTCCATCCACATATCTGTTTGGGGGGGATCTAGGATTTGGCCCACACTGTCTAAGCCTGGCCCCAGACTTCAGGTCACACTGTGTGTGTTCTGAATTCTGGGGCCTCACACCCATCTACTACATTATCTGTACTCAGAGTTACCACTGTGTCATCTGTGGTGTTACATAGGACTGCAGGTGACATCTGCTACATTATCTGTACTCAGTTATCACTGTTATCTGTGCGAACTCACTCTAAGCCACTGGAACTCTGCCCTGTATGTTCCCTGCTGCCTGCTGATGCCGTATAACTGAGGAGTATCAGGGTAAATTACAGGTGGTAATATAACTGAGGAGGGCTATCGGGGATATTATACAGGGGGTAATATAACTGAGGGATCAGGGTAAATTATACAGGGGGTAAAACTAAGGGGTATCAGGGTACATTATTATACAGGGGTAATATAACTGAGGAGGGCTATCTCAGGCGACATGATGAAGGGGAAATATAACTTATATAATATAAGTTATATTACTCCTGTATAATTTACCCTGATACCCCTTAGTTATATTACCCCTATATAATAATGAATAATGTACTCTGAAACCCCTTAGGGTATTTGTGTGTGTATATATCTATATATATATATATATATATATATATATATATACACACACACACGCACGCGGTGTGTGTTTGTGCTTTAGGGTGCACACCCTAATGCAATAGGCTGCGCACGCCTATGCATGGGACTGTATGTTGAAAGTGGATGGTGGGGGGGAATGATGTTTATGTACATGGGACTTAATGTTTAGGCCAGTGTTTCCCAACCAGTGTGCCTCCAGCTTTTGCAAAACTACAACTCCCAGCATGCCTGGACAGCCTTTGACACTTGCGTTTGGTGATCCGCTTGTGAGATCCGTTTCAGGTCTCTCACAAGCAGCCCCAAATGCATCAGTTTTACCCCAATGCATTCTGAATGGATGTGGATCCATTCAGAATGCATCCGTTCAGGACCGATTCGTTTGTATTAGATTAGAATTTCTAAGTCTCAATACGGATCCGTCCTGACTTACATTGAAAGTCAATAGGGGACGGAACCGTTTACAATTGCACCATTTTGTGTCAATGCAAAGGGATCCGTCCCCATTGACTTACATTGTAAGTCAGGACAGATACGTTTGGCCCTGCAAGGCCATGCGGACACATTTTGGGGTCCGCCTCCAAAATGGCTGCACGCAGCGTTTTTGTGTCCGCATGGCCCCTTCAGGCTCCTGGGCCCGGTAGCGACTGCTAGCTCTGCACCCCCTATAGCTACACCCCTGGGGGGGGGGGGGGGGCACAGCAAGCAGCAGGATAAGACTGTGGGGACTCCAGTTGGGGGATAATGATAGAATGCGAGGAAGCTTAGATGTCTGTGTGTCACACTCTGCAGAGACGAGGCGGCTGAGAAAAGTGTTCGGACCGAGTGGAGAAGATGATGAGAGAGAAGATCTACAGAGAAGATGATGACAGAGAGGAGACGTCACCTGGAGGCCCTGGATGTGACAGGTAAGTGCTGCTGTATAGTAAGTACAGCAAAGTGCGGGGGGGGGGGGGGGAGCAACATATTTACATATTTATTGGGGCTTGTGCCCCGGATCTTTTGAGACCCTAGCAACGCCCCTGGTGTTATATATTTTAATATGCACCTTGTGATTTGTTATGCGTGTGTATCAGTCAGCGCCGACCAGCACCCTCTAAGCCTTGCCCACCTCTAAACCCTGCCCCAGAACCCCCACCTCACCCGGTCCCTGGGAAAATTGTCTTGCATGAAACTGGTGCTTGGTGCAAAAAAGGTTGGGGGCCACTGCTCTAGTAGCTGTTTCTCGCTGAAAAGCGAAGCTGAGCCTATAGCATATACTACTTTTCACGCTTAGGCTGCATGCACACGACCGTGGACAAGGATAGGACATGTTAAAAAAAAAATCGCTGGGCAACGGAACAGCGCAACGGATGCAGACAGCACACGGAGTGCTGTATGCATCTTTTGTGGCCCCATTGAAGTGAATGCGTCCGCATCCGAGCCGCCGTGTGGACCAAAACAAGGAAAAGGACAGAGGCAGGTTGAGGACAGGTGAGGGCACATGGCCTGCCTCCAGGCCATGCCAACTAAGGGTCCATTCACACGTCTGCAATTTCGTTACGCATTTTGCGGAACGGAATTGCGGACCCATTCATTTCTATGGGGCAGCACAATGTGCTGCCCAGATCCTGAACTGCGGAGCCGCACTTCCGGGTCCGCAATTCAGATCTCGAAAAGTATAGAACATGTCCTATTCTTGTCCACAATTGTGGACAAGTATAGGCATTTTCTTTTAAGTGCCGGCGATGTGCGGTCCGCAAAATGCGGAACGCACATCGCTTATTTTTCGTGTTTTGCAGATCCACGTATCCGTGGATCCGCAAAACACACACAGACGTGTGAATGGTCCCTAAGGGTTGTGTCTGACGAACCCACTGACTGTTAGCTGGGGGTGTCTGATGTCACTTGGGATGACCTGGATGACCGAGTTAACCAATCAAGAACCTCTGGGTTGCTGGTCAAGACACGACCACTAGATGACATCAGGAGCTCAGGCCTCTAGCTGCGACTACAGCTGCCACGACCCCTTACTCTGCTGCGACCTCGCCTTGCGCCAGAAACATTCATGCCTCTGCCACTCCTCTGTGTATGGCCTGGCAATTCTCTGCCTGACGTACTTGCAGCTGAACTAAACAAATGAAACTGAGATTTTATATCAAGACACGGAGGCTCATATTTGCTTAACTCTTTCTTTACTGGAATTTAGCAGCAAAGACAATTGAAGAAAAAAACCATAAGAGTAACCATGGTAACAACTCCACCCCTTCTACCCCTATATAAGGGACATCTCTGGCTGGCCACTTCCTCTTTCTTTGCTGCTCCAGCAGATAAGTACCTTGATTATTTTCTCTATACTAGGTTTTTTAGTGGTATTATCATTTATTATCTTTATTATTCTTATTCTTTTAGTACTTGGAGATATTTTTGCCCTTTTAGGTTTTAGGGCTCTTGTGTCTGCCCTATTTGTCCCCACAGCTTCCGACTGTATTTTACCCCTCCCCATTTCGGTTTTTATATGGTCCGTTTACTTGCACGTCCCTTTAGTCCTTTTGCCATTTTATCAAATTGCCGCCTATTGTTTTTTCTTCATCCCGGCTCGCTGCACATTCCCTCCGTGGTCTGGGCAGTTTTGCGGCCATTCCCCCCCCCCTCTCTTCTCCTTACCTCTCCCTTGTTCCCGGCCTTCGCGCGCTTTGTAATCTCGCGAGGGACGGGATTTTCTCTGCCGCAGCCTTGCTTGGTCTCTCCGGCGCTGAGATCTCGCGATTCGGGGCGAGATTTGCGGACGTCATCTTGCCTGACACTCCGCTCATTGGCCCTTACACTAGGGAGGTGTAGGCTTGTGCTAGCCACTCCCCCTCTAGTGTCCGTTTCCCTCAGTGCCTCCGGCGTTTTCTTCTGAGTCGCATTACTGTTCGCTTTCTCCATCTCTTACGTCGGTGTTTGCTGTTGGGGTGACTAACTCCTTCAGTTTAATAGTTCACTATGTCTACTGTTCCTGCCTCCCCGGCCGTCTCTATTCAGGATAGACACTCAGGTCAGGTACCTACCCCCACTCCTCACAGAGTTAATGAGTCCTCTACCCCTGTGGCTCAGGCTTCTGGCTTGCAGCAATCTATTTCTGATGCTATAGTTGCGGCAATGGGGACCATGTCAGCTTCTCTGACTCAATCAATTTCACAGGCCCTCGTGTCTCACCCTGTTTCTGATATGCCCCCTCCTGCCTCCAGAACACTCATGAATGATGGCTCTGTCCCATCAATTGACTGCGCGAATAAGTCGCGTAAAAGAGCTAACCCGCGCCCGGCAGAAAGGGCACGATTATGGAAAACCGCCCGGGCTCTTCCGGAGCCGGTTTCTGATTCAGACGCAGAGTCTGTTGAGGAGGCTTTTGAAAATTGGTCCAATCATTCAGGGGATGATTTAAATGATATAGCAGTTGACCCTGCACTTGAAGGCCCGTCTCTGACAACGGGTGTCATAGTTGAACCTACGTTAGACGTCAAGGACGCAATTATTGACCCTATGGGGGACCCCCTTTTTAACCCTGACCAGTTGCATCACCCACGGTCCTCGGAGTGGCTTCCCGCCACCCACGTGACCCAGTATCTGGAAGCTAGAATCCGCACGCCTCTTTCCAAAGAGGCCCGCAGCAAGCTTCGGGCGGAATGCCCTCGTCCCCTTATCCCTAATAGGATATGTGAAACCCCTAGCGTTGACCCTAAGGTGGTCCAATTCCTAGCTAAATCTGGGTTTAACCCACGCAAGGGGCTTGACTCTGCCTTAAAAGCGTGTCAAGATAAACTTCTGGATGTCACTGGCCCTCTCGCCAAAATTTTTGATTTAGCCGAGGCTGCTAGAATGGCCGGCACGCAGGTAGATCCTGAAGACCTTAGTGGCTGGGCCCAAAGGGCCATATGTTTGATAGGCAACGTGAATACTTCCATTGCCATTGAGAGGAGGAAAGCTATTTTAATGAAGATTGAGCCCAAACTGGCCAATTTGTCCCTATCTGAATCGGGTAAAGAAGCTCAGGGCCTCCTCTTTGGGGATCCTTTCATAAAGGAGCTAGGCAAATATGTAGGGGCCTTTACGGCTCTTGATAAGGCGCAGAGCTCAATGCGCCGTGTTTTCCAGCCTCGTTTTTCCTCCAGGGCCGGCAGTCTCAGGGGCCGACTGTCCGGCCGCTCCAATTTCCAGCCCAGAGGCACAGGCAGAGGCTCCTTTAACTATCGTCAGTCCCTCCAGGACCCCAAATATCAGCCAACCTTCTTTCCTTCACGAGGAGGTTTTTCCCGCTCCAGAGGTTTCCGAGGCGCTCCAGGATCCAGACGCCCGTATGGTAAGTCATCTCTGTGTGCCATATCCTATTTCACATCAGGTTGGGGGAAGACTCCGTTTCTTTTCCCATGCGTGGTCAAGGATAACCTCAGATCAGTGGGTCCTCTCCACGGTTCAGGGGTTCATCATCGAGTTGGTGTCCACCCCAAGGAACCTCCCTCACATTCAGAGTTTTCCTTGCTCAAACCTAACCCAGTCCCTCTTGGACGCGGAGCTTGCATCACTTTTCCAGAAACAGGCGATAGAGTTATCTCCCGTTCCTCATTCAGGAATACTAAGCAGTATCTTCCTGGTCCAGAAAAAGGGTGGCCAATTTCGTCCAGTCATAAACCTCAAGCAGTTGAATGTCTTCGTTCGTTACAGACATTTCAAGATGGAGGGCATCCATCTGTTGAGGGATATGCTGCAACCAGGAGACTGGTTCGTAAAATTAGACCTGAAGGATGCATATCTCACAGTCCCGGTGGCTCCGGCATCCCGCAGCCTCCTTCAGTTTCATTGGAAAGACCAAATCTGGCGCTTTACTTGCCTCCCGTTTGGTCTGTCCTCCGCACCATGGTGCTTTACAAAACTCATGAAACCAGTGGTGGCCTGGCTCAGAGGGAGGGGGATTCGTCTGATCATTTATTTGGACGACATCCTGATTATGGCCCAAGGTCCTCTCCTTCTGCTTGGTCACCTGAGGTTGACCAAAGACCTTCTTCAAGACTTAGGATTTATTCTCAATCTGGAGAAGTCTTGCCTCATTCCGGCCACGTCCATAGAATTCCTAGGGTTTACCATAGATTCTGGGAGTCAAACGCTCAGCTTGCCTGCAGTCAAAGTCAAAGCGATCCGCAAAGAGATTCGTCATTCTCTCGCCCTCCCACAGGTTTCCCTTCGTCAGCTAGCTCGTCTGATAGGTCTTCTTTCCTCGTCCATCCAGGCGATCTTCCCAGCTCCTCTCCACTATCGAGCTCTTCAGAGGCTCAAGATCGCTCACCTCAGAGCGGGGGCCTCATATTCGGACACTCTGGTTTTGGATACGGAAACCAGACACGAATTGGTGTGGTGGATCCACAACTTGGCAGTGTGGAACGGCCGTGCCATTTTTGGCCCACGTCCGGACCTGGTCATCGAGTCGGATGCCAGTCTCATGGGCTGGGGAGCCCATTGTCAGGGGATATCCACGGGAGGAGCATGGTCCCCAGACGAGCTGCACTTGCATATCAATGCTCTCGAGCTCTTAGCGGGGTCCTTTGCGATCCGCAGCTTTGCACAGGACTCGGTTCGAGCGTGTATTCGTTTACGGATGGACAATATCTCCGCTGTCCGTTATGTGAACTGCCTGGGTGGGACACGTTCCAAGGTTCTATGTTCTCTAGCCAAAGACTTTTGGGAATTTTGCCTTTCCAGGGGAATATCGGTTGTGGCCGAATACCTTCCAGGACTCCACAACACTTTGGCCGACTGGAGTTCTCGCTGTCTTTCAGATTCCAGCGACTGGAAGTTGGATTCGACGGTTTTCCAAGATATTCTATATCTTTGGGGTCCGTTATCCATCGATTTATTCGCGTCCCGGTTGAACGCTCAACTCCCCAGATTTTTCAGTTGGCGTCCGGACCCGGAGGCAGAGGCGGTGGATGCCTTCCTCCAGCCCTGGGGGGATTCTCTTCTCTACGCCTTCCCTCCGTTCGCACTCATCCCACGGGTGCTTGCTCACGTTTGTCACCAACAGGCTCAATTAGTCTTGATAGTGCCATACTGGAGGACTCAGTCTTGGTTCCCCCAGTTACTGAACCTTTTGTCGGAGGAGCCTCGGCTCTTACCGTCTTTTCCTCGGCTTCTACTCGACCCTTATGGTCGTCCTCACCCTCTACTTCTAGACGGGTCGCTTCTTCTTCTCGCATGTCGAATTTCAGGGGTTCCTGGGATTCCTCGAGTTTTTCGGCGGCGACTAGGCAGCTATTGGAATCTGCATGGGCTCCGGGCACTAGACGAGCCTATCATGCCTCATGGGACGTCTGGTGTCGTTGGTGCGATCCACGGGACTTGGATCCCGTACAAGCTCCTGTAACAGAGATTCTTCAATTCCTCACTTCACTCTTTGAGGCGGGGAAGGCTTTCCGTACTCTCAACGTGTACCGTTCTGCCATTTCTTCCAGGCATGCCGGTTTTGACGGGTTCCCCGCCGGCCAACATCCCTTAGTGTGCAGATTGTTACGCGGTTGCCGGTTAGCTCGGCCTCCTAGACCTCGTTTTACTTCCACTTGGGACGTTGCTACAGTTCTCAGATTTCTGGAGTCTTGGCCTTCCAACGCTTTGTTGTCTCTTCGTCAACTTTCGGCCAAGTTAGTAACCCTTCTTTGCTTGATTTCGTGCAAACGGGTCTCGGACGTCCGCGCTCTAGATTTTGACGCACGCTATTTTACTCCGGATGGGGTTCTGTTCAATATATCTAGACGTACTAAGACGGGTATTAAGTCCGTTTCTTATCCGTCTTTTCCTTCGTCTCTGCAGTTATGTCCGGTGGCTTGCTTGCGGGAGTATGAAGCTCGCACGCTGCCTTTCCGCGATGAAAATGCCCCTCAGCTTTTCATTTCCTTCCGTCGGCCTTTTTCTCCGGTTACCAGTGTCACTCTGTCCCGTTGGGTTAAATGGATCTTGTCCCTTTCAGGTATTGACACATCCATATTTACCGCGCATTCGGTGCGCGGTGCAGCGGCTACCTCTATGTCCATAGCTGGTGCTCGTTTGGAGGATGTTTTAAGACTGGCGGATTGGTCCCGAGTCGCTACCTTTCGAGAGTTCTATTTTAGACCGGTTCCTCATGCTTTTTCCTCTGTGATTGCTCAGCTTTAAACTAGCAAATATGAGCCTCCGTGTCTTGATATAAAATTCAGGATTTTCCTAAGTTATGACGTAAAGTCATGATTTTATGAAAGACACGGAGGCGAGTATTTCCCACCCGTTAGTTCTTTTACCCATCCCACTGATTTTTGGTATTTCTTAACTATCGCTTATATTAGCTTTAACATTATTGGTGTATTGTTCATTTATTTATTGATCCGTGTTTAAATTCTCGGATCCGGATACTTATTATTATATTACCATGATTTCCCATTTTTTCCTCCAGGTTAAATGCCTTCTGTCAGATTTCTCCAGAAAGATCGATTTCTACCATCGGTTCCCAGGTTGTTGCACCTTTCTGATACTCACCTTCCAGAGGTTCCGTTGGCTATTCCGCGGCTGATGTTCCGGCTGCTGTTGTCCGTTTCAGGGTTCAGTTTTTTCGCCGTTTGAAGACTGCAAAGAAAGAGGAAGTGGCCAGCCAGAGATGTCCCTTATATAGGGGTAGAAGGGGTGGAGTTGTTACCATGGTTACTCTTATGGTTTTTTTCTTCAATTGTCTTTGCTGCTAAATTCCAGTAAAGAAAGAGTTAAGCAAATACTCGCCTCCGTGTCTTTCATAAAATCATGACTTTACATCATAACTTAGGAAAATCCTGAATTTTAAACACCCCCTAAAAGCAATGAATATATTGTTCTTTTTGTACTGAAATAGACCACTAAATTATTTCTGCGCAAATAACACCAAATGTGAACGGCGTGTATTTTTCTCATTTTCTCTAGAAATGTGACAAGAAACGCTTATAGTGCAAATAACACCAAATGTGAACAGCGTCTATTTTTCTCGTATTGTACTGAACTGACAATGCATGGTTTTACCGCAAATAACACCAAATGTGAACAGCGTCTATTTTTCTCTTTTTTTCTCTAGAAATATGACAATAAATGGTTTTACTGCAAATAACACCAAATGTGAACGGCGTGTATTTTTCTCTTTTTCTCTAGAAATATGACAATAAATGTAAAACCATTTATTGTCATATTTCTAGAGAAAAAGAGAAAAATACACGCTGTTCACATTTGGTGTTTTTTGCAGTAAAACCATTTATTGCGCATAACACCAAATGTGAACAGCGTGTATTTTTCTCTCTTTCTCTAGAAATATGACAATAAATGGTTTTACTGCAAATAACACCAAATGTGAACGGTGTGTATTTTTCTCTTTTTCTCTAGAAGTATGACATGAAACGCTTTTAGCGCAAATAACACCAAAATGTGAACAGCGTCCATTTTTCTCGTACTGTACTATAATAGGGCACTAAACGCTTTCACCAAATATAACTGCGGAAGTGTACAAAGTATATATTTCTCTTTTTCCACAGATATAAGCCACTAAAGGCTTTTCAACATAACACATGCACCCCAAGAACAAATCGCTGGAATGACAGAGCTGTGTAATGGCTATTTGGATCCCCAAATAATCTTTCCCTGCACTTGTAAATCATATTTTTTTCCCAATTATGTTTTCTGCATGACTCCCTAACCTCTGCAACGTCTGTCCCTGCACTAAGATGCTGTGAAATGATTCCTCCCTATCCTTATCTTGCACTTATAAAACGCTTTTTTTTTTTTACAATGAGGTTTTCTTTCACTCTTCCTAGCGCCTGCATAACCGCCTGTCCCTGAACAAAAGTACGATGGTAAATGGCAGAATCTAAGATGGCCGCCGTATTTATAGGCTGCATGCATGGCATTATGGGTCATCCCACCTTCCCAGAGTTCCTTGCCCCATGTCCTCACACGTGTAGCCGCCATTTTAGCCGCCATTGTAACAGCCATGTTAGGAAAAATTAGTAGATAGATTTGAAGAAATGAACCTTTTTTGGAAGCGGCGCTGCTGCAGAAGAAGTCAGGACTCGGTAGATAAATAAAAGTGGATCTTTATTTATATTTTCGTCTACGTGTTTCAGGGGCGGACTGCCCCCTTCATCAGGACAGTAGGTCTGTGTACATTGTGGGTGTGTTTGTTGTCTGTTTTATTCTCTGTTTGGGCATGCTAATTCCGGCCTCTGGGGGGCATGGACGTGGACGCACGTGGTCTCCCTTGTTTGTATGACGCTCACAGGGGGTATGCTAGATGCCGGCCCGATGTTGTGTGGGCGGTCTTTGCTGACGTTTTGCTTGTGGGTGGGGTATTGGTGACGCGCTTCTTGGGCGGAGTCATATTCGCATAGCGGTATGTCTGTGCGGGAGGCGCAGTGTTTGTGGGCGGTGTGTTGTGGTGTGACGTGCTCCCTTGGCCACAATGGATGTCTCATGTAAGCACGATCGATTTGGGCGGCGTTAGCGTTAGATGCTTTACTTCTCAAAGGCATCTTGTATTAGTATGCGGTATTAAGGTGTGTGCGACAAATCTGCGCTGTTATTTTGATTTTTGAGGCACGCAGGAGAGTGGAGTATCATGATGTCGCTTTTATATTATATAATATAATATATACTCTGTTGTTTTCATTTCATGTGTGGGAAAAACATTATTGGGCCTATATGTCACTATTGGATAGTCAAGGAGAGTGTAGTGAAAAAGGGAAATGAAAAGGAGAAATAGAGAAGGAAAATACAATAAAATAAAATAAAAGCCTTATAGGGGGTTTGTTTCTTTGAGGATATATCAAAGGGTTAAGCCTAAGTTCTTGACTTGTGGCGTATATGTGTATTTTTTTCGGGACCCCCCGTTTTTTCTTATGCATGTCTTTTATAAATGTTTTCATACACACACATAGAACTTCTACCAGTGTCCACATATACATATATATATACTGATACGTATTGGGGGACATCCCTCTCTCTTCTCCTTTTGAGGTTTAGTAAAAAATCCCCTCACTTTTTAGATAGAAATCTTAACTGCATCCAAGTACTTCTTTCTTTCTATTTACACATACAGTATACGCCACAAGTCAAGAACTTAGGCTTAACCCTTTGATATATCCTCAAAGAAACAAACCCCCTATAAGGCTTTTATTTTATTTTATTGTATTTTCCTTCTCTATTTCTCCTTTTCATTTCCCTTTTTCATTACACGCTCCCTGACTATCCAATAGTGACATATAGGCCCAATAATCTTTTTCCCACACATGAAATGAAAACAACAGAGTATATATTATATTATATAAAAGCGACATCATGATACTCCACTCTCCTGCGCCCCTCAAAAATCAAAATAACAGCGCAGATTTGTCGCACACACCTTAATACCGCATATTAATACAAGATGCCTTTGAGAAGTAAAGCATCTAACGTTAACTCCACCCAAATCGATCGTGCTTACATGAGACATCCATTGTGGCCAAGGGAGCACGTCACACCACAACACACCGCCCACAAACACTGCGCCTCCCGCACAGACATACCGCTATGCGAATATGACTCCGCCCAAGAAGCGCGTCACCAATACCCTACCCACAAGCAAAACGTCAGCAAAGACCGCCCACACAACATCGGGCCGGCATCTAGCAATACCCCCATGTGAGCGTCATGCAAACAAGGGAGACCACGTACGTCCACGCCCCTGTCCCCTCCCTCCCCACGCCCCGCACATGCCACCCAGAGGCCGGAATTAGCATGCCCAAACAGAGAATAAAACAGACAACAAACACACCCACAATGTATACAGACCTACTGTCCTGATGAAGGGGGCAGTCCGCCCCTGAAACACGTAGATGAAAATATATGTAAAGATCCACTTTTATTTATTTATCTACCGAGTCCTGACTTCTTCTGCAGCAGCGCCGCTTCCAAAAAAGGTTCATTTCTTCAAATCTATCTACTATCCGCTATATCCCTGAAACAGTACCCCACGGCAACGGGTAAGGACCTGGGTAGCAGCAGCAGACACCCCCGCAAGCTGGACGGGCTTATACTAGCAAAAGTGATTCAAAGGAGTTGTGACTCATCACAACCCATAACAGTAAGCACAATCAGTGTACTGTTGTTTTTAAACTATCAAACGGTTCTACACACGAGGCGTTGCCTCCTGTCTCTTTCTTTTTTAATTTATGTTAGGAAAAATTGCAATTCATAACCGCGAAGCGAGAGGAAATTTGCTTTCGTTCAGAATCTAATTTTTCCTGAAATTCTGAACAAATTCGACCTCGTCAGTTTCGATTCTCTCATCTCTAATCATGATTTATAATGCTATGTGCCTCTGCTTGACTTTACTTCTACAGCAGGGGTCAGCAACCTCTGCCACTCCAGCTGTTGTAAAACTATAAGTCCCAGCATGCTCCATTCATTTCTAAGAGAGTTCTGAGAAGAGATGAGCAAATATCCATGCTGGGATTTGTAGTTTCACAATGGGTGGCGTGCCGGAGGTTGCCTACCCCTGTTCTACAGGATCATAGTGACAGCTTTATGTCTGTATGATCCTGTAGAAATACTGTAAGGTCATGCAGAGGCACACAGCATTATAACTCATGATAATGCCCTGCTCTCCTGCAAGACGATCAGTGTCCAGAACAGAGGATCACACTTACACATAGAGCGGGATTCCTGCAATGGACTCGATTGTGTGAAACAGCTCTAAGGCTGGGTTCACACCTGAGCGTTTTACAGCGCGTTCCTACGCTCAACAAGGAGAAACCAATGATTCCCTATGGGAATGGTTCTCACCTGGGCGTTTTACAGCGCGTATGATCGCGCTGTAAAACGCCCGACGCATAATCAAGTACTTGAGCTTCTTTGGGGCGTTTTGACGCGCGTTTGTGGCCATAGGACACTGCAGTCAATCACACAAACGCGCGTCAAACGCGCGTTTACTATTACAAAAAACGCGCATAAAAACGCGCGACAAAAACGCGCGTAAAACACGCGTTTGAGAAACGCTCAGGTGTGAACCCAGCCTAAGGGTAGGATCACATCTGTAGCACAAACTATGGTAGTCTGTTCTGTAAGAGGAAAAGACTACCGGGATCTAACAGGGATAATGGAATCTGATCGCTCTCCGGCATAAATGCCAGCTTTCACCCAGACAGATGACGCTGTAGTATTTGTCTGACCAAAAGCTGGCATTTATGCAGGAAAGCCTCAAGATCCCATTATAGTCCAGATATGCCAAAAACAGTAAAATCCACTAGTCTGTTCCTCTGCCACTTTGTGCGCAATGTGAACGCAACCTAAGCTCCAATATGAATAGCGCCACCATGTGACAAACAGCTTGTCCTAATACATGTCTTTCCTGTATTTTCACTCACATGTTTATTACCACCCAAACGTTTTCCCTGCTATTACTGCACCATAAAAGACATATCAGAAAAGAATTACCGAAACGCTCTGTGCGGATCCGGCCTCCGGTTCTCCCAGTAGCCTCTAGAACTTTTATATTTTGGAAGCCATGTTTGTGCAGCTTTTCTGTAGCTGCGATACCAGAGATTCCAGCACCGATAATGACCACGACTGGACCCTGAGGACCCAAGGGTTCTGGTTCTTCTGAGTCCATAGAGTTGTGCTTGGTATCGGACAGTGCCACAAGTGGCAGGGCAACAAAGAGGAGGAGCCTGGTAGCCATCCCTGTCTGCATGTTGATGACCATTCTTGTTCTTCCTTGAAAGTGGCGACCAAAGTAGAAGATGCAGGGGAGATGTGCAGAGTGTCCCTGCTTGCTTTATCTCACATTTATGTCTGGGTTCTGGAAGGAGTTATGTTTCCACATCTGCACAATGTATAAAAAACGTACCATTTTTTTGCTGGACAGATTCCTGCTTCATTGTGATTTTGGCGTCTTCTGTAGCAGCCACGTCTCTAAGGGGCCCCACACACATAAATTTGGTCTTTTTTTTAACTGCATGTGGTTTATTTATTCAGCTGGTTTCTCACATATAGGTTTTTTTGAGCCAAAGCTAGAAGCGGATTCAGCAAGAAGGAGTATAAGCAATTTCTTTATAATTCTCATTCCCTTTTAACCCACATCTGTCTTTGACTCAAAAAATTGCATCGAACACTGTCACAAAAAGCTTTTGTGTGAATCCACTCTTAGGCTCCATTCACACATCCGCAGTGTTTTGCGGATCCGCAAAACACCGGGCCGGCACCCCAATAGAAATGCCTATTTTTGTCCGCAGCGGTTTGTACGTTCGGGGCCATGGACTGGAAATGCGGATGCGGACAGTACACTGTGTGCTGTACGCATCTTTTGCGTCCCCATTGAAAATAAATTGGTCCGCACCCATTGCGCATAATTGCAGAACGGATCTGGACCTAAAGTGTGGACGTGTGAATGGACCCTAAAGCTACTTTCACACTTGCATTGTTAATTCCGGTATTGAGATCTGGTGGAGGATCTCAATACGGGAATTAAATGGATCTGGTTTGATATTGCACATCAGGATGCATCCGTTCTGTTAGGATGTGGTTGTGAGAAATCAAAACGGAAAAAAACGGATCCGCCACTAAATACATTGAAGAGACGGATCCTGTTTTTTAGGCTCCTGCTTTCAGTACCAGATCATTTTTTTTCAGTTTTTATGACTGTTATGACTGGACACAAAACCACAGCTTGCAGCAGTTTTGTGTCCCGTCACAAAACGTAATGCTGACGGAACAGAAGACATCCTGATGCATCCTGAATGGATCTCTTTCCATTCAGAATACATGAGGACTAAGCGGAAACGTTTCTCAATACCGGATCTCAATACCGGAAAACAACAACACAAGTGTGAAAGTAGCCTAGGCTATGTTTACACAGTGAACTTTAACTTTTGGCTGTGGTTTCAATGCTGTGGACCTGCTCAGAGTGTAGCACCACTGAATATAGCTGGACCTTGAATGGACACCTCTTGTGGTCTTTCAGCAGTAATCATCTGGACAGTCTGCCAAAAAAGAACATGTCCTCTCTTGGCACCATCGCTAGAGATGAGCACATTTTTCAAAAATTCGATTCGGACGATTTACCGAATTTCCCAAAAAGATTAGATTCGATCCAAATTTATTAATGACGTATTGCGTTAAAAACAGCTCTTTCGGGGCGGAGCCTGGCTGCTGGCGTGGATGGCTGTGTGAGAGAACTGCTCCTCCACGTCCTAACATCTACAGCTTAATAAGTAGCGGTGACTGAATGAAAAATGGTCAAATATGGCAGAGATAGGGGACTAGACCCCCCAGACACACCTCGATCCCACAAGGGGCAGAAAGATATGCAGAAATTCTTGAAAAAAAGAAGTTCTCACTCGCCGGGACCTGGCGCCAAGATGGCGTCGGCGCGCATGAAGGAGACGGAAGTAGAGGACTCCAGAGAAGAGAGTGAACGTGGCGGCACAGCAGAGGAGCAAGATCCGACACCAGTGTTTAAATCCTGCCTCGCCAAAGTGCTCAGCCAAGCGCTGGATAAAGCGTTAAGACCGGTCCTAACTGAACTGGCCGATATTAAAACCGAAATCTCCCAAGTTGGATACAGGGTCGAGGCCCTAGAGCAAGCGACACAAGAGCTCAGATCGCATGCAAACGGAGTGACAGAGTGCCTTAATGGTCACGCCGAGGAACTTAATAGAGCCTTCTTGCTGTTAGAAGACCAAGAGAACCGAAGCAGACGGCGTAATATCCGGATAAAAGGTCTCCCCGAAACTTGGGCGACTGAATCTCTGCGTACGGTGGCTACGGAGATATTCGCGAGCATCTTAGACTCCGACTCTGCTACATCAATTGTCATCGAGCGCATCCACAGGGCGCTGAGACCTCAGCCGAGACCCAACGAGAGACCAAGAGATGTGGTCTGTGGTCTGCTGTCCTTTGTGGACACGGTGCGCATCATGGAAGCGGCTCGCGCTAAAGGACAGATCACATATGGCGACTCAGACATCGCTCTATATCAAGACATCGCGCCCTCGACACTAGCAAAAAGGTGCATACTTAAACCTTTACTTGATTCGCTCCGAAAGAAAAAGATCCCATATATCTGGATGTACCCGTTCGGACTCTGCATAAACAAGAATGGAAAGCGCATCGTAGTCCACACACCCGAAGATTTGGATAAAGCATGGGAACATATAGAAATACAGCCCATGGACATACCTACATGGCTGCCGGTGAGCTATCTGACGTCGCTGCAGAAACTGCCGCAGCTGGAGCCATGGAGAAAAGTTCACCTGCATCTGTCGGGATCCGCTGAACTCCCAACCTGAGGACTTCCATGCTGAATGCGGGTCCAGTATGTTTTTTGGGACACGAGAAGGTTCTTGATTATCCCGATCTTGTTCAGTTATGTTCGCATGCGCACTTACTTTAACCTGCATTATATGTATAGTGGAATATTCCACCTCTCTACAGTAGTAGGCTACGCGACTCAGTCGCAATACTTATCATAGGCTCATGATAATCATTATCTTAATTAAGTGTTCTGGTACCCTTGTACCTCGTTTAACTATAACTTTCAGTTAAAAGTTTAGATGCAAATATCTATATTATCTTTACTGCATGTGGTCCTGAAAAGTCGCAGGCGTGAAGTCTGGGACACGTATGCGAATTAATAATTCCTTTTGCTGATCACGGGTGAGAACCGGATCAGGCTGCTTAGCGTGCCCAGGCTCCATGTTTCCGACTCATTTATAGTAAGTACAGACTTCACTGCATTCACCTGATCCATGAGGTCTGCATAATGGAGATGGCGTACAAAAACAATTTGCAAGTTATGTCATTAATAGATCTTAATGCCAATTTTCTTACTTCGCCTGTGAAAATGACCTAGAAGACCATTAGTAGAAAGTGCCTATTTAGTATCTTTCCGACGCGATTATTGAGAGGCCCAGAGAATTGCGGATGGAAGCATGCATATAAGATACTCAATATGCGATTAACTGTTATTGATGCGATTAACTGTTATTGACTTCGACCTCTCCCTACTTAGTGCGCTAAACACTCTTGCGCAGACTAGAAACAAGTCCCCCCTTCTCCCCCCCCCCCCCCCCTACTTTAAGACTTGCTCAGTTTAATTGCCTGCATATGCGAATATACTCACCTTCTGGGCAGCAGTTCATGTCTAATGCCGACTATAGGAAGATTTGATGCATGTATACAGGGAACCCCCCCTTCCCCCCCTTTTCCCCTCCCTTTCTCCCCCATCGCTATTTCTCTGCTTACATGGTCTAGTAGTTAGGTAAAAGCTATAGGTCACCAAATGTAGAGTTATCTTCTCTAGTTGTGATGTTTAGGTAACTCATCCAGGCTAGAAATATAGTTGTGTTCTACCACCCCCTGCTGTTTATACATATAACTGTTACTCTTATTGTGATAGCCCACTTACTGGATTTAATTCAGTAACTGTTTAATTCACTGACTGTCGTTTTTCTTACTTCTTTCTGTTGCTCATACCTTTCTTTTTTATTCTTTCCGTCTTTCTTTCTCTTTTCTCTTCCTCTTCTCTTTCGGACTCTTCTTCCCGCCCATTTTTTTTTCTTTCTCCCCCACCCTACTGATAACCCTCCTAGATTTATTGAAACCTTACCAGTCGAAAATCTAGGCCCTAGTCCTGCTTAAGAGGTAATCTACCCAGCTGCTGAGATGGCTGACATGAAGGTTTCGACATTCAATGTAAAGGGATTAAATACACCACAGAAGCGAGGACAAGTTATGATGGCACTTAGGAAAATGGGCTCTCAGATAGTGTTTCTGCAGGAAACCCACCTACGTCAGAGGAAAATGCCAAGGCTACCGAAGCGTCCATTTGCCCACTGGTTTCATAGTGTGCAACCTGCGTCGGCTTCCAAAGGAGTAGCCATAGCAGTTCACCAATCCATTCCATTCACTCTACTGCAGCAACACTCAGATGCGGAGGGTCGCCTCTTACTAGTCAAAGGTTTAATAGCAAACCACAAATTCACTTTAGCAAATCTATATGTACCAAATAAATCCCCTGTACACTGGCTTTTGAAAGCCTTAGACACGCTAAAAGTCTTTGCTGAGGGGCATATAATCTTAGGTGCCGACTTGAACTTGGTAATGGACCCTGTCATTGACTCATCTTCGGCCAAATCCCGTGTATCACAAAAACTTCTTAGCAAACTACACAAGAAACTGCACAAACTACGTTTGGTAGATGTATGGCGTAGCCTTCATCCCACGACCAAGGACTTCTCTTTCTATTCAGTTCCACACGGAACGTATCAGCGACTTGATCACATATTGACGTCTGCATCTCTTCTTCCCTCTTTTAGGTCAGCAGAGATAGGAACCATCACTTTATCTGACCATGCTCCTTGCTCGGCGACCTTCACCCTGGCCTCCCTACCAAAAAGGAACTGGAGTTGGAAGCTAAACGAATCCCTCCTGAATAATCAGCTGCATCTGAATCAGGTCAGGACTCAGTTGATGGAGTACTTCGCGCTTAACTCACCCACACACAGCTCTCAACCTATTGTCTGGGAAGCCCACAAGGCATTTATTAGAGGTTGCTTCATTTCCCTGGGTACCAGAGTCAAAAGGGAACAGAAACGAGCAGTAGATACACTGTTGACATAGCGACAATTGAGAGAAAGCATAAGGCCACACAGCGTAATGAGCATCAAATAGCAATGACAGAACTCAGACTTAAGCTACGGGATCTACTTAGCCACAGAGTAGCGAAGCAACTGATGAATTTTCAGCATAAGGTCTATGCTCATGGAGATAAGGGGGGAAAACTGATGTCATCCTTGCTTAAGAAAACTAAAAATATTACTCATATCTCCTCTATAAAACAGCCAAATGGCAATGTGACCAGCGACACCCCAGAAATAGCTAGGGCCTTTAAAGAGTTCTACTCGGAACTATACAACCTACGCCAGATAGGTTCCCCTGAGAAAGAGCTTCAAAGGGAGCGCCATATTAGGAACTTCCTGGATTCTCTACATCTCCCAAAACTAACACCAGAAAATTCAAATAGCCTTATTAAGCCGATATCACCTGAAGAAGCGCTTAACATCCTCAACACTTTCCCACCTGGGAAAAGCCCAGGCCCCGATGGCCTGCCTTTATTATACTACAAAAAACTGCAAGACATTCTAGTTCCCAGGTTCACAGAAGTCTGTAACGCACTTATGCAAGGAGGCTCTATGCCCAAACAGACTCTCGAATCCCACGTCACCTTGATCCCTAAAGAAGGGAAGGACCCCCTGAGCTGTGGAAGCTACCGTCCGATTTCCCTCTTGAACTTGGACCTAAAATGGTGGGCTAAAATTTTAGCATGTAGATTGGGCAAGCTCCTACCAGGCTTGATAGGTCATGAACAATCAGGATTTGTCAAAGGCCGAGAGGGAAAAGACAATTCCCACAGGATATTTCACGCTATAAACATAGCTCACAGGAAAAAGATACCCCTGGCTCTATTAAGTATAGACGCTGAAAAGGCGTTTGACAGAGTCAACTGGTTATTCATGAAGTTGACTCTGCAACGCTTTGCCTTCCCAGACACTTTCACAAAAGCGATATTTACCCTTTACCAAAATCCGTACGCTAGATTAAAAGTTAACGGTACACTGTCACCATCTTTCGCTATAACAAACGGAACCAGACAGGGATGCCCTCTGTCCCCCTCACTTTTTATTTTAGCGATAGAAACGCTACTTCAACTAGTTAGGCAATCCCCTGATATACCTGGAGTTCAATACAAAGGAAAGGAATTAAAATGTACTGCGTTCGCAGACGATTTACTATTTTTGGTGGCGAACCCGGAGAAAGGGCTAGACCCACTAGTGAAAAGCATAGACCGCTATAGCTCTCTATCGGACTTTAAAGTCAACCATACCAAATCAGAGATACTGAACATCTCTATATCAAGATCCAAAATCGCCCCCTTGCGAGCACGATTCCCATTCAATTGGGCCAAAGGACCTATTAAATACCTGGGAATATTGATCCCTAGCAACAC
The DNA here is from genome assembly GCF_014858855.1 of Bufo gargarizans. Taxonomy (NCBI): domain Eukaryota; kingdom Metazoa; phylum Chordata; class Amphibia; order Anura; family Bufonidae; genus Bufo; species Bufo gargarizans. Next base: position 151,374,903 of record NC_058085.1, on the reverse strand, counting down.
CAATGATCTGTACCAGCATAATTACACCCCCCTTTTAGGAGAATTACAACGCATACTACAAACTTACAATCTCCCCTACTTGTCCTGGATGGGACATAAAAATATTTTGATGGCCTATGTGATGCCAAAAGTTCTATATGTGATGCAACCAGTCCCGATATGGCTCCCTAAATCGTTTTTCAAGAGTGTGCAGAGTATGTTCTCTAAATACTTATGGAACGGTAGAAAACCCAGGATATCCCATGAAACCTTGACAAGACACAAAGAGAAGGGAGGTTTAGGCTTACCAGACGCAACTAGGTACTATAAAGCAATCCAGCTTAACAGGTGGTTGGAGATGGTGAACCCAAACAGGCGCCCGGACATACAGGCCATTTGTCGCCACAGCTTGGGAACACACTTCCAGAAACACCTATGGCTACCTGACAGACATATTCAGAAAGACATAACTGTAGACCCACTGGTACGCGGTATAGGAGAGGTCTGGAGGGAAACACGGAAAACATTAGCACCTGACCATCCCCCCTATTGCCGGTTAGCCTACTGCCTGACCTCCTAGACTGTGACGCTAGTACCAACCAACATATATAGAACTCTCTAAACTATATAAAATTAGGGGAAACCACTCCTAATATAGAGTCCTACATCCTAGAGGCACTTTCATCCTCAATCACGGAAGCACCAGGGTTCTTCCTTGTAAAACCACATATTAGAGCTGTGTGTGGGGAGATGAAGGCGCGGTACCCTCTCCAGAGGCCCTTGACTGATTTCGAGAAGCTAATACAATCACCACTTATCGCTGCTAGAAAAGTTTCAAAACTCTACCAGGTGGTGGGAGGCGAGGGTGAACTTCGGAGGCCAATTTATATCAGCGAGTGGGAGAAAGAGTTAGATAGGACTATAACTGACACCGAATCGAGGCAAATATTGAGATGCTCTCATGGTTTTTCTCACTGCATTCACCTACAGGAGAGTCACTATAAGCTCCTGACGAGGTGGTACAAAACTCCAGATTTCCTCTACAAGAGAGGACTGACACCTACAAGGGAATGCTGGAGATGCGGAACTGATGTGGGTTCTTTATCACACATCTGGTGGCACTGCCCTAAGATCAAACTCTACTGGAAAGAGATTGAAGCGTTAATCCAAAAACTAGCAACTACAAACTTTAAGCTCACTCTAGAAATTGTGGTACTGGCACTGCCAACACCCCAGTATTCACCCTCAAAAAAGAATCTTATCTCGCACATCATAGCTTCGGCCACAGCATTAATCCCCCTGCATTGGCTAGATGTCCACCCTCCAAATGTACAGGAGATGAAAGCTAAGATGACTCAAATTTGCAGGTTTGAAGAAATGACCAGCTGGATCGACAGAACGCATGACCAATTCATTAAGGTCTGGAGCCCTTGGAGAGATCTGACGTAGATGGATCCTAGCCAAACGGTGACGATGTCGCCTATATTTATGACGTAGCTGCCTAGTAGCATCCCCCCCCTCCCCCTCTATCCATCTCCCTCTCCCCCCTCTACTTATCTCTCTTTATACCTTCTTCTTTTATTTATTTTGTTTACCTCTCTTTTTCTCCTTCTTCTCCTATTAAGTGTTACAATGATACTGTAAAGTATTTGAGACCAGTCTAGAGAATGCTGGAGGTGACTCTACTTTGCACTCAATTAGTACTGACTGGTACTATTTGCACTTGAATGCTGGTATTTCCATGTATTGTTACCTTTTGCTCTCATTTATGTATCATCCTAATGCTTCTTTGTTACGTGATTATACAAAGAAAATTGAAAAACAAAGAATTTATAAAAAAAAAAAAAAAAAAAAACATTGCAGAAGCATACATAGGGAGTCCGCAGTGGTAGTGAAACTGTACTGTGAGTCACTCTTTTAGTTTAGAATCAGTTCACACTTCACTTATTTGGTCAGTTACGGGGCCATGTCAGAATATTTATGCCGTCTCTGATTAACAGTCTTTATTATTTATGTCAATAAATTAGAATCTGTAATAAAGGAGATTCTAATCTATTATCATAAATACCAAGCTTAAACGAGCTGGTGATCTGCGCTAATTTAGACAACAAAAAGAAGGTGGTGGTAAATCAAAATATGTATTTATTAAATAACAATAATACAGTGCAAATTAATCTATATATATAAAAATTGGTGACAATATAATTATAAAATCAATCAATGATATGCAAATCCTTTAAGAAAGTCAAAGTACTCTAGAGTATATATCTATCCACTACAATGCCTTATAACACTAAACCCAAATCTGGTTTCATATTTCCTTTTATATCTATACAGATCCCTGGACAGATCTCCCTGGATTGGATTAAAGCTTTTAGGATGATACAGCAGGTACACCCCCCAGCCTTATTCCAAAACAGATACTATACACAAAAAATGGTTAATTGAATATATATATAGATGTAATATTAATTAATCCTACAAAATATAGGTAAGGTTATACTATACCAGAATATCGGCTAGCAGAAATCAGTTTCAATGGTTTTAAGTAGAGTTGAGCGGACACCTGGATGTTCGGGTTCGAGAAGTTCGGCCGAACTTCCCGAAAATGTTCGGGTTCGGGATCCGAACCCGATCCGAACTTCGTCCCGAACCCAAACCCCATTGAAGTCAATGGGGACCCAAACTTTTCGGCACTAAAAAGGCTGTAAAACAGCCCAGGAAAGGGCTAGAGGGCTGCAAAAGGCAGCAACATGTAGGTAAATCCCCTGCAAACAAATGTGGATCGGGAAATGAATTAAAATAAAAATTAAATAAATAAAAATTAACCAAAATCAATTGGAGAGAGGTCCCATAGCAGAGAATCTGGCTTCACGTGACCCACCACTGGAACAGTCCATTCTCAGATATTTAGGCCCCGGCACCCAGGCAGAGGAGAGAGGTCCCGTAACAGAGAATCTGGCTTCATGTCAGCAGGGAATCAGTCTTCATGTCATAGCAGAGAATCAGGCTTCACGTCAGCCACCAATGAAACAGTCCATTGTCAGATAATTAGGCCCAGCACCCAGGCAGAGGAGAGAGGTCCCGTAACAGAGAATCTGGCTTCATGTCAGCAGAGAATCAGTCTTCATGTCATAGCAGAGAATCAGGCTTCATGTCAGCCACCAATGCAACAGTCCATTGTCAGATATTTAGGCCCAGCACCCAGGCAGAGGAGAGAGGTCCCGTAACAGAGAATCTGGCTTCATGTCAGCAGAGAATCAGTCTTCATGTCATAGCAGAGAATCAGGCTTCATGTCAGCCACCACTGCAACAGTCCATTTTCATAAATTTAGGCCCAGCACCCAGGCAGAGGAGAGAGGTCCCGTAACAGACAATCTGGCTTCATGTCAGCAGAGAATCAGTCTTCATGTCATAGCAGAGAATCAGGCTTCACGTCAGCCACCACTGCAACAGTCCATTTTTATAAATTTAGGCCCAGCACCCAGGCAGAGGAGAGAGGTCCCGTAACAGACAATCTGGCTTCATGTCAGCAGAGAATCAGTCTTCATATCATAGCAGAGAATCAGGCTTCACGTCAGCCACCAATGCAACAGTCCATTGTCAGATATTTAGGCCCAGCACCCAGGCAGAGGAGAGAGGTCCCGTAACAGACAATCTGGCTTCATGTCAGCAGAGAATCAGTCTTCATATCATAGCAGAGAATCAGGCTTCACGTCAGCCACCAATGCAACAGTCCATTGTCAGATATTTAGGCCCAGCACCCAGGCAGAGGAGAGAGGTCCCGTAACAGACAATCTGGCTTCATGTCAGCAGAGAATCAGTCTTCATATCATAGCAGAGAATCAGGCTTCACGTCAGCCACCAATGCAACAGTCCATTGTCAGATATTTAGGCCCAGCACCCAGGCAGAGGAGAGAGGTCCCGTAACAGACAATCTGGCTTCATGTCAGCAGAGAATCAGTCTTCATGTCATAGCAGAGAATCAGGCTTCACGTCACCCACCACTGCAACAGTCCATTTTCATAAATTTAGGCCCAGCACCCAGGCAGAGGAGAGAGGTCCCGTAACAGACAATCTGGCTTCATGTCAGCAGAGAATTAGTCTGCATGTCATAGCAGAAAATCAGGCTTCACGTCAGCCACCACTGCAACAGTCCATTGTCAGATATTTAGGCCCAGCACCCAGGCAGAGGAGAGAGGTCCCGTAACAGAGGATCTGGCTTCATGTCAGCAGAAAATTAGTCTGCATGTCATAGCAGAGAATCAGGCTTCACGTCACCCAACATTGGAACAGTCCATTGGCATATATTTAGGCCCCGGCACCCAGACAGAGGAGAGGCTCATTCAACTTTGGGTAGCCTCGCAATATAATGGTAAAATGAAAATAAAAATAGGATTGAATGAGGAAGTGCCCTGGAGTACAATAATATATGGTTAAGGGGAGGTAGTTAATGTCTAATCTGGACAAGGGACGGACAGTCCTGTGGGATCCATGCCTGGTTCATTTTTATGAACGTCAGCTTGTCCACATTGGCTGTAGACAGGCGGCTGCGTTTGTCTGTAATGACGCCCCCTGCCGTGCTGAATACACGTTCAGACAAAACGCTGGCCGCCGGGCAGGCCAGCACCTCCAAGGCATAAAAGGCTAGCTCTGGCCACGTGGACAATTTAGAGACCCAGAAGTTGAATGGGGCCGAACCATCAGTCAGTACGTGGAGGGGTGTGCACACGTACTGTTCCACCATGTTAGTGAAATGTTGCCTCCTGCTAACACGTTGCGTATCAGGTGGTGGTGCAGTTAGCTGTGGCGTGTTGACAAAACTTTTCCACATCTCTGCCATGCTAACCCTGCCCTCAGAGGAGCTGGCCGTGACACAGCTGCCTTGGCGACCTCTTGCTCCTCCTCTGCCTTGGCCTTGGGCTTCCACTTGTTCCCCTGTGACATTTGGGAATGCTCTAAGTAGCGCGTCTACCAACGTGCGCTTGTACTCGCGCATCTTCCTATCACGCTCCAGTGCAGGAAGTAAGGTGGGCACATTGTCTTTGTAGCGTGGATCCAGCAGGGTGGCAACCCAGTAGTCCGCACACGTTAAAATGTGGGCAACTCTGCTGTCGTTGCGCAGGCACTGCAGCATGTAGTCGCTCATGTGTGCCAGGCTGCCCAGGGGTGAGGACAAGCTGTCCTCTGTGGGAGGCGTATCGTCATCGTCCTGCCTTTCCCCCCAGCCACTCACCAGTGATGGGCCCGAGCTGCGTTGGGTGCCACCCTGCTGTGACCATGCTTCATCCTCATCCTCCTCCACCTCCTCCTCATCCTCGTCCTCCTCGTCCTCCAGTAGTGGGCCCTGGCTGGCCACATTTGTACCTGGCCTCTGCTGTTGCAAAAAACCTCCCTCTGAGTCACTTCGAAGAGACTGGCCTGAAAGTGCTAAAAATGACCCCTCTTCCTCCTCCTCCTCCTCCTTCTGGGCCACCTCCTCTTCCATCATCGCCCTAAGTGTTTTCTCAAGGAGACATAGAAGTGGTATTGTAACGCTGATAACGGCGTCATCGCCACTGGCCATGTTGGTGGAGTACTCGAAACAGCGCAACAGGGCACACAGGTCTTGCATGGAGGCCCAGTCATTGGTGGTGAAGTGGTGCTGTTCCGCAGTGCGACTGACCCGTGCGTGCTGCAGCTGAAACTCCACTATGGCCTGCTGCTGCTCGCACAGTCTGTCCAACATGTGCAAGGTGGAGTTCCACCTGGTGAGCACGTCGCATATGAGGCGGTGAGCGGGAAGGCCGAAGTTACGCTGTAGCGCAGACAGGCGAGCAGCGGCAGGATGTGAATGCCGGAAGCGCGAACAGACGGCCCGCACTTTATGCAGCAGCTCTGACATGTCGGGGTAGTTGTGAATGAACTTCTGCACCACCAAATTCAGCACATGCGCCAGGCAAGGGATGTGCGTCAAACCGGCTAGTCCCAGAGCTGCAACGAGATTTCGCCCATTATCGCACACCACCAGGCCGGGCTTGAGGCTCACCGGCAGCAACCACTCGTCGGTCTGTTGTTCTATACCCCGCCACAACTCCTGTGCGGTGTGGGGCCTGTCCCCCAAACATATGAGTTTCAGAATGGCCTGCTGACGTTTACCCCAGGCTGTGCTGAAGTTGGTGGTGAAGGTGTGTGGCTGACTGAATGAGCAGGTGGAAGAAGAGGAGGAGGAAGCCGAGAAGGAGGAGGTGGCAACAGGAGTCAAAGAATGTTGCCCTGCGATCCTTGGCGGCGGAAGGACGTGCGCCAAACAGCTCTCCGCCTGGGGCCCAGCTGCCACTACATTTACCCAGCGTGCAGTTAGGGAGATATAGCGTCCCTGGCCGTGCTTACTGGTCCACGTATCTGTGGTTAGGTGGACCTTGCTACAGATGGCGTTGCGCAGTGCACACTTGATTTTATCGGATACTTGGTTGTGCAGGGAAGGCACGGCTCTCTTGGAGAAGTAGTGGCGGCTGGGAACAACATACTGTGGGACAGCAAGCGACATGAGCTGTTTGAAGCTGTCTGTGTCCACCAGCCTAAATGACAGCATTTCATAGGCCAGTAGTTTAGAAATGCTGGCATTCAGGGCCAGGGATCGAGGGTGGCTAGGTGGGAATTTACGCTTTCTCTCAAATGTTTGTGAGATGGAGAGCTGAACGCTGCCGTGTGACATGGTTGAGATGCTTGGTGACGGAGGTGGTGGTGGTGTTGGTGGTACATCCCCTGTTTGCTGGGCGGCAGGTGCCAACGTTCCTCCAGAGGCGGAGGAAGAGGCCGAGGCGGCAGCAGCAGAAGAGGCCGAGGCGGCAGCAGCAGAAGAGGCCGAGGCGGCAGCAGCAGAAGAGGTAGCAGGGGGAGCCTGAGCGACTTCCTTGTTTTTAAGGTGTTTACTCCACTGCAGTTCATGCTTTGCATGCAGGTGCCTGGTCATGCAGGTTGTGCTAAGGTTCAGAACGTTAATGCCTCGCTTCAGGCTCTGATGGCACAGCGTGTAAACCACTCGGGTCTTGTCGTCAGCACATTGTTTGAAGAAGTGCCATGCCAGGGAACTCCTTGAAGCTGCCTTTGGGGTGCTCGGTCCAAGATGGCGGCGGTCAGTAGCAGGCGGAGTCTCTTGGCGGCGGGTGTTCTGCTTTTGCCCACTGCTCCCTCTTTTGCTACGCTGTTGGCTCGGTCTCACCACTGCCTCTTCCTCCGAACTGTGAAAGTCAGTGGCACGACCTTCATTCCATGTGGGGTCTAGGACCTCATCGTCCCCTGCATCGTCTTCCACCCAGTCTTGATCCCTGACCTCCTGTTCAGTCTGCACACTGCAGAAAGACGCAGCAGTTGGCACCTGTGTTTCGTCATCATCAGAGACATGCTGAGGTGGTATTCCCATGTCCTCATCATCAGGAAACATAAGTGGTTGTGCGTCAGTGCAGTCTATGTCTTCCACCGCTGGGGAAGGGCTAGGTGGATGCCCTTGGGAAACCCTGCCAGCGGAGTCTTCAAACAGCATAAGAGACTGCTGCATAACTTGAGGCTCAGACAGTTTCCCTGATATGCATGGGGGTGATGTGACAGACTGATGGGGTTGGTTTTCAGGCGCCATCTGTGCGCTTTCTGCAGAAGACTGGGTGGGAGATAATGTGAACGTGCTGGATCCACTGTCGGCCACCCAATTGACTAATGCCTGTACCTGCTCAGGCCTTACCATCCTTAGAACGGCATTGGGCCCCACCATATATCGCTGTAAATTCTGGCGGCTACTGGGACCTGAGGTAGTTGGTACACTAGGACGTGTGGATGTGGCAGAACGGCCACGTCCTCTCCCAGCACCAGAGGGTCCACTAACACCACCACGACCATGTCCACGTCCGCGTCCCTTACTAGATGTTTTCCTCATTGTTATCGTTCACCACAACAACAAAAATATTATTTGGCCCAATGTATTGTATTCAAATTCAGCTGAATATAAATTTGAGGCCTAGTATTTAGGCGCTGGGTGACAGGTATAGATTTACTGACGGAATTAGACTTGGAAATGCACAGTAGCGTGTGTGTGAAGTTATTCTGAATGACCCTATGTGCACCTTGAATATTATATACCCTTTTAGGGATAGATTTCAAATAGCTCTGATACAGCAGAAACCACTAAATTAGGAAATTGCTAAATTGGGAATTGTATTTCAACCCAGAACATAAAATGTGCTTTGACGGACACTAAATAACTTGCCCAGCCAGAACAGTACAGCAGTAACGACAGATTTAGCGGGATATAAATTTGAGGCCTAGTATTTAGGCGCTGGGTGACAGGTATAGATTTACTGACGGAATTAGACTTGGAAATGCACAGTAGCGTGTGTGTGAAGTTATTCAGAATGACCCTATCAGCACCTTGATTCTGATATACCCTTTTAGGGATGTATTTAAAGTAGGCCTGATACAGCAGAAACCACTAAATTAGGAAATTGCTAAATTGGGAATTGTATTTCAACCCAGAACAAAAAATGTGCTTTGACGGACACTAAATAACTTGCCCAGCCAGAACAGTACACCAGTAACGACAGATTTAGCGGGATATAAATTTGAGGCCTAGTATTTAGGCGCTGGGTGACAGGTATAGATTTACTGACAGAATTAGACTTGGAAATGCACAGTAGCGTGTGTGTGAAGTTATTCTGAATGACCCTATGTGCACCTTGAATATTATATACCCTTTTAGGGATAGATTTCAAATAGCTCTGATACAGCAGAAACCACTAAATTAGGAAATTGCTAAATTGGGAATTGTATTTCAACCCAGAACAAAAAATGTGCTTTGATGGACACTAAATAACTTGCCCAGCCAGAACAGTACAGCAGTAACGACAGATTTAGCGGGATATAAATTTGAGGCCTAGTATTTAGGCGCTGGGTGACAGGTATAGATTTACTGACAGAATTAGACTGGGATATGGCCAAAAAATAACCACACTATTGCTGGTTAAATGCACTTGGTGTGACAGCTTGACCAACCACACTACTGAGGGTTAAATGCACTTGGTGACAGGCGCAGCTTGCCCATGATGTAGTATATGGCCAAAAAATGAACAGACTATTGCTGGTTAAATGCACTTGGTGTGACAGCTTGACCAACCACACTACTGAGGGTTAAATGCACTTGGTGACAGGCGCAGCTTGCCCCTGATGTAGTATATGGCCAAAAAATAAACAGACTATTGCTGGTTAAATGCACTTGGTGTGACAGCTTCACCCTGATGTAGGCTTTAGCCAAAAAACAACCACACCATTGAGGGTTAAATGCACTTGGTGACAGGCGCAGCTTGCCCCTGATGTAGTATATGGCCAAAAAATAAACAGACTATTGCTGGTTAAATGCACTTGGTGTGACAGCTTCACCCTGATGTAGGCTTTAGCCAAAAAACAACCACACCATTGAGGGTTAAATGCACTTGGTGACAGGCGCAGCTTGCCCCTGATGTAGTATATGGCCAAAAAATAAACAGACTATTGCTGGTTAAATGCACTTGGTGTGACAGCTTCACCCTGATGTAGGCTTTAGCCAAAAAACAACCACACCATTGAGGGTTAAATGCACTTGGTGACAGGCGCAGCTTGCCCCTGATGTAGTATATGGCCAAAAAATAAACAGACTATTGCTGGTTAAATGCACTTGGTGTGACAGCTTCACCCTGATGTAGGCTTTAGCCAAAAAACAACCACACCATTGAGGGTTAAATGCACTTGGTCGCAGCTTGTGCTGGCGCACCACAAGACACAAAATTGCCGCAGATCACCCCAGAAAAAAGTGACTGACAAACGGTCTGGGCAGCCTAAAAACAGTGAGCAATTGAGTATCAGCAGCTCAATGACCCACAGCTGCAGATCGATCAATAATCAAGTCCTTTGGAGGAGTTAATCTGCCTAATCTCGCCCTACTGTCGCAGCCGCAACCTCTCCCTACGCTAATCAGAGCAGAGTGACGGGCGGCGCTATGTGACTCCAGCTTAAATAGAGGCTGGGTCACATGGTGCTCTGGCCAATCACAGCCATGCCAATAGTAGGCATGGCTGTGATGGCCTCTTGGGGCAAGTAGTATGACGCTTGTTGAGTGGCTGCTTTGCAGCCTTTCAAAAAGCGCCAAGAAAGCGTCACAAAAGCGCGAAGAAAGCGACGAACACCGAACCCGAACCCGGACTTTTACGAAAATGTCCGGGTTCGGGTCCGTGTCACGGACACCCCAAAATTCGGTACGAACCCGAACTATACAGTTCGAGTTCGCTCATCCCTAGTTTTAAGATTGCTGGTCAAGCGGTTGGATCAGATGGATGAAGATGTCTCCAGATGTGTCTTTCAAGATGTTCCCCTCCAGAGATGTGTTCAGATGATCATTTTGGAAAGGGCTCGGTTTGGTTTGATCATTTACTTAGTGACATCACTTATCACTAATAGGACCTCCCCTAGTGATTTCACAATTGATTCCTTAATTCTATTTTACCACTAGATGGCACCAGAGATCCACGTATAAATGTTGGGAATTAATTACTTATTGATTTATTTTTTAAAACAGGATTTCGAATGTCTAAAAGAAAACAATGGAAAGTTGACTCTCAGCAAACAATTTTAGATAACTTCCAGTCTAGTAACACAATTCAAAGTCCTACTCTGTTCATGGTTTACCCATGTCTGTTTGGGAACAAACATAAGTGTTGTTCAGTCATTGTCTTTTAAGACAAGTCTGTTTTATAGGTTAAACCAATGTCCACACCATAAGAGGAGATTTTTAAAATCATCCACTCATCAGTCTTCTTCACACTAAGACCACATAAATCCATAACTATATTAACCTTACTTTATACTAAATCATAAATAAACCTGATTATAATTTTCATATTTCTAAACATAATCAACTAAGATATAACATCTAACATTGTAATACAGATGATTCTATCTCTATGCATTGAAAGGAAAAAACAATGACCTTTGGACATTTCCTTTCTAAAGTCTAGGTGTACTTTTCTGTAAAACCTGTAAACACCATTTTATTAGTCCTATTGTTATAAACAGGATTCATATAATCCCTTTTAAGTCCTTTTTCTATAAAGATATATACACTTTGTAACCAGTCTTACACAATTGGACAAAACCTGGACAAAATAGCTGAATATCAAACTACATATATATATATATATATATATATATATATACACTCACCTAAAGAATTATTAGGAACACCTGTTCTATTTCCCATTAATGTGATTATCTAGTCAACCAATCACATGGCAGTTGCTTCAATGCATGTAGGTTTGTGGTCCTGGTCAAGACAATCTCCTGAACTCCAAACTGAATGTCAGAATGGGAAAAAAAGGTGGGCTACAACAGCAGAAGACCCCACCGGGTACCACTCCTCTCCACTACAAATAGGAAAAAGAGGCTACAATTTGCACAAGCTCACCAAAATTGGACTGTTGAAGACTGGAAAAATGTTGCCTGGTCTGATGAGTCTCGATTTCTGTTGAGACATGCAAATGGTAGAGTCTGAATTTGGCGTAAACAGAATGAGAACGGACTTCCGGTTCCGGCGCCGCCATGTGAGGACGCAGTGCACGGAGCTCCTGCATACCGCCGACCACCGCTTTCATTTTGCAGCACAGGGACCTGATCTTCAGCCCTAGGAGACGTCCGACTGGCACCGCTTTACTGGATCGAGGAACTGATGGACAAATATCTCCTCCGGAGCAGGCAGAAGGTTACAGGTGCGCAGCTGGCAGCCTCACAGAGCGCGGCAATGGCGGACTCTCAGCCACTGATATTTCGGGAGGAGGGCTCCCAGAGTTCTCAGGGTGAGGGGTCCCCCCTGGGTGGCTCGGTCCCTTTGGACTATAAGCAGTTAGCCATTGAAGTGGCAATGCGGATAATGCCGGATATCCAGAAAACGCTGGAAACGACAATACTGGCCTCTTTTAACTCCTTGAGGGAGGAGGTCAATCAGACCAGCATGCAAGTGGGGGCCCTGGAGAAAGAGCTGCGTTATTTGCAGCAGCAAGCAGGGGACACTGAATCTATGTTAAAATCCCAACAGCAGTCCCTGGATTATTTGAGATTTAAAGTGGATGACCTGGAAAACAGGTCCCGCCGCAACAATCTGAGGTTGGTGGGGCTGCCTGAGTCCGTAACACAACCAGACCTTTTGGATATATGTGAAAAGGACTTGCCGGAGGCCCTGGGCTTAAAGTTTTTCTGTCGGGTGGAGCGGGCCCACAGGATTGACCCGGATAGGGGCGCTTACTAAGCTCTCTAATATGGAATCTCCCCGAGGTGGGGATGGACGGCCTCGCCAAGTAATTTTTAAATTGCTGGACTTCAATGATAAGGTGGCCCTACTTCACAGTTTTCGTAGGAGAAGACACCTGATAACCATCAGAGGTCACAAGATCTTATTATTTGAGGACTTTTCGGCTGAGGTGGCGAAGAAGCGCAAGGCCTTCAGCCCAGTTTGCACTGCACTTTACCATAGGGACATCAGGTTTCAACTTCTTTTCCCGGCGGTCCTTAAGATCCACAGAGCGCGCGGCGGAACTATTACCTTTAGATCCCCTTCTGAAGCAGAGGAGGCCTTGGATGAAATTGTGGATTCCAAGCCGCGAGATGTCCCCTTATCCCCTCAGCGGCCCAATCTGAAGGACTCATTGGAACCAGCTGTTCGCCGAGGGAATGACCGCTCGCAAACTGGCCTGGATAGGCCCTCCAGAAGGGGACGCTGATACTCCTCAAGTTGCATTTTTGTTTGGGACTTATTCCTGAGGGGTGGTACCTGTTAGTGCTGCTCATTCTTCCCAGCTCATGGATATGTGTTTTCTGCTCCATGCGTCATGTTAGGGCCTTCTATTGGTCAGTCGTACAGTTTGCCATTGTTTAGGCTAGGTATGCAGGGGCTCTGCCATGGTGGAAAAAAGGAAAGTCCATAACTAGATTAAGTGACGACTGATACCATCTAGTCGTATCCTGCTTAGCAGGTTGTTATTTGCTGCCACACACCTAGGCAGTGTTATTTGGTTGTATTTATATTGGTTTTGTCTTTTGCTTTTCCTCTCTCCCTCCCTCCTCTTTCCTTCCCTCTTCCCTTCTCCCTTGGCTTTCTCTGTCCGGGGATCCGGGCACACCAGAGCTGAAATGAAAATCATCTCCTGGAATGTCAAGGGTTTACGCTCCCCACAGAAGCGGTCGAAAATTCTGCGCCACCTGAAACGTCTTCAGCCTGACGTGGTTCTCCTGCAAGAGACGCACCTGGAGGATAAGGATTTCTTTCGTATGAAAAAATTCTGGGTAGGTTCTGTATACGGATCCTCGGCCAGAGAACGCAAAGCTGGAGTACTCACATTACTACATAGAAATTTCTCAGGGAATGCTTTCAGAATCCCATGACAGTGAGGGCAGGTGGCATAGGCTTTTAGTTGAGATTGGAGGGATATCTTATAGTATTCATAATGTATATGCCCCAAATGATAATAACGCCCCCTTTTACGCTCTTCTGGCAAACAGACTGCTTGTAGATGGAACTCACAATAAAATTGTGGGTGGTGATTTTAACTCGCATCTGTTTTGGAAGACCGGAAGAGGGATGGGAGGACGGGTGGAGCGCAAAGGCTCTCTGACAAGGTGATACCTCCCCTTCTAGCCTCTACAGGATTGTATGATACTTGGCGCTCTCTGCATCCTGATGACAGGGAATACACACATTTTTCGCATGCACACAATGCATGGTCTCGTATTGACTACCTTTTCCTTCCCTTGCATATGTCATCTAGGGTGGTCTCCGCTGAAATTCATGACCTGCTTATTTCTGATCACTCACCTATCTCCATTTCCATGCAGGACACTTACCCTAGAGGAACTGATTTTCTGTGGCGCTTTCCTTCTTTTCTGGCCAAAGATGACAACTTTAAGGATACGCTACAAGGTTGGTGGTGGGAGTTTCAGGGTGACAATCCCCGGGGTGTATCGGATGTTTCGAACCATTGGGAGACTGCTAAAGCGGTCCTGAGGGGTCGAATTCTCAGTTATGTCAGTAATTTGCGCAAGGTGGTGGAAAAACAATATCAAGAGGCTAGCTCGGCCCTCAGGCAGGCATATACTCAATTCCTCAGGGCGGCTACCGCTCAGCACAAGGAGGCTTGGATTGCAGCTAGGAACACCTTTGAGGTATGGGTGGATAAAAGGGAGGAAATGTATAGGTCGGAATTCCAGACGGATCTGTTCAGATTTGGCAATAAGTCAGGCAAAATGTTGGCTAACCTAGCTCGGGGTAGGAGAGCTCCTACAGTCATAACAGCTCTGAAAGGGGAGGGGGGAGTGGTCCAAACTAATCCTAAGTTGATAAATGATTTGCTGGGGACATACTATGAGCGTCTCTACAGGGACACTCCAGTGGACCCGGAGAAGGGTGTGCGTTTTTTATCTGGTGTCAAACTGCCGTCCCTGAATGAGGAACAACTGGGATCTCTAAATGCGGAAATAACTGATGAGGAAGTACTCCACATAATACGCTCCTTGCATAATGGAAAGGCGCCAGGCCCTGATGGATTCTCAGGGGAATTCTATAAAGTGCTACAAGACAATCTTGCCCCCACGTTAACGGAATATTTCAATCACCTACTACACACAGGTAGCTTTCCTGCCCATGTAAATGTTGCCCACATCAAATTGATACTTAAACCTAATAAGGACCCACTAGATCCAGGCTCGTACTGCCCGATCTCACTTATTAACCAGGATCTAAAGATCTTGACTAAAATTTTGGCCGACAGACTGAGCTTACTAATGCCTGCCCTGGTAGGTCCCTCCCAGGTCAGTTTCATTAAAGGGAGGTCGGGGGTGGCCAATATCAGGAAGGTATTGGCGACTTTGGATTGGGTGTGGCGCCGCCCTCAGCCAGCCTCGGCCCCTATTTTGCTGGCTTTGGATGCGGAAAAAGCCTTTGATTCATTGCGGTGGGACTGGCTGGGGGTGGTGCTCGATAAATTCAGGATTCTTGGAGATATTCGCACCTTTCTGAAGGGTCTCTATTCCAGCCCAGCGGCGCGCATCCATACGGGTGGTTTCCTGTCTCAGGTCTTTCCTCTTCAGAGAGGGACTAGACAGGGCTGTCCGCTTTCCCCCCTCCTCTTTGACCTAGCTATCGAACCACTGGCTAGATTTTTAGAGGACTCTGACTTATACTCGGGTATCACTATTGGTAAGAAAGAGGTCAAATTAGCCCTGTATGCTGATGATCTTCTGATTTTCATGGACGCCCCTCAGCGACACCTAGGCCCCTTAATGGAGTTCCTGAGTTTTTTTGGGTCTTTTTCGGGTTATAAAATAAACTCGTCCAAAAGCGAGATTCTGGAGTTACATGCCACTAACCCACCGCAGGTTTGGTTGGACGTGGGTTTCTCTCTGTCTGTGGTTAAGAAGTATGTCACTTACTTAGGGATCAAAATAGGGAAGCTCCCAGGGTCACTGTACTCGCTAAATTACCCTCCCCTCAATGCGAAAATAATATCAGAATTACAGAAGTGGCATTCCCTTCCCTTATCTCTGCTAGGAAGGTGTCAGCTTATTAAAATGATGAGTTTCTCCAAGTTGCTCTACCCCCTCCAAACGCTTCCGATCCTACTGAAACAATCTGACGTCACTGCCCTAAATAAAGCGTTTACCACGTTTCTGTGGTCGGGCAGGCGCCCTCGTATCTCTCTCTCGAAGCTTATGTTGTGGAAACCAGAAGGAGGGGTGAAATTCCCAAATGTGCGGGGTTACAATTTAGCATGTCTTATGCGCCACATATCCGACTGGGTACACGATACCTATCTTTTCTCTAATAGGGAATTAGAACAAAACTTGGTAGCTCCTTGGAACTTGGTTTCGTGTCTTCACTCTAACCTGGCCGCGTTGCCTGGGGATATTAAATCCTCGCTTTTATTGAGAGATACGATGGCAGCCTGGAAGGCGATTAGGAAGGCAATGGGTTTGCCTCATGCAATCTCAAAATGGTTGCCGCTATGGGGCCATCCAGAATCTCCGTCAGGTACTAGTTTGAGACCCCCGGAGCTGTGGGTATCTAGAGGCTTGACCAGGGCGGAGCATCTGATGCACCCGGGGGAAAAGCGCTGGCTGACTCCAAAAGAATTGAAGGAGAGATTCACCCTACCGGATTCCCATTTCCTGCAAATAATGCAGATTTGGGGTTTCTGCTCATGTAGACTGCGTGATCTGTCAAGGGAGGCGACCTCAAATTCCTTTGACGAGATTCTTAGTTTCTCCCCCCAAACAGTTTCTCTCTCTAGGTTGTATAGGGCCCTTTCAGGCAATTTCACGAAAGCCAAAGTGTCTACACTTTTTAGGAAGTGGGAGCATGTCACCTTGGATGAGGAGATTGGGGTGAAAATCCTGGAAGGTTGGAGTAAGGTACGTCAGTGCGTGATAGGTGAGACTTGGAGTGAAACTTTTTTTAGAATGATGCATCGAGCGATCTATGGTTTTAACTTCCCAGTCTCGCCTCAGTTTCCAGACCGCATCACGCATTGTCCAAATTGCAAATTGGCAGCCACGGATTTCTGGCATGGCATATGGACCTGTCCTGAGGTTGTGAAATTTTGGGTTGCGGTGATTGCGTATGTCAAAACTACCTGGTCGGTGGAATTACCTGCGGAATCCCAGACCCTGATTTTCCATTATATACGTCCAGAAAACCAGACTAAGATACCGATCATATTACACGCTGTTTTATTGGTTGCTAAAAGAGTACTGCTCCAAAGATGGCTCACAGATGCCATGCCAGACATTCCAGCGGTGGTTTCTGAACTGAAGGTTCTATTGGGATTTGAGAGGATTGAAGCATCTAGACACAAGGAAGGTTCGGCTTCCAAATTCTTCAATAAATGGCGTGCTTTTATTGCGGCGCACCTTAGCCCGACAGAGATTGGGGAATTGGTCAAACCATTTCAGTATACCTCGTGGTATCTTAAAGCATCTCTGGGTAATACCTTTGGACCCCTGGCAGTATAGTTCTGCCCCCCCCCCCCCTCCTGTCTCTCCCCCTCCCATTTCTTTCCCTTTTTCTTCTTTACTCTATTACTTTTGTTTTCACCTACTTTTAGTTAAAATAAAAAATGCAGTCAGATTTGTAAGTACTGCACTCATGTTCCATGTGATACTGTATTTGGCTCCCTGGCTTTCTCTGAAGGTCATGGGGGGAAAGTATGTAAAATGTATGATGTCTGGATACATGACTTTTGTTTCATATCTCTTGTGATTCTGCTTCCAAATAAACAGAATTTAAAAAAAAAAAACTGAATGAGAACATGTATCCATCATGCCTTGTTACTAGGGATGAGCGAACTCGAACTGTATAGTTCGGGTTCGTACCGAATTTTGGGGTGTCCGTGACACGGACCCGAACCCGGACATTTTCGTAAAAGTCCGGGTTCGGGTTCGGTGTTCGTCGCTTTCTTGGCGCTTTTGTGACGCTTTCTTGGCGCTTTTTGAAAGGCTGCAAAGCAGCCAATCAACAAGCGTCATACTACTTGCCCCAAGAGGCCATCACAGCCATGCCTACTATTGGCATGGCTGTGATTGGCCAGAGCACCATGTGACCCAGCCTCTATTTAAGCTGGAGTCACATAGCGCCGCCCGTCACTCTGCTCTGATTAGCGTAGGGAGAGGTTGCGGCTGCGACAGTAGGGCGAGATTAGGCAGATTAACTCCTCCAAAGGACTTGATTAACTGATCGATCTGCAGCTGTGGATCATTGAGCTGCTGATCCTCAATTGCTCACTGTTTTTAGGCTGCCCAGACCGTTTGTCAGTCACATTTTTCTGGGGTGATCGGCGGCCATTTTGTGTCTTGTGGTGCGCCAGCACAAGCTGCGACCAAGTGCATTTAACCCTCAATGGTGTGGTTGTTTTTTGGCTAAAGCCTACATCAGGGTGAAGCTGTCACACCAAGTGCATTTAACCAGCAATAGTCTGTTCATTTTTTGGCCATATACAAAATCAGGGGCAAGCTGCGCCTGTCACCAAGTGCATTTAACCCTCAATGGTGTGGTTGTTTTTTGGCTAAAGCCTACATCAGGGTGAAGCTGTCACACCAAGTGCATTTAACCAGCAATAGTCTGTTCATTTTTTGGCCATATACAAAATCAGGGGCAAGCTGCGCCTGTCACCAAGTGCATTTAACCCTCAATGGTGTGGTTGTTTTTTGGCTAAAGCCTACATCAGGGTGAAGCTGTCACACCAAGTGCATTTAACCAGCAATAGTCTGTTCATTTTTTGGCCATATACAAAATCAGGGGCAAGCTGCGCCTGTCACCAAGTGCATTTAACCCTCAATGGTGTGGTTGTTTTTTGGCTAAAGCCTACATCAGGGTGAAGCTGTCACACCAAGTGCATTTAACCAGCAATAGTCTGTTCATTTTTTGGCCATATCCCAGTCTAATTCTGTCACTAAATCCATACCGGTCACCCAGCGCCTAAATACTAGGCCTCAAATTTATATCCAGCTAAATCTGTCCCTAGTGCTGTAGCTGGGCGAGTTATTTAGTGTCCGTTCAAGCACATTTCTTGTTCTGGGTTGAAATACAATTCCCAATTTAGCAATTTCATAATTTAGTGGTTCCTGCTATATCAGAGCTATTTGAAATCTATCCCAAAAAGGGTATATAATATTGAAGGTGCACATTGGGTCATTCAGAATAACTTCACACACACCCGCTACTGTGTATTTCCAAGTCTAATTCTGTCACTAAACCCATACCTGTCACCCAGCGCCTAAATACTAGGCCTCAAATTTAAATCCCTCTAAATCTCTCGTTACCGCTGTACTGTTGTTGCTGGGCAAGATATTTAGTGTCCGTCAAAGCACATTTTTTGTTCTGGGTTGAAGTACAATTCCCAATTTAGCAATTTCATAATTTAGTGGTTTCTGCTATATCAGAGCTATTTGAAATCTATCCCTAAAAGGGTATATAATATTGAAGGTGCACATTGGGTCATTCAGAATAACTTCACACACACGCTTCTGTGCATTTCCAAGTCTAATTCTGTCACTAAATCCATACCGGTGACCCAGCGCCTAAATACTAGGCCTCAAATTTAAATCCCTCTAAATCTCTCGTTACCCACCGCTGTACTGTTGTTGCTGGGCAAGATATTTAGTGTCCGTCAAAGCACATTTTTTGTTCTGGGTTGAAGTACAATTCCCAATTTAGCAATTTCATAATTTAGTGGTTTCTGCTATATCAGAGCTATTTGAAATCTATCCCTAAAAGGGTATATAATATTGAAGGTGCACATAGGGTCATTCAGAATAACTTCACACACACCCGCTACTGTGTATTTCCAAGTCTAATTCTGTCACTAAACCCATACCTGTCACCCAGCGCCTAAATACTAGGCCTCAAATTTAAATCCCTCTAAATCTCTCGTTACCGCTGTACTGTTGTTGCTGGGCAAGATATTTAGTGTCCGTCAAAGCACATTTTTTGTTCTGGGTTGAAGTACAATTCCCAATTTAGCAATTTCATAATTTAGTGGTTTCTGCTATATCAGAGCTATTTGAAATCTATCCCTAAAAGGGTATATAATATTGAAGGTGCACATTGGGTCATTCAGAATAACTTCACACACACGCTTCTGTGCATTTCCAAGTCTAATTCTGTCACTAAATCCATACCGGTGACCCAGCGCCTAAATACTAGGCCTCAAATTTAAATCCCTCTAAATCTCTCGTTACCCACCGCTGTACTGTTGTTGCTGGGCAAGATATTTAGTGTCCGTCAAAGCACATTTTTTGTTCTGGGTTGAAGTACAATTCCCAATTTAGCAATTTCATAATTTAGTGGTTTCTGCTATATCAGAGCTATTTGAAATCTATCCCTAAAAGGGTATATAATATTGAAGGTGCACATAGGGTCATTCAGAATAACTTCACACACACGCTTCTGTGCATTTCCAAGTCTAATTCTGTCACTAAATCCATACCGGTGACCCAGCGCCTAAATACTAGGCCTCAAATTTAAATCCCTCTAAATCTCTCGTTACCCACCGCTGTACTGTTGTTGCTGGGCAAGATATTTAGTGTCCGTCAAAGCACATTTTTTGTTCTGGGTTGAAGTACAATTCCCAATTTAGCAATTTCATAATTTAGTGGTTTCTGCTATATCAGAGCTATTTGAAATCTATCCCTAAAAGGGTATATAATATTGAAGGTGCACATAGGGTCATTCAGAATAACTTCACACACACGCTTCTGTGCATTTCCAAGTCTAATTCTGTCACTAAATCCATACCGGTGACCCAGCGCCTAAATACTAGGCCTCAAATTTAAATCCCTCTAAATCTCTCGTTACCCACCGCTGTACTGTTGTTGCTGGGCAAGATATTTAGTGTCCGTCAAAGCACATTTTTTGTTCTGGGTTGAAGTACAATTCCCAATTTAGCAATTTCATAATTTAGTGGTTTCTGCTATATCAGAGCTATTTGAAATCTATCCCTAAAAGGGTATATAATATTGAAGGTGCACATAGGGTCATTCAGAATAACTTCACACACACGCTTCTGTGCATTTCCAAGTCTAATTCTGTCACTAAATCCATACCGGTGACCCAGCGCCTAAATACTAGGCCTCAAATTTAAATCCCTCTAAATCTCTCGTTACCCACCGCTGTACTGTTGTTGCTGGGCAAGATATTTAGTGTCCGTCAAAGCACATTTTTTGTTCTGGGTTGAAGTACAATTCCCAATTTAGCAATTTCATAATTTAGTGGTTTCTGCTATATCAGAGCTATTTGAAATCTATCCCTAAAAGGGTATATAATATTGAAGGTGCACATAGGGTCATTCAGAATAACTTCACACACACGCTTCTGTGCATTTCCAAGTCTAATTCTGTCACTAAATCCATACCGGTGACCCAGCGCCTAAATACTAGGCCTCAAATTTAAATCCCTCTAAATCTCTCGTTACCCACCGCTGTACTGTTGTTGCTGGGCAAGATATTTAGTGTCCGTCAAAGCACATTTTTTGTTCTGGGTTGAAGTACAATTCCCAATTTAGCAATTTCATAATTTAGTGGTTTCTGCTATATCAGAGCTATTTGAAATCTATCCCTAAAAGGGTATATAATATTGAAGGTGCACATAGGGTCATTCAGAATAACTTCACACACACGCTTCTGTGCATTTCCAAGTCTAATTCTGTCACTAAATCCATACCGGTGACCCAGCGCCTAAATACTAGGCCTCAAATTTAAATCCCTCTAAATCTCTCGTTACCCACCGCTGTACTGTTGTTGCTGGGCAAGATATTTAGTGTCCGTCAAAGCACATTTTTTGTTCTGGGTTGAAGTACAATTCCCAATTTAGCAATTTCATAATTTAGTGGTTTCTGCTATATCAGAGCTATTTGAAATCTATCCCTAAAAGGGTATATAATATTCAAGGTGCACATTGGGTCATTCAGAATAACTTCACACACACGCTTCTGTGCATTTCCAAGTCTAATTCTGTCACTAAATCCATACCGGTGACCCAGCGCCTAAATACTAGGCCTCAAATTTAAATCCCTCTAAATCTCTCGTTACCCACCGCTGTACTGTTGTTGCTGGGCAAGATATTTAGTGTCCGTCAAAGCACATTTTTTGTTCTGGGTTGAAGTACAATTCCCAATTTAGCAATTTCATAATTTAGTGGTTTCTGCTATATCAGAGCTATTTGAAATCTATCCCTAAAAGGGTATATAATATTGAAGGTGCACATAGGGTCATTCAGAATAACTTCACACACACGCTTCTGTGCATTTCCAAGTCTAATTCTGTCACTAAATCCATACCGGTGACCCAGCGCCTAAATACTAGGCCTCAAATTTAAATCCCTCTAAATCTCTCGTTACCCACCGCTGTACTGTTGTTGCTGGGCAAGATATTTAGTGTCCGTCAAAGCACATTTTTTGTTCTGGGTTGAAGTACAATTCCCAATTTAGCAATTTCATAATTTAGTGGTTTCTGCTATATCAGAGCTATTTGAAATCTATCCCTAAAAGGGTATATAATATTGAAGGTGCACATAGGGTCATTCAGAATAACTTCACACACACGCTTCTGTGCATTTCCAAGTCTAATTCTGTCACTAAATCCATACCGGTGACCCAGCGCCTAAATACTAGGCCTCAAATTTAAATCCCTCTAAATCTCTCGTTACCGCTGTACTGTTGTTGCTGGGCAAGATATTTAGTGTCCGTCAAAGCACATTTTTTGTTCTGGGTTGAAGTACAATTCCCAATTTAGCAATTTCATAATTTAGTGGTTCCTGCTATATCAGAGCTATTTGAAATCTATCCCAAAAAGGGTATATAATATTGAAGGTGCACATTGGGTCATTCAGAATAACTTCACACACACCCGCTACTGTGTATTTCCAAGTCTAATTCTGTCACTAAACCCATACCTGTCACCCAGCGCCTAAATACTAGTCCTCAAATTTAAATCCCTCTAAATCTCTCGTTACCGCTGTCCTGTTGTAGCTGGGAAAGTTATTTAGTGCCCGTCAAAGCACATTTTTTGTTCTGGGTTGAAGTACAATTCCCAATTTAGCAATTTCATAATTTAGTGGTTCCTGCTATATCAGAGCTATTTGAAATCTATCCCAAAAAGGGTATATAATATTCAAGGTGCACATTGGGTCATTCAGAATAACTTCACACACACGCTTCTGTGCATTTCCAAGTCTAATTCTGTCACTAAATCCATACCGGTCACCCAGCGCCTAAATACTAGGCCTCAAATTTATATCCCGCTGAATTTGAATACAATACATTGGGCCAAATAATATATTTGTTGTTGTGGTGAACCATAACAATGAGAAAAACATCTAGTAAGGGACGCGGACGTGGACATGGTCGTGGTGGTGTTAGTGGACCCTCTGGTGCTGGGAGAGGACGTGGCCGTTCTGCCACATCCACACGTCCTAGTGTACCAACTACCTCAGGTCCCAGTAGCCGCCAGAATTTACAGCGATATATGGTGGGGCCCAATGCCGTTCTAAGGATGGTAAGGCCTGAGCAGGTACAGGCATTAGTCAATTGGGTGGCCGACAGTGGATCCAGCACGTTCACATTATCTCCCACCCAGTCTTCTGCAGAAAGCGCACAGATGGCGCCTGAAAACCAACCCCATCAGTCTGTCACATCACCCCCATGCATACCAGGGAAACTGTCTCAGCCTCAAGTTATGCAGCAGTCTCTTATGCTGTTTGAAGACTCCGCTGGCAGGGTTTCCCAAGGGCATCCACCTAGCCCTTCCCCAGCGGTGAAAGACATAGAATGCACTGACGCACAACCACTTATGTTTCCTGATGATGAGGACATGGGAATACCACCTCAGTATGTCTCTGATGATGACGAAACACAGGTGCCAACTGCTGCGTCTTTCTGCAGTGTGCAGACTGAACAGGAGGTCAGGGATCAAGACTGGGTGGAAGACGATGCAGGGGACGATGAGGTCCTAGACCCCACATGGAATGAAGGTCGTGCCACTGACTTTCACAGTTCGGAGGAAGAGGCAGTGGTGAGACCGAGCCAACAGCGTAGCAAAAGAGGGAGCAGTGGGCAAAAGCAGAACACCCGCCGCCAAGAGACTCCGCCTGCTACTGACCGCCGCCATCTGGGACCGAGCACCCCAAAGGCAGCTTCAAGGAGTTCCCTGGCATGGCACTTCTTCAAACAATGTGCTGACGACAAGACCCGAGTGGTTTGCACGCTGTGCCATCAGAGCCTGAAGCGAGGCATTAACGTTCTGAACCTGAGCACAACCTGCATGACCAGGCACCTGCATGCAAAGCATGAACTGCAGTGGAGTAAACACCTTAAAACCAAGGAAGTCACTCAGGCTCCCCCTGCTACCTCTTCTGCTGCTGCCGCCTCGGCCTATTCTGCTGCTGCCGCCTCGGCCTCTTCCTCCGCCTCTGGAGGAACGTTGGCACCTGCCGCCCAGCAAACAGGGGATGTACCACCAACACCACCACCACCACCTCCGTCACCAAGCGTCTCAACCATGTCACACGCCAGCGTTCAGCTCTCCATCTCACAAACATTTGATAGAAAGCGTAAATTCCCACCTAGCCACCCTCGATCCCTGGCCCTGAATGCCAGCATTTCTAAACTACTGGCCTATGAAATGCTGTCATTTAGGCTGGTGGACACAGACAGCTTCAAACAGCTCATGTCGCTTGCTGTCCCACAGTATGTTGTTCCCAGCCGGCACTACTTCTCCAAGAGAGCCGTGCCTTCCCTGCACAACCAAGTATCCGATAAAATCAAGTGTGCACTGCGCAACGCCATCTGTGGCAAGGTCCACCTAACCACAGATACGTGGACCAGTAAGCACGGCCAGGGACGCTATATCTCCCTAACTGCACACTGGGTAAATGTAGTGGCAGCTGGGCCCCAGGCGGAGAGCTGTTTGGCGCACGTCCTTCCGCCGCCAAGGATCGCAGGGCAACATTCTTTGCCTCCTGTTGCCACCTCCTCCTTCTCGGCTTCCTCCTCCTCTTCTTCCACCTGCTCATCCAGTCAGCCACACACCTTCACCACCAACTTCAGCACAGCCCGGGGTAAACGTCAGCAGGCCATTCTGAAACTCATATGTTTGGGGGACAGGCCCCACACCGCACAGGAGTTGTGGCGGGGTATAGAACAACAGACCGACGAGTGGTTGCTGCCGGTGAGCCTCAAGCCCGGCCTGGTGGTGTGTGATAATGGGCGAAATCTCGTTGCAGCTCTGGGACTAGCCAATTTGACGCACATCCCTTGCTTGGCGCATGTGCTGAATTTGGTGGTGCAGAAGTTCATTCACAACTACCCCGACATGTCAGAGCTGCTGCATAAAGTGCGGGCCGTCTGTTCGCGCTTCCGGCGTTCACATCCTGCCGCTGCTCGCCTGTCTGCGCTACAGCGTAACTTCGGCCTTCCCGCTCACCGCCTCATATGCGACGTGCCCACCAGGTGGAACTCCACCTTGCACATGCTGGACAGACTGTGCGAGCAGCAGCAGGCCATAGTGGAGTTTCAGCTGCAGCACGCACGGGTCAGTCGCACTACAGAACAGCACCACTTCACCACCAATGACTGGGCCTCCATGCGAGACCTGTGTGCCCTGTTGCGCTGTTTCGAGTACTCCACCAACATGGCCAGTGGCGATGACACCGTTATCAGCGTTACAATACCACTTCTATGTCTCCTTGAGAAAACACTTAGGGCGATGATGGAAGAGGAGGTGGCCCAGGAGGAGGAGGAGGAGGAGGAGGAAGAGGGGTCATTTTTAGCACTTTCAGGCCAGTCTCTTCGAAGTGACTCAGAGGGAGGTTTTTGGCAACAGCAGAGGCCAGGTACAAATGTGGCCAGCCAGGGCCCACTACTGGAGGACGAGGAGGACGAGGATGAGGAGGAGGTGGAGGAGGATGAGGATGAAGCATGGTCACAGCGGGGTGGCACCCAACGCAGCTCGGGTCCATCACTGGTGCGTGGCTGGGGGGAAAGGCAGGACGATGACGATACGCCTCCCACAGAGGACAGCTTGTCCTTATCCCTGGGCAGCCTGGCACACATGAGCGACTACATGCTGCAGTGCCTGCGCAACGACAGCAGAGTTGCCCACATTTTAACCTGTGCGGACTACTGGGTTGCCACCCTGCTGGATCCACGCTACAAAGACAATGTGCCCACCTTACTTCCTGCACTGGAGCGTGATAGGAAGATGCGCGAGTACAAGCGCACGTTGGTAGACGCGCTACTGAGAGCATTCCCAAATGTCACAGGGGAACAAGTGGAAGCCCAAGGCCAAGGCAGAGGAGGAGCAAGAGGTCGCCAAGGCAGCTGTGTCACGGCCAGCTCCTCTGAGGGCAGGGTTAGCATGGCAGAGATGTGGAAAACTTTTGTCAACACGCCACAGCTAACTGCACCACCACCTGATACGCAACGTGTTAGCAGGAGGCAACATTTCACTAACATGGTGGAACAGTACGTGTGCACACCCCTCCACGTACTGACTGATGGTTCGGCCCCATTCAACTTCTGGGTCTCTAAATTGTCCACGTGGCCAGAGCTAGCCTTTTATGCCTTGGAGGTGCTGGCCTGCCCGGCAGCCAGCGTTTTGTCTGAACGTGTATTCAGCACGGCAGGGGGCGTCATTACAGACAAACGCAGCCGCCTGTCTACAGCCAATGTGGACAAGCTGACGTTCATAAAAATGAACCAGGCATGGATCCCACAGGACCTGTCCGTCCCTTGTCCAGATTAGACATTAACTACCTCCCCATAACCATATATTATTGGACTCCAGGGCACTTCCTCATTCAATCCTATTTTTATTTTCATTTTACCATTATATTGCGATGCTACCCAAAGTTGAATGAACCTCTCCTCTGCCTGTGTGCTAGGCCTAAATATATGCCAATGGACTGTTGCAGTGGTGGCTGACATGAAGCCTGATTCTCTGCTATGACATGCAGACTAATTCTCTGCTGACATGAAGCCAGATTGTCTGTTACGGGACCTCTCTCCTCTGCCTGGGTGCTGGGCCTAAATTTATGACAATGGACTGTTGCAGTGGTGGCTGACGTGAAGCCTGATTCTCTGCTATGACATGCAGACTGATTCTCTGCTGACATGAAGCCAGATCCTCTGTTACGGGACCTCTCTCCTCTGCCTGGGTGCTGGGCCTAAATTTATGACAATGGACTGTTGCAGTGGTGGCTGACGTGAAGCCTGATTCTCTGCTATGACATGCAGACTGATTCTCTGCTGACATGAAGCCAGATCCTCTTTTACGGGACCTCTCTCCTCTGCCTGGGTGCTGGGCCTAAATTTATGACAATGGACTGTTGCAGTGGTGGCTGACGTGAAGCCTGATTCTCTGCTATGACATGCAGACTGATTCTCTGCTGACATGAAGCCAGATCCTCTTTTACGGGACCTCTCTCCTCTGCCTGGGTGCTGGGCCTAAATTTATGACAATGGACTGTTGCAGTGGTGGCTGACGTGAAGCCTCATTCTCTGCTATGACATGCAGACTGATTCTCTGCTGACATGAAGCCAGATCCTCTGTTACGGGACCTCTCTCCTCTGCCTGGGTGCTGGGCCTGAATATATGCCAATGGACTGTTGCAGTGGTGGGTGACGTGAAGCCTCATTCTCTGCTATGACATGCAGACTAATTCTCTGCTGACATGAAGCCAGATTGTCTGTTACGGGACCTCTCTCCTCTGCCTGTGTGTGTGCTGGGCCTAAATATATGCCAATGGACTGTTGCAGTGGTGGCTGACGTGAAGCCTCATTCTCTGCTATGACATGCAGACTGATTCTCTGCTGACATGAAGCCAGATCCTCTGTTACGGGACCTCTCTCCTCTGCCTGGGTGCTGGGCCTAAATTTATGACAATGGACTGTTGCAGTGGTGGCTGACGTGAAGCCTGATTCTCTGCTATGACATGCAGACTGATTCTCTGCTGTCATGAAGCCAGATTGTCTGTTACGGGACCTTTCTCCTCTACCTGGGTTCTGGGCCTAAATTTATGAAAATTGACTCTTACAGTGGTGGGTGACGTGAAGCCTGATTCTCTGCTATGATATGAAGACTGATTCTCTGCTGACATGAAGCCAGATTGTCTGTTACGGGACCTTTCTCCTCTGCCTGGGTTCTGGGCCTAAATTTATGAAAATTGACTCTTACAGTGGTGGGTGACGTGAAGCCTGATTCTCTGCTATGATATGAAGACTGATTCTCTGCTGACATGAAGCCAGATTGTCTGTTACGGGACCTTTCTCCTCTGCCTGGGTTCTGGGCCTAAATTTATGAAAATTGACTCTTACAGTGGTGGGTGACGTGAAGCCTGATTCTCTGCTATGATATGAAGACTGATTCTCTGCTGACATGAAGCCAGATTGTCTGTTACGGGACCTTTCTCCTCTGCCTGGGTTCTGGGCCTAAATTTATGAAAATTGACTCTTACAGTGGTGGGTGACATGAAGCCTGATTCTCTGCTATGATATGAAGACTGATTCTCTGCTGACATGAAGCCAGATTGTCTGTTACGGGACCTTTCTCCTCTGCCTGGGTTCTGGGCCTAAATTTATGAAAATTGACTCTTACAGTGGTGGGTGACGTGAAGCCTGATTCTCTGCTATGATATGAAGACTGATTCTCTGCTGACATGAAGCCAGATTGTCTGTTACGGGACCTTTCTCCTCTGCCTGGGTTCTGGGCCTAAATTTATGAAAATTGACTCTTACAGTGGTGGGTGACGTGAAGCCTGATTCTCTGCTATGATATGAAGACTGATTCTCTGCTGACATGAAGCCAGATTGTCTGTTACGGGACCTTTCTCCTCTGCCTGGGTTCTGGGCCTAAATTTATGAAAATTGACTCTTACAGTGGTGGGTGACGTGAAGCCTGATTCTCTGCTATGATATGAAGACTGATTCTCTGCTGACATGAAGCCAGATTCTCTGTTACGGGACCTCTCTCCTCTGCCTGGGTGCTGGGCCTAAATTTATGACAATGGACTGTTGCAGTGGTGGCTGACGTGAAGCCTGATTCTCTGCTATGACATGCAGACTGATTCTCTGCTGACATGAAGCCAGATTCTCTGTTACGGGACCTCTCTCCTCTGCCTGTGTGTGTGCTGGGCCTAAATATATGCCAATGGACTGTTGCAGTGGTGGCTGACGTGAAGCCTCATTCTCTGCTATGACATGCAGACTAATTCTCTGCTGACATGAAGACAGATTCTCTGTTACGGGACCTCTCTCCTCTGCCTGGGTGCCGGGGCCTAAATATCTGAGAATGGACTGTTCCAGTGGTGGGTGACGGGAAGCCAGATTCTCTGCTATGGAACCTCTCTCCAATTGATTTTGGTTAATTTTTATTTATTTAATTTTTATTTTAATTCATTTCCCTATCCACATTTGTTTGCAGGGGATTTACCTACATGTTGCTGCCTTTTGCAGCCCTCTAGCTCTTTCCTGGGCTGTTTTACAGCCTTTTTAGTGCCGAAAAGTTCGGGTCCCCATTGACTTCAATGGGGTTCGGGTTCGGGACGAAGTTCGGATCGGGTTCGGATCCCGAACCCGAACATTTCCGGGATGTTCGGCCGAACTTCTCGAACCCGAACATCCAGGTGTTCGCTCAACTCTACTTGTTACCACTGTGCAGGCTGGTGGTGGTGGTGGAATGGTGTGGGGGATGTTTTCTGGGCACACTTTAGGCCCTTTAGTGCCAATTGGCCATCGTTTAAATGCCACGGGCTACCTGAGCATTGTTTCTGACCATGTCCATCCCTTCATGACCACCATGTACCCATCCTCTGATGGCTACTTCCAGCAGGATAATGCACCATGTCACAAAGCTCGAATCATTTCAAATTGGTTTCATGAACATGACAATGAGTTCACTGTACTAAAATGTCCCCCACAGTCACCAGATCTCAACCAAATAGAGCATTTTTGGGATGTGGTGGAATGGGAGCTTCGTGCCCTGGATGTGCATCCCTCAAATCTCCATCAACTGCAAGATTCTATCCTATCAATATGGGCCAACATTTCTAAAGAATGCTATCAGCACCTTGTTGAATCAATGCCATGTAGAATGAAGGCAGTTTTGAAGGCAAAAGGGGTCCAACACCGTATTAGTATGGTGTTCCTAATAATTCTTTAGGTGAGTGTGTGTATATATATATATATATATATATATATATAAAACTGATTCTTTTATAGTCTAAAGTTCTGACAGCCAAAACTTACAGTTCAATGTTAGCGCCAGGTATAAGGAACAGTGGACCAAGAGTCTACTGTAAAGTGAAAGAGCACACTCGTTTTTGTCAGTTGATTCCACATAGATTTTTATAGAACCTGTTCTGTTACACGCTGACACAAATAGTGTCCCCCTGACAGAGTGGAGAAGGTGTCAGCAGTAAGTTTGTGTTGACATCACAGTTTATTTTGCCCTTCTTCTCATCCGTCATAAAACAACCCCCAAAAACGGATCCTGTTTTTTGAGCATCCACCTTCACATGGTCAGCATTTGCTCAGTAATCCATCAGTGTTGCCGAGGCAAAAAAAAAACTAAGAAAACAAAAAAACAGGAGTGGATCCAAAATAGAGATGACACGTGATTGGAAAGTTTGCATGACTTCTGTGTACCTACCCCTGCTTTTGGCTTCCATAGTAACATAGTACATAAGGCCGAAGAAAAAAAAAGACATTTGTCCATCCAGTTCGGCCTGTCATCCTGCAAGTTGATCCAGAGGAAGGCAAAAAAAAAACTGTGAGGTAGAAGCCAATTTTCCTCACTTTAGGGGAATAAAAAATTCCTTCCCGACTCCAATCAGGCAATCAGAATAACTCCCTGGATCAACGACCCCTCTCTAGTAGCTATATCCTGTAATATTATTACACTCCAGAAATACATCCAGGCCCCTCTTGAATTCCTTTATTGTACTCACCATCACCACCTCCTCAGGCAGAGAGTTCCATAGTCTCACTGCTCTTACCGTAAAGAATCCTCTTCTATGTTTGTGTACAAACCTTCTTTCCTCCAGACGCAGAGGATGTCCCCTCGTCACAGTCACAGTCCTGGGAATGAATAGATGATGGGATAGATCTCTGTACCGACCCCTGATATATTTATACATATTAATTAGATCTCCTCTCAGTCGTCTTTTTTCTAAAAGTGAATAACCCTAATTTTGATAATCTTTCAGGGTACTGTAGTTGCCCCATTCCAGTTATTACTTTAGTTGCCCTCCTCTGGACCCTCTCCAGCTCTGCTATGTCTGCTTTGTTCACTGGAGCCCAGAACTGTACACAGTACTCCATGTGTGGTCTGACTAATGATTTGTAAAGTGGTAGGACTATGTTCTCATCTCGGGCATCTATGCCCCTTTTGATGCAACCCATTATCTTATTGGCCTTGGCAGCAGCTGCCTGACACTGTTTTTTGCAGCTTAGTTTGCTGTTTATTAAAATTCCTAGATCTTTTTCCATGTCAGTGTTACCGAGTGTTTTACCATTTAATAAGTACGGATGACTTGCATTATTCCTTCCCATGTGCATAACTTTACATTTGTCAGCATTAAACCTCATCTGCCACTTTTCTGCCCAAGCCTCCAATCTACCCAGATCGCTCTGTAGTAGTATACTGTCCTCATCAGTGTTAATTACTTTACACAGTTTAGTGTCATCTGCGAAAATTGATATTTTACTATGCAAGCCTTCTACAAGATCATTAATAAAGATATTGAAGAGAATAGGGCCCAATACTGACCCCTGAGGTACTCCACTAGTGACAGTGACCCAATCTGAGTATTTACCATTAATAACCACCCTCTGTTTTCTATCATTGAGCCAGTTACTTACCCACTTACAGACGTTTTCTCCCAGTCCGAGCATTCTCATTTTATATACAAACCGGATTCCAAAAAAGTTGGGACACTATACAAATCGTGAATAAAAACTGAATGCAATGATGTGGAGGTGCCAACTTCTAATATTTTATTCAGAATAGAACATAAATCACTGAACAAAAGTTTAAACTGAGAAAATGTACCATTTTAAGGGGAAAATATGTTGAATCAGAATTTCATGATACATTTACTTGGATTAAACATTTGATCTGTCATCTACGTTCTATTACAAATAAAATATTGACATTTGCCATCGCCACATCATTGCATTCAGTTTTTATTCACAATTTGTTTAGTGTCCCAACTTTTTTGGAATCCGGTTTGTACTAACCTTTTATGTGGTACAGTGTCAAATGCTTTGGAGAAGTTCAGATACACAACATCTGCGAAAATTGATATTTTACTATGCAAGCCTTCTACAAGATCATTAATAAAGATATTGAAGAGAATAGGGCCCAATACTGACCCCTGAGGTACTCCACTAGTGACAGTGACCCAATCTGAGTATTTACCATTAATAACCACCCTCTGTTTTCTATCATTGAGCCAGTTACTTACCCACTTACAGACGTTTTCTCCCAGTCCGAGCATTCTCATTTTATATACAAACCGGATTCCAAAAAAGTTGGGACACTATACAAATCGTGAATAAAAACTGAATGCAATGATGTGGAGGTGCCAACTTCTAATATTTTATTCAGAATAGAACATAAATCACTGAACAAAAGTTTAAACTGAGAAAATGTACCATTTTAAGGGGAAAATATGTTGAATCAGAATTTCATGGTGTCAACAAATCCCCAAAAAGTTGGGACAAGGCCATTTTCACCACTGTGTGGCATCTCCCCTTCTTCTTACAACACTCAACAGCCGTCTGGGGACCGAGGAGACCAGTTTCTCAATTTTAGAAATAGGAATGCTCTCCCATCCTTGTCTAATACAGGCCTCTAACTGTTCAATCGTCTTGGGCCTTCTTTGTTGCACCTTCCTCTTTATGATGTGCCAAATGTTCTCTATAGGTAAAAGATCTGGACTGCAGACTGGCCATTTCAGTACCCGGATCCTTCTCCTACGCAGCCATGATGTTGTGATTGATGCAGAATGTGGTCTGGCATTATCTTGTTGAAAAATGCAGGGTCTTCCCTGAAAGAGATGACATCTGGATGGGAGCATATGTTGTTCTAGAACCTGAATATATTTTTCTGCATTGATGGTGTCTTTCCAGACATGCAAGCTGCCCATGCCACACGCACTCATGCAACCCCATACCATCAGAGATGCAGGCTTCTGAACTGAGCGTTGATAACAACTTGGGTTGTCCTTGTCCTCTTTGGTCCGGATGACATGGCGTCCCAGATTTCCAAAAAGAACTTTGAATTGTGACTCGTCTGACCACAGAACAGTCTTCCATTTTGCCACACTCCATTTTAAATGATCCCTGGCCCAGTGAAAACGCCTGAGCTTGTGGATCTTGCTTAGAAATGGCTTCTTCTTTGCACTGTAGAGTTTTAGCTGGCAACGGTGGATGGCACGGTGGATTGTGTTCACTGACAATGGTTTCTGGAAGTATTCCTGAGCCCATTCTGTGATTTCCTTTACAGTAGCATTCCTGTTTGTGGTGCAGTGTCATTTAAGGGCCCGGAGATCACGGCATCCAGTATGGTTTTACGGCCTTGACCCTTACACACAGAGATTGTTCCAGATTCTCTGAATCTTCGGATGATGTTATGCACAATTGATGATGATAGATGCAAAGTCTTTGCAATTTTTCGCTGGGTAACACCTTTCTGATATTGCTCCACTATCTTTCTGTGCAACATTGTGGGAATTTGTGATCTTCTACCCATCTTGGCTTCTGAGAGACACTGCCACTCTTAGAAGCTCTTTTTATACCCAATCGTGTTTCCAATTGACCTAATTAGTGTTAATTGGTCTTCCAGCTCTTCGTTATGCTCAAATTTACTTTTTCCAGCCTCTTATTGCTACTTGTCCCAACTTTTTGGGGATTTGTTGACACCGTGAAAAATTGAATCAACGTATTTTTCCTTTAAAATGATACATTTACTTGGATTAAACATTTGATCTGTCATCTACGTTCTATTACAAATAAAATATTGACATTTGCCATCGCCACATCATTGCATTCAGTTTTTATTCACAATTTGTTTAGTGTCCCAACTTTTTTGGAATCCGGTTTGTACTAACCTTTTATGTGGTACAGTGTCAAATGCTTTGGAGAAGTTCAGATACACAACATCCATTGATTCGCCGCTGTCAAGTCTAGAACTTACCTCCTCATAGAAACTGATTAAATTTGTTTGACATGATCGATCCCTCACGAAGCCATGCTGATATGGCGTTATTTGCTTATTTCCGTTAAGATGCTGTAACATAGCATCACTCAGAAAACCTTCAAACAGTTTACCCAAAACAGATGTTAAACTTACCGGCCTATAGTTTCCAGGCTCTGTTTTTGGACCCTTTTTGAATATTGGCACCACATTTGCCATGCGCCAATACTGTGGGACATTCCCTGTCAATATAGAATCTGCAAATATCAGAAATAAGGGTCTGGCTATGACATTACTTAATTCCCTTAGGATACGGGGGTGTATGCCATCCGGTCCTGGCGATTTGTCTACTTTAATCTTTTTAAGTCGCTGTTGCACTTCTTTCTGGGTCAGACAAGACACTTTTAATGGGGAATTTATTTCAACATTCGGCATGTCATCTGACAGTTTATTTTCCTCAGTTAATACATTGGAGAAAAAAATATTTAACAGCTTTGCTTTCTCCTCGTCGCTCTCTGCGACTCCCCCCTCATTACTCTTTAACGGGCCGACACCTTCAGATTTATACTTTTTAATATTTATATAATTGAAGAACATTTTAGAGTTAGTTTTACTCTCTTTGGCAATTAATCTCTCGGTCTCTAGTTTGGCCGCTTTTATTTGTTTTTTACATGTTCTATTTTTTTCCTTATAGTTTTTCAGTGCTTCCGTGCTACCTTCTTGTTTTAGTGTTTTATATGCTTTCTTTTTGTCATTTATTGCTTTCTTTACAGTTCTGTTTATCCACATTGGTTTCTTTTTGTTCCTTAACCTTTTATTCCCATACGGTATGTACCTCTCACAATGAGATTTTAGGATGCTTTTAAAGATATCCCATTTTGTGGCTGTATTTTTATTTGTGAGGACTTTATCTTATTTAGTTAGGCCTATGGCCTCTCTTAGTTGGCTAAATTTAGCTTTTTTGAAGTTTGGTATTTTTGTTCCTCCCTGTAGAAACGCTCTTTTGAATGACAATTGGAAGGTTATTACTTTGTGGTCACTATTTCCCAGGTGTCCCCCAACCTGCACGTCAGGCCTATTGGTTAATACTAAGTCCAGTATGGCCGTCCCTCTAGTCGGGTCCTGAACCAGTTGGGAGAGGTAATTGTCTTTGATTATTGCCAAGAACCTGTTTCCTTTATGAGATATACAAGTTTTAGTTTCCCAGTCTATATCTGGGTAGTAGAATTCCCCCATAATAACCACCTCATTATGATTTGCCGCCTTGTCAATCTCATTTAGTAGTAGATTTTCTGTGGACCCTGGTATATTAGGTGGTTTATAGTAAAGTTCAATTAGTAATTTATTATTGTTTTTAGCGCCATGTATTTCTACCCACAGTGACTCCACATGTTCATGTCCCTCACTTATATCTTCACGGAGTGTGGGCTTTAGACCGGACTTTACATAAAGGCAGACCCCCTCCCCCTCTCTGGTTTTGACAATCCTTTCTAAACAGACTGTAACCCTGTACATTAACTGCCCCGTCATAGCAATCATCCAGCCATGTCTCAGTTATTCCCACTATGTCATAGTCCTCCTCACACATCACTAATTCCATTTCACCAGTTTTATTAGTCAGGCTTCTGGCATTAGTATACATACATTTGAGAGGTTTATGTATATTTTTTACCCTACACCTTTCCTTCTGAACTGTTGTAGTCCCTCCTTCCATTCCTCCCCCAGTCTCACTACCTTGCCCCCGGTCTCTATCTGCACTATCTTCCCATCCTATAACATAATTACCCTCCCCCCCAGTCCCCAGTTTAAACACTCCTCCAACCTTCTAGCCATCTTCTTCCCCAACACAGCTGCCCCTTCCCCATTGAGGTGCAGCCCGCCCCTACGATAGAGCCTGTAGCCGATAGAGAAGTCAGCCCAGTTCTCCAGGAACCCAAACCCCTCCTTCCTACACCAGTTCTTGAGCCACTTATTAATCTCACTAATCTCCCGCTGCCTTTCTTGTGTGGCCCGTGGTACAGGTAGTATTTTGGACAATACTACCTTTGAGGTCCTTGCCCTAAGCTTTTGACCTAAATCCCTGAAATCATTTTTAAGGACTCTCCACCTACCCCTAACTTTGTCATTGGTTCCGATATGGACCATGACCACTGGATCTTCTCCAGCCCCTCCCAGTAATCTGTCAACCCGATCCGCGATGTGTCGAACTCTAGCGCCAGGAAGACAGCACACTGTTCGACGATCACGGTCTTTGTGACAGATTTCCCTATCTGTTCCCCTAATAATTGAGTCTCCCCCAAATGATAAAATCCTGATGCAAAATGGGGACCATATGATAAAGACCTTATGGCTACTCCAAAGACAGGATCTAATTTTTATGTCCTTCTGACAAATCAGAAGGGTAAATTAAATGGTCAACAAGGCAAAACAGGGACAATAGCGGCCCCGTCAGAGTGGTGAGGTGGCAACCACATGAGGAGTCAACACAGTGGCCCAGTGACAGAGTGGTGAGGAAGGGGGGGAAATAAGTGGCATTAACTGCACAATATGGTGGGTGGCAGTAGGATAACCTGGCAGCAGGTGTGTGGCATCAGGCGGGTGACAGCATCAGAATAGGGGCTGAAGCAGGTGGCCAGAAGAAATGGGTCTCTTTTGACAAAGTTTGGGTGAGGAATCCAGATTGATCTAGTCTGATGTATCAGGTACTGGTGTGTGGAAATCCTGGCTGCTCCACGCCTGATTCATCTTCACAAAGGTCAGTATCTCCACATTTTAGGTGGAAATGCAAGTTCTCCTTGGGGTAACTATGCCCCCTGCCACACTAAACACCTGTTCTGATGCCACACTACTAGCCGAACAGGAAAGTTTGTCCAGGGCAAACTCGGCCAATTGCGGCCACAAATCAAGTTTGGCTGCCCAGTAGTCCAGAGGATCTTTGATGCGGGATGGCAGTGTGCAGTCCAAGTATGCCCCCACCTGCTGTTTTAGGTTTTACTTCATGTCTTGCTGCTGCTGGTGGGTGTTTTTTTCACTAGGCAGGGGAAGAAACGCTAGACAATTTGCTGCTGATGGAGCTGGTACTGCTTTTGCCCAAAATAAAGTGGTCTCCTCAAAGGGTCTGAGCAAACGGCAGGTGTTACACATGAACTGCCACTGGCTAATGTCAAAGTTACACAGGGATTGCTCCTGTATGCCTGCATCATCAAGAAATTGTTTTTGGCCTTCCTCTGCTCATATAGTAGGTCCAACATGTGGAGGGTGGAGTTCCAACAGGTGGAAATGTCGCATATCAGCCGATGTTGGGGAACACCATTCTGCCTTTACAGCTCAAGAAGGGTGTCTTTTGCAGTGTAAGAGTGGCTGAAGTGCATGCACAATTTCCTGGCCATTTTCAGGATGTTTTGCAGATGAGTGGAAGACTTCAGGAACCACTTTGCAACCAGATTAAACATGTGTGCTATGCAGGGCGCATGGCTCAGTCCTCCTTGACACAGCACCGACAATGTTCTTCCCATCCGATTTTCAGTTGGCGAGGAGACAGCCAGGATTCGATTTCTTGATGAAGCAGAGCAGTTCCTCCCCTGTGTGACTACGTTCACCCAGGCAAACTAGATGCAGAACAGCATGACACTGCTGTCCTGCGAGTGTGAACCCACTGTGCCATTGTCTAAGTGAACCCCTGGATCTTCACAGTACCCCTGATGGTGGGGATAGACTTTCCCTAGGGGAACACCAGGTTGCTACCTCTTGAGGAGGATAGGCACACAAGGCAGCTAGTCCAGGCAGACCAAGAGGTACCTGAGAAAGATGCCAGAGGTGCAGGATCGAAGGATGAGGCAGAGGCATAGTCAGACAAAGGGTCAGGGAAGGGGGCACATTTACAGGTCAGGCAATCCGGGTCGGCAACAGGAGAGTCAAGGCAAGCAGATAGGGATCTAACAGGTAGCAGAGTCCAGGAATACAGATATGAGTTAGGAACACTAGCGGAAACCAGGAACCTTAGCAGGACACAAAGACCTTAAAACTGAGGCATCTGGGATGGGGGCTGAGCCACTTGCATATGCAAGGTCACATGACCTAACCCATAAAGCCCAGGAAATGAGACGTGCCGTCCCTTAAGGAAGTGCTGCAAGAAACAATCAGCAAGCATGCTGTGGCCAGGGCTGAGAGCAAACTGTGGAGCGGATCCCAGAACAACAGCACACACACAGACAGAGCCCAGAACTTCAGCGTTGAATGGGAAGCAGCAGCGCAGATCACAGCTGAACACAGTGCCTGCGGCGGTAGGCAGGGGAACAGCGGCGCCCAGCAGCCGCTGTTATATGTGGTATGCTGGAAGGACACTTTGAATTGTGCCTGCAGTGGAGGCTGAGGACAAATTTAGTGTTGAGCAAACCCGAACTGCAAAGTTCGGCTCCGTACCAAACTTTGCGAGTTCAGGTTGTCAAACTATATCTTTTATATAAAATATAAATATTTTATATAAGAGATAAAATGTCAATAAAAATGGAAATCAGTCAGGAAATCCACTAGGCGGACATAAAAAAGCCTTTTCTTTTATCTTGAGACTCTAAATGTAATTTATGCAATTAATGAAAACAAAGGGGCAATCAATTATGCAAAATATATGTAATTTATTTATAGAATGCATATAAATCCAATATAAAACAGACTTAAAGGGAACCTGTCACCGGGATTTTGGGTATAGAGCTGAGGACATGGGTTGCTAGGTGGCCGCTAGCACATCCGCAATACCCAGTCCCCATAGCTCTGTGTGCTTTTATTGTGTAAGAAAAATGATTTGATACATATGCAAATTAACCCGAGATGAGTCCTGTACGTGAGATGAGTCATGGACAGGACTCATCTCAGGTTAATTTGCATATGTATCAAATCGGTTTTTTTTCACAATAAAAGCACACAGAGCTTTGGTGTCACGAGGGTGTCAAGAGCCACGCCTGACTCCGTTGTACCCGGGGTCAGGAGGTCGCAGCGGTTGGCTGCACGCTCTATGTCAGATAGGGAAGTTTCCTTATTGTAGCTTTCTGGGTTTGCTTTACAAACCCTTTTGGCTCACTCAGGGATCCGTAGCTCCTTCTCTCAGCTGTTCCTTGTCCAGCACTCCCAATCCTCCTTATATTCCCCTCTCACACTTCTCTGGTTGCCAGATATAGAGCTTCCTGCCTGGACATCTATTCTGACCCACTGGAGCTGTGTTGCTGCGTTCTCTGAGTGTTGCCTTAGAACGCTACCCTCCGGATCCCTGTTGGACCTTTATGGACAATTGTTGCCGTCCACCTGGGTGTTTGTGTTTGTCTGTGTTTGTCTGTCCTCTCCCTGGTGTTTCCCTCTTAGTGCAGTGGTGAGGACTAGCGATCCCACCGGCCCGTTCATTATCTAGGGCTCATTTCAGGGAAAGCCAGGGTTTAGGCACGTGATCGCCGCACGGGTGAGGAACCCGTCTAGGGACGTCAGGGCAGGCAGGTGCCAGCTGCAAGGTGAGTTAGGGGTCACCACCTTTCCCTCTCCCTTGGGCAGGGCTTTCCCTGTTTTCCTCCCTGTGCGTGTTGCCGGTCATTACATTATATCTGGCCCTTATTTTTGTGTAGGTAAAAAAAAAAAAAAAAAAATATTTTTTACCTACTTAGAATCCAGTATGGATCCAATTGCTGCTCTGTCCGAACAATTTCATGGCCTGTCTTTGGAGGTGGCAGGATTGAAGGCGTCGGTCCTCCAGCAACAGCAGCAATTACAACAGACCGCAAGCCCAGCGGTTGCTACTGGTAACCAGGTTGTTGCGGAACCCAAGGTCCCTCTCCCTGACAGATTTTCTGGGGGAAGGGACAAGTTTTTGACGTTCCGTGAGGCCTGTAAACTATACTTTAAACTGCGTCCTTACTCCTCTGGTAATGAAGAACAGCGGGTGGGTGTTGTTATTTCCCTGCTGCAGGGGGACCCGCAGTCCTGGGCGTTCTCTTTACCTACTGATTCCCAGGCTCTTCGGTCAGTGGATGAGTTTTTCGGGGCCTTGGGTCTCATATATGACGACCCTGACCGAGTCGCACTGGCTGAATCAAAATTACGGAGACTCCTACAAGGAGAGCGGCCGGTAGAGGAGTATTGCTCTGACTTCCGTAGGTGGGCTACGGATACCCAATGGAACGACCCGGCTCTCAGGAGTCAGTTCTGCTCTGGGTTATCCGAAAGGGTTAAGGATGCGCTTGCATTGTATGAGACCCCCTTTTCCCTTGATGCAGTTATGTCCCTTTCTATCCGTATAGATAGACGCCTTAGGGACAGGTTGAAAAAACCGGAGCCATTGGTAACCCCTCCCAAGCAGCAGTTAGTCTGTACGAACATAGACGAGCCTATGCAGCTAGGAGGAACTACTCGTCAGGTCCGTCCTCCTGAGGTTCGCCGTAGGCGTGGGGGTTGTTTTTTTTGTGGGGAGAAGGGTCATTTCATTAACGTCTGTCCTTCTTTCCTCAGAAACAAAAAAACCGTCGGAAAACTACTAACCCCAGGCTGTGTGGAGGATGTCAGCCGGGGGGTATACGTTTCCTCCATACGTACATCGCAATTTGTGTTGCCAGCGGTTATTGTTTTTGGTGATAAGACAGAGACTGTTTCTTTCTTTCTAGACAGTGGAGCAGGGGTAAATTTGATAGATGCCCATTTTGCCCGCACTATGGGTTTGTCTCTCTGTACGTTACAGAGACCTATTCCCATATTTGCTATAGATTCTGCTCCTCTGTCTCAGAGAAACCTCACCCACATCGTTCATAATTTACACCTTCGGGTAGGGGACCACCATAACGAGATGCTCTCATGTTATGTTCTGGAGGGGCTTCCCACTCCGGTGGTGCTGGGCCTTCCCTGGTTGGTAGCGCACAATCCAGTGGTGGATTGGCAGGCCAGGGAGATATTGGAGTGGAGTGAGCCGTGCAGAGAAAATTGCTTAAATAGCAATTGCTTAGTCGCCTCCATAACTACCCTACCTACATTTGTTTCGGACTTTGAGGACGTTTTTTCTGAAAAGGGTTGTCGGAAGTTACCACCTCATCGTCCTTATGATTGCCCGGTTAACCTTATTCCCGGCGCAAAATTACCCAAGACCAGATTATATAATCTTTCAGGTCCAGAGAGACAAGCCATGAAGGATTATATCTCCGAGAGTTTGGCTAAGGGACACATCAGACCCTCTTCTTCACCCGTGGCTGCAGGGTTTTTCTTTGTTAAAAAGAAAGATGGGGGCCTGCGTCCTTGCCTAGATTTTCGTGAATTAAATCGGATAACCATCCGAGACCCATACCCTCTTCCTCTCATTCCTGACCTGTTTAACCAGATTGCGGGTGCTAGGTGGTTCTCCAAACTCGATCTTAGGGGGGCCTACAATCTGATTCGTATTAAAGAGGGGGATGAGTGGAAAACAGCTTTTAACACCCCTGAGGGGCATTATGAAAATCTAGTTATGCCTTTCGGCCTGACCAATGCTCCTGCCGTCTTTCAACATTTCGTTAATGACATTTTTAGTCATCTAATCGGCAGGTTTGTGGTAATATACCTAGATGATATCTTAATTTATTCGTCTGATCTGAAAACACATGAGGAGCATGTCAGACAAGTACTACAGGTCCTACGGACGAATGAATTATATGCTAAAATTGAAAAATGTGTTTTTGCCGTTCAGGAGATACAATTCCTAGGTTATTATTTATCTGCGTCAGGTTTCCGTATGGATCCTAGGAAGGTCCAGGCAATTTTGGATTGGGATCTTCCTGAGAACCTCAAAGCACTACAACGGTTCTTGGGCTTCGCGAATTTCTACTAGGAAATTCATTAAAAATTATTCGGTGATCGTAAAACCCCTTACTGACATGACTAGGAAGGGGACTGATTTTTCTAAATGGTCTGACGCCGCTAAAGTTGCTTTTTCCTCTCTAAAAGAGAGGTTTACCTCAGCACCTGTACTAGTCCAACCTGATGTCTCTCAGCCTTTTATTGTTGAAGTCGATGCATCAGAGGTGGGAGTGGGGGCTGTGCTGTCTCAGGGTCCGTCTCCTGGCAAATGGCGTCCTTGTGCTTTCTTTTCTAAAAAACTATCTGCAGCAGAACAGAACTACGATATTGGCAATAGGGAACTGTTAGCTATTAAACTTGCGTTTGAGGAGTGGCGCCACTTCTTAGAGGGGGCAGTCCACCCCGTCACTGTGTTTACGGACCACAAAAATCTGCTGTACCTCGAATCAGCTAAGCGTCTCACCCCTAGACAGGCTAGGTGGTCACTATTTTTTACCAGGTTTAACTTTG
This sequence comes from Bufo gargarizans, assembly GCF_014858855.1. NCBI lineage: Eukaryota > Metazoa > Chordata > Amphibia > Anura > Bufonidae > Bufo > Bufo gargarizans. Next base: position 151,332,825 of record NC_058085.1, on the reverse strand, counting down.
TGATTACCTATCGTCCTGGGGTAAAGAATACCAAGGCTGATGCACTATCTCGTTGTTTCCCTGGAGGGGGTAATGTGAGTGATCCGGTACCCATTCTACAAAGAGGAGTAGTTGTCTCTGCGGTACACTCTGCTTTGGAGGGGAAGGGTGTTAGAGGCCCAGGGGGACGCCCCGGTCTCTTGCCCCTCAGAGAAATTGTTTGTACCGTTGAACCTACGTCTCGAATTATTAAAGGAACATCATAATTCGGCACTTGCTGGGCACCCGGGTAGTAAAGCAACCTTAGAGCTATTGTCTCGTCGTTTTTGGTGGCCAAGGTTGCGTCAGGATGTATTGGATTTTGTGTCTTCTTGTTCTACCTGTGCGCGCGCAAAAGTTTCACATACACGTCCTGCAGGGTCTCTATTACCACTCGTCATTCCCAATAGACCATGGACACATCTGTCTATGGATTTTATCACTGACTTACCTTTGTCTGCGGGTAAAACAGTGATTTTGGTAGTAGTGGACAGGTTTAGCAAAATGGCACACTTTATTGCGTTACCCGCACTACCTAATGCTAAAACTCTTGCTCAGGTATTCGTCAGTGAGATCGTGAAGCTTCACGGGGTCCCCTCCGATGTTGTTTCGGATCGGGGAACCCAGTTTATTTCTAAATTTTGGAAAGCTTTTTGTTCCCGTTTGGGGGTTCACTTGTCCTTTTCCTCAGCTTTCCATCCTCAGTCGAATGGACAGACTGAGCGTACCAACCAAAACCTGGAGACATATCTAAGATGTTTTGTGTCTGAAAACCAAGAGTTGTGGTCGTCATATTTACCGTTAGCTGAGTTTGCCATAAATAATCGCCGTCAGGAATCCACTGGCAAGTCACCTTTTCTTGGTGCATATGGTTTTCATCCCCAATTCTGTACTTTCAAAGAGGGGGGGTCTTCTGGGGTTCCCGAAGAGGAACGGTTTTCGTCATCTCTTTCATCAGTATGGCAGAAGGTGCAAGCTAACTTGAAAAATATGGGAGGTAAATACAAATGCATGGCTGATAAGAGACGGTCGCCAGGTCCGGACCTAGGAGTGAATGACTATGTGTGGTTGTCTACTAGGAATATCAAGTTGAAGGTTCCCTCTTGGAAACTGGGTCCTAGGTTTATTGGTCCTTACAAGATTGTAGCCATCATCAACCCCGTGGCTTTTCGCCTGGAGTTACCTCAGACTTTTAAAATCCATAATGTCTTTCATAAGTCGTTACTCAAAAAATATGTTCCACCTCTAGAACCGTCACCGCTGCCACCCCCTCCTGTTGTCGTGGATGGTAGTTTGGAATTTCAGATATCCAAAATTGTTAATTCTCGTCGGGTCCGCCGCTCTCTCCAATATCTGGTGCACTGGAGAGGTTACGGTCCCGAGGAAAGAATGTGGGTTCCTGCGTCTGAGGTAAACGCCGACAGGCTAGTCCGGATTTTTCATGCCTCTCATCCTGAGAGACCTGGTCCTGAGTGTCCGGAGGCCCCTCGTAGAGAGGGGGGTACTGTCACGAGGGTGTCAAGAGCCACGCCTGACTCCGTTGTACCCGGGGTCAGGAGGTCGCAGCGGTTGGCTGCACGCTCTATGTCAGATAGGGAAGTTTCCTTATTGTAGCTTTCTGGGTTTGCTTTACAAACCCTTTTGGCTCACTCAGGGATCCGTAGCTCCTTCTCTCAGCTGTTCCTTGTCCAGCACTCCCAATCCTCCTTATATTCCCCTCTCACACTTCTCTGGTTGCCAGATATAGAGCTTCCTGCCTGGACATCTATTCTGACCCACTGGAGCTGTGTTGCTGCGTTCTCTGAGTGTTGCCTTAGAACGCTACCCTCCGGATCCCTGTTGGACCTTTGTGGACAATTGTTGCCGTCCACCTGGGTGTTTGTGTTTGTCTGTGTTTGTCTGTCCTCTCCCTGGTGTTTCCCTCTTAGTGCAGTGGTGAGGACTAGCGATCCCACCGGCCCGTTCATTATCTAGGGCTCATTTCAGGGAAAGCCAGGGTTTAGGCACGTGATCGCCGCACGGGTGAGGAACCCGTCTAGGGACGTCAGGGCAGGCAGGTGCCAGCTGCAAGGTGAGTTAGGGGTCACCACCTTTCCCTCTCCCTTGGGCAGGGCTTTCCCTGTTTTCCTCCCTGTGCGTGTTGCCGGTCATTACATTTGGGGACTGGATATTGCAGATGTGCTAGCGGCCATCTAGCAACCCATGTCCTCAGCTCTATACCCAAAATCCCGGTGACAGGTTCCCTTTAAGATCAATGGATAGACAAATTGACACAGTACCAACAAACCACTAGATGGTGGTGTAACCCACTATTACTTTCTCACCAGCACAGAATTATTTAAGTTACATATGCTAAGATATAAATGCTATATCTTCATCAAACAGACCAATAATTAATACATCAAGAGAAACTCAGGATTTTCTGTTTACCAACAGGTTATAACATGACAAAATACAGATTAATACAAGAACAATAAATGTTGTCCCTTGACTCTGTCTCAGCCTATGATAATCAAAAATATAAATTATATTAATATGATATTATATCCTACTCGACAATTAGACTATGGAAATATAATTTCCCAGAGTTCTTCCTCTATTCAGACAATGTCTAATCTCCCATTAGCAATATGCATATTTGCTAAGAGGACAACTAGCATTAGGGAGGAGTTAACACTTTATGTTCCCTCAGTAAGGGGACTCTTGACTATATGCCGAGAGGAATATCTTATTAATACCACAATCAGTAAATACAAATATACGTTACCGGGTCAAGGATGAACAGGGTTCCGGGTGTGATCAGTTCTCAAAACTCTTCCAGTAAACAAAAATTGATCCAAGTTTATTTTTTGTTGAAGTAAGTTGTTAGTTGCAGTTGTTTCAGTTGAAGAGTAGAGAGCCTGTATAACCTTTTACATGCATACTTTATACCCCATGTTATCTAAGAACTCATCCGCTTCCAGATTAGGGATCTCCAATCAGACAAGGTGGGTGTATTCGTATGCAGATAATAATGATGTCATTTTAACCTGCTCACGACCGCCGTACGCAGGATTGCGTCTTCTCGGCGGTCGTGCTCTTCTGGGTGGACGCGCCGGTGCGTCCTCTCGCGAGATTTCCGGGGAAGCCGGCCCGGCAAAATTCAAAGAACAAGTTCGTCATCAACCTGCCAGCCACGATCATTGGCTGGCAGGTTGATGATTTTCAAAAAAACGAATCAGCAGCCAGATACCACATCATATTAGTAAATATGATGTGGTTATATGGCTGCTGTGCTCCTCTGCTCCTTCTTTTGGTCGGTTGGTTCCAGCAGAGGAGCAGAGGAGCACACATCACTGTGAGTACCCACAAACACCACACTTAGCCCCCAGATCACCTCCCAGCACCCAATTAACCCTTTGATCACCCCTTCTTGCCCCTGTCAATCACTAGTGAAAAGGAAAAAAGTGATCAGTGCAAACTGTCACATTTTTTTTTCACTGGTATTGACCGTTAGGTTTTAGGTATAGTTTAGGCCCCTTGGTTAGGTAGTTTAGCGATCAGTTAGCGCCCAGCCCACCGCACCGCACCGCAGTCCGTTATTAGGGGCCCTAAAGCGTGAGAAGAAGTCTGGGATCCAAATGTCTGAAAATGCCCTCCTAAAAGGAATTTGGGCACTTTTGCAGCCTAGATGCGCAAAAGTGTCACACATCTGGTATCGCCGTACTCAGGAGAAGCTGAGGAATGTGTTTTGGGGTGTCATTTTACATATACCCATGCTGGGTGAGAAAAATATCTTGGTCAAATGCCAACTTTGTATAAAAAAATGGGAAAAGTTGTCTTTTGCCAAGATATTTCTCTCACCCAGCATGGTTATATGTAAAATGACACCCCAAAACACATTCCCCAACTTCTCCTGAGTACGGCGATACCAGATGTGTGACACTTTTTTGCAGCCAAGGTGGGCAAAGGGGCACATATTCCAAAGTGCACCTTTCGGATTTCGCTGGTCATTTTTTACACATTTTGATTGCAAAGTACTTCTCACACATTTGGGCCCCTAAATTGCCAGGGCAGTATAACTACCCCACAAGTGACCCCATTTTGGAAAGAAGACACCCCAAGGTATTCCGTGAGGGGCATGGCGAGTTCCTAGAATTTTTTATTTTTTGTCGCAAGTTAGTGGAATATGAGACTTTGTAAGAAAAAAAAAAAATCATAATTTTCCGCTAACTTGTGACAAAAAATAAAAAATTCTAGGAACTCGCCATGCCCCTCACGGAATACCTTGGGGTGTCTTCTTTCCAAAATGGGGTCACTTGTGGGGTAGTTATACTGCCCTGGCAATTTAGGGGCCCAAATGTGTGAGAAGTACTTTGCAATCAAAATGTCTAAAAAATGGCTTGCAAAATCCGAAAGGTGCTCTTTGGAATATGTGCCCCTTTGCCCACCTTGGCTGCAAAAAAGTGTCACACATCTGGTATCGCCGTACTCAGGAGAAGTTGGTGAATGTGTTTTGGGGTGTCATTTTACATATACCCATGCTGGGTGAGAAAAATATCTTGGTCAAATGCCAACTTTGTATAAAAAAATGGGAAAAGTTGTCTTTTGCCAAGATATTTCTCTCACCCAGCATGGTTATATGTAAAATGACACCCCAAAACACATTCCCCAACTTCTCCTGAGTACGGCGATACCAGATGTGTGACACTTTTTTGCAGCCTAGGTGGGCAAAGGGACCCACATTCCAAAGTGCACCTTTCGGATTTCACCGGTCATTTTTTACAGATTTTGATTGCAAAGTACTTCTCACACATAGGGGCCCCTAAATTGCCAGGGCAGTATAACTTGCGATTAAAATTTGCTATTAAAATATTTATGCTCAACACTAATTACTGTCCGTGATCCGTATCCCCTTCCTTTGATCCCGTATTTGTTTAATCAGATTGTCGGTGCCAAGGTGTTCTCAGAGTTGGATTTGAGGGGGGGCATATAATCTGATAAGGATCAAGGAGGGGGGCGATTGGAAGACGGCCTTTAATACCCCTGAGGGTCATTTTGAAAATATGGTCATGCCTTTTGGGTTAACCAATGCTCCTGTGGGTTTTCAATATTTCATCAATGACATCTTTCATCATCTGGTAGGCAGGTTTGTTGTGGTGTATCTGGATGATATTCTGATTTATTCTCCTGACATGGAGATGCATCAGGATCACGTGAGATAAGTGTTACAGATCCTAAGAGAGATTACACTGTATGCTAAGATGGAGAACTGTGTATTTGCAGTTCCGGAATTGCAATTCCTGGGCTACCTACTCTCATCTTCAGATTTTTGTATGGATCCAGAACAAGTCAGTGCTGTGTTGGACTGGGATCAACCAGAAAATCTTAAAGCGCTTATGCGATTTTTGGGGTTCACCAACTACTACCGTAAATTTATTTTGAACTCAACGATAGTTAAACCTTTAACGGACATGACTAGGAAAGGTTCGGATATCTCAGTCTGGACTGATGATGCATTACAAGCCTTTTCAGCTATGAAGGAATGTTTTATTTCTGTTCCTATACTGATGCAACCTGATGTGTCACAGCCTTTCATTGTGGAAGTTGACGCATCAGAGGTAGGAGCAGTCAGCTGCGGAGAAAAATTATGACGTGGGTAATATAGAGTTGCTGCCCAATAAGTTGGCTTTTGAGGAATGGCGTCATTGGTTGGAAGGAGCGATTCATCCTATTACGGTAATTACCAATCACAAAAATCCGGCTTATCTGGAGTCGGCTAAACGCCTGAACCCAAGACAGGCCAGATGGTCATTGTTTTTTTACCAGATTTATTTTGTTGTCACCTATCGCCCTGGGGTTAAGAACGTCAAGGAGGATGCTTTGTCACATAGCTTTCCTGGGGGGTGATTCGGAGGATCCTGCTCCGATATTGGCTGAATGGGTGGTAATATCCGCCCTTTATCCCGACCTTGTGGCTAAAGTGTTGGAGGCCCAGGAAGATGCACTGGATTCCTGTCCTCCGGGGAAGTTCTTTGTTCCTGCTGAATTCCGGCACAAGGTATGGTTTTCACAGGACACCCTGGGAGCAGATCCACTGTCTATCTCATTTCTCGTAGATTCTGGTGGCCAGGGTTCCATAAATGTGTTGAGGGTTATAAATTCTGGAAGGCATTCTGTACTTGCCTGGGGGTCCAATTGTCCTTCTCTTCAGCCTTCCATCCTCAGTCGAACGGACAGACTGAGCGCACTAACCAGAATTTGGAAACTTATTTGAGATGCTTTGTCTCTGAGAATCAGGAGGAGTGGTCTTTTTTTTTGTCTTTGGCCGAGTTTGCCAAAAATAACCGTAGGCAGGAGTCCACTGATAAGTAGCCATTTTTTGGCACATTTTCTGGAGCTGAGAGTTCTGATATGCCCCAAGAGGAAAGATTTTCCTCTTCTTTGTCATCTATTTGGCAGAAAATTCAAAATAAAAAAAAATGGGCAACAAGTATAAACGGATGGCTGACAAGATACGTATGAGTGGTCCGGACCTGAGAGTGGGTAATTCTGTGTGGCTGTCCACAAGAAAGTTGAAGGTACCTTCTTGGAAGTTGGGTTCAAAGTTTATTGGTCCATATAAGATCTCTGCCATTATTAACCCGGTAGCCTTTCGTCTTGAACTTCCACAGGCTTTAAAAATTCATAATGTTTTCCCCAAATCATTGATGAAGAGATATGTCAAACCTGCTGAACCGTCCTCCTTGCCTTCCACCCCTGTCATGGTGGACAGTAACAGGGCTCATCCGAATAAGGTGGGCCCTGGGTGTCCGGAGGTCACCCGTAGAAGGGGGGTACTGTCACGATCCTTCCCATGACAGAGGTCTGAAGAGAGGTCTCTCAGAAGATCTGAGAGACTTGCATCACCAGGGCTGGGACAAGGTCCACCACCAACATAGGCTGAGCTGCCCAAGTGCGCCCCCCTTTAGATATGTATGTTTGTTATTAACCCCATCAGACCTCAGATCAGACGGAAAATAATATTATCTTTACATTACATTACCCTACTTCGTGAGATTTCCCTACTCCAAACTTCCGGTCACACTGCTAATTACGTGAGGAGGCGTTCCTAAGTTTTGATGATCTGCACATGCGCAAACGGACAGTTTATGGAAAATGTCAAGGAGTTCAGCTTCACACCAGGACACTGCGCATGCGCCGGCCGGAGTTACTGGGCCGTAATATTTCCCTATTGAGGCTCTCCGGCGCATGCGCAGTGTTCCGATGTGAAGCTGAACTCCGCTGAGATTTTCCATAAACTGTCCGTTTCCGCATGCGCAGATCGTCAAAACTCAGGTACGCCTCCTCACGTCATTAGCAGTGCGACCGGAAGTCAGGAGGTAGGGAAATCTCACAAAGTAGGGTAATGTAAAGTGGCCTACCTGCCGCCCAGATTGGCCTGCGCCCTGGGGCTGGAGCCTCTGTGTCGTCCCGGCCCTGTACATCACGTGAGGTTATGTCCCTGGTGTTGGAGGAGCTTCTGCTGCAGGAAGAGAACATGGTCGATCTGTGCCAGCTACACGCTCAAATGAAACACATTCCTCGGGTGCACATAGGTGACAGGACGTTCTACATAATTTTGTAGGCCCGAATATCAGTGTACGAATCGGTGTACGAACAAGCAGAGGCGGTAGTAGATTGGATGGCTGACAGTGCCTCAAGTTCCCTCACATTGTCTCCCACCCGATCTCTTGTTGAAAGAGCAGAGTTAACACCTGAAGCCTATGGGCATCCGTCTTCCACCTCACCCCCTTGCAAATCAACCAACAGTCTGAACCCCAAGTCATGCAGCTGTCAGTTATGCTTTTTGATGACTGCTGGCGGGGTTTCTGTCCACCTAGCAATGCCCCAGAAGTGGAAGAGATTGAGTGCACTGATGCCCAACCGTTCACATGACCAGGGGGCAGTTTTATTCGCACTATTTTGGGGGCTATATGATATTTTGATCGCTTGCTATTACACTTTATGTTATGTAAGGTGACCAAAAAATAAAAAATGTTCCACCTTTTTTTTTTTTTACTGCGTTAATCTGGGGGGTTAGGTCATGGGGTATTTTTATAGAGGAGATTCTTAAGGAAGCGGCGATGCCTAATATGTCTATTTAGGATTAACTCTATATTTTCCTTTTATAAACAAAAAAAATAAAACATTTTAGTATCTCCATAGTCTAAGAGTCAATTTTTAGTTGATTTTCTTTGGTAGGGGCTCATTTTTTGCGTGATGAGGGGACAGTTTTATTGGCAATTTTTGGGGGCTGGCTATATGACTTTTTGATTGCTTGCTATTACACTTTTTGTTATTTTGTTTTTGCACCGTTTTTTTTTTACCGTGTTAATTTGGGGGGTTAGGTAATGGGGTATTTTCATAGAGGAGATTCTTACAGACACGGCGATACCAAATATGTCTACTTTTTTAATTTATTTTAGTTTTACAAAATATCATTTTTTGAATTTTTTTTTTTTTTGGTGTCTCAAGTCTGAGAACCATCATTTTTTTTGATAGTCAGTGGCTAAATTGGGGAAGGAGAATATAAATTTAGTACTCCATGGAAGTGTGGTACTCCCTAAAGCAACCAATAATGCAGAGGCCCGGATGATCAGAGCACATGTCACACTGAGTGGTGGTGTCCTTTCGTATCCCCCTCCTGTGAAACACTCTGCACCTATTTTGGGTCCGTCCCTTCTTTCCAGTATGGGGGACCACACCTGGAAAGTGTTGGCCAGGGACGATCCGGATGCCTCCAGTTCCCGAGGTACTCCCGCCTGCTCTTTCCCGGTCAGAAAAGATCAGGGCCTTGAGAAGTGCCTCATAGAACTGAAGGAATTTCCCTGTGTTGCCAGCACTCTGGGACAGTACAAAATAATTGTACAAAGCAACCTGCACCAAGTAGACCGCAACTTTTTTGTACCATGCCTGGGTTTTGTGCATGGCGTTATATCGCTTGAGGACTTGATCAGAGAGATCAACTCCTTCCATATACCGATTGTAGTAGACAATACAATTGGGCTTGAGGACCATTGCTGCGGTACCTCTCACAGGGACAGGGGTGATGGCGTTACCGTGAATTGTGGACAGTACAAGGACATCGCTCTTGTCCTTATATCTGACCAGCAGCAGGTTTCCACTGGTAAGGGCACGGGTCTCACCCGTGGGGATAGGTACCTGGAGGGGGTAGGTAGGGAGATGCGCTGATTTTTCTGCACGGTGTCACAAGCGGACGTGGATCTGGTGGCGAGGGACTGGAACAAGGGGATACTAGTATAAAAGTTATTTACCCTTATCTAGAAGTGGGTGCATAAGGTCCCACACAAGTTTCCCGCTAACACCCAGAATGGGGGGACATTCTGGGGGTTGAATACGGGAATCTCGCCCCTCGTACACACAAAACTTGTAAGTGTACCCTGAGGTACTCTCACAAAGTTTGTACAGCTTCACGCCATACCTCGCCCGCTTAGAGGGAACATACTGGCGGAAAATGAGTCTCCCCTTGAAAGCAATGAGAGACTCATAAACTGCAACCTCTGGGGTGGTGTGGGCAACGCGCTAACAGTGGTCGGACAGTGGGGGAGGGGGGGCAAGCTGCAGCACCCCTGTGGGGTCTAGGGTCGCACAGCTAAGTGCTGTGGACCCCAGACACCCGAACAAGGTGCTGAAGAAAAAAATAACTTTTCCCCCCTATCTATCCCTCACTATCCCTGCCGAAATCTGACTATCCCGACTATCCCTACCTGTCCCTACAGACTACAGTGCCTGATGTCCCTACAGCTCCGCTCTCTACCGCTCCACTGACCAGTATGAGCGGGAAGAGGAGCTCCGGCAATTCAAATTTGCCAATCAGATGTGATCCTGAGAGGTGGCGGTCTCTAAGGACGGTTATCCGGTCATCAGAGACCTGAATAACCCAGAAACGCAGCAAACCGCAGGTCTGAATGTATGTTTTTATCCGATAACTGTCCCCAGTAACACTAGAGATTACTGCAGTACCTGTTTTCATGTGTGAACAGAGCCTACACTTAGAATGTCCATACCTTTAGCAACCAGTAGTCTTTAACCAGGTCTGCAGTTTAGATGGTTTGTCAGTGAATAGACTTGGAGATAGTTTGGAACCTAATGTAGGTGCTCTTCTGCTCACTATTTTAACCCCTTAAGGACCCTGCCATTTTTCACCTTAAGGACCTGGCCATTGTTTGCAAATCTGACATTGTCACTTTATATGGTAATAACTTTGGAACGCTTTTACTTATCCAGGCCATTCTGAGATTGTTTTCTCGTCACACATTGTACTTCATGACAGTGGTAAATTTGAGTCAAAATATTTCATTTTTATTTATAAAAAAATACCAAATTTACCAAAAAATTTGAAAAATGCATCATTTTCAAAATGTCTATTTCTCTGCTTTTAAAACAATTAGTAATGCCTCCTAAAAATAGTTTACTTTACATTTACCATATGTCTACTTCATGTTTGGATCATTTTGGAAATGACATTCACTGGTCACACAGCTCCCCAAACATAGCACTAAGGAAGGGCTATGGATGTGTGAGGAGTACTGAAGGGGTTAACTCTGCAGCTGAGGGGGAAGGCCAGGCTAATCCACATCTTTGATCTCCTCATTACTAGAGAAGGAGAATTACAAGTAGCTCAGTTCTTATCAACTGTGTGTTTACTCACAGTGACAGTTTTACTGCAGGACCAAATTGTTTGTCCTAGTACCTTAAGTACCTGCAAGTTAGGACTTCCAAGGTCCTGAACGTGTTAATGCCAGGGTTAAAAATAGCTTTTAATTTCTCATCCTGAAAAAGGATAGGGAAATATCTGTATATAATTTTTGATATCTATGTGAACTGCGCCATTTGTTTAGTTTTGTCCTCTTTTCTTTTTATCATATACCTTTTTTTTTTTTTTTTTGATTTCTTTTATGATCTTCTACTTCATGACCAATCAGGTCCTCTCTATCCATGTGTCTGATTTTACCCCATGCTTGTTTGAGGATGCATTTAGAATATCCTCTGTTTCTAAATCTAATATGTAATGTCTCTAGCTCCTTTAAAAAGGTAATGTCTTCTGTGCAGTTGCTGTGTAACCTAATGCCCTCCCCATACAGAATGCTATTTATCACATGCCGGGGGTGACATGAGGACGCCAACAGCACAGTATTCCCACTAATATCCTTCCCATAGTTATTGGACACTACTCTATTACCTTCATTAGACAACTGTATATCCAGAAAACTGTTTGTATCAGACTGCACTTTAACCCAAGAAGCAAGGATGAATTAAAGTACCTATATATAAACTAAATACACCCTAAAACTGGCTGTATCAGACTGCAATTTCACCCCAGATTCAAGAAGAGATGGAAGTAATTATATATTAAATAAAAACACCCCAAAACTGATTGTATCAGACCACAATTTCATCCCAGAATCAAGTAGGAATGGATGTACTTATATATAAACTAAATACACCCAAAAACTGGTTGTATCAGACTGCAATATCATGTGGATGTACTGTATGTATGTATATATATATATATATATATATATACAGTACAGACCAAAAGTTTGGACACACCTTCTCATTCAAAGAGTTTTCTTTATTTTCATGACTATGAAAATTGTAGATTCACACTGAAGGCATTAAAACTATGAATTAAAACATGTGGAATTATATACATAACAAAAAAGTGTGAAACAACTGAAAATATGTCATATTCTAGGTTCTTCAAAGTAGCCACCTTTTGCTTTGATTACTGCTTTGCACACTCTTGTCATTCTCTTGATGAGCTTCAAGAGGTAGTCACCTGAAATGGTCTTCCAACCGCCTTGAAGGAGTTCCCAGAGATGCTTAGAACTTGTTGGCCCTTTTGCCTTCACTCTGCGGTCCAGCTCACCCCAAACCATCTCGATTGGGTTCAGGTCCGGTGACTGTGGAGACCAGGTCATCAGGTGCAGCACCCCATCACTCTCCTTCATGGTCAAATAGCCCTTACACAGCCTGAAAGTGTGTTTGGGGTCATTGTCCTGTTGAAAAATAAATGATGGTCCAACTAAACGCAAACCGGATGGAATAGCATGCCGCTGCAAGATGCTGTGGTAGCCATGCTGGTTCAGTATGCCTTCAATTTTGAATAAATCCCCAACAGTGTCACCAGCAAAGCACCCCCACACCATCACACCTCCTCCTCCATGATTTACGGTGGGAACCAGGCATGTAGAGTCCATCTTCACCTTTTCTGCGTCGCACAAAGACACGGTGGTTGGAACCAAAGATCTCAAATTTGGACTCATCAGACCAAAGCACAGATTTCCACTGGTCTAATGTCCATTCCTTGTGTTCTTTAGCCCAAACAAGTCTCTTCTGCTTGTTGCCTGTGATTAGCAGTGGTTTCCTAGCAGATATTCTACCATGAAGGCCTGATTCACACAGTCTCCTCTTAAAAGTTGTTCTAGAGATGTGTCTGCTGCTAGAACTCTGTGTGGCATTGACCTGGTCTCTAATCTGAGCTGCTGTTAACCTGCGATTTCTGAGGCTGGTGACTCGGATGAACTTATCCTCTGCAGCAGAGGTGACTCTTAGTCATCCTTTCCTGGGGCGGTCCGCATGTGAGCCAGTTTCTTTGTACTGCTTGATGGTTTTTGTGACTGCACTTGGGGACACTTTCAAAGTTTTCCCAATTTTTTCGGACTGACTGACCTTCATTTCTTAAAGTAATGATGGCCACTCGTTTTTCTTTACTTAGCTGTTTTTTTCTTGCCATAATACTAATTCTAACAGTCTATTCAGTAGGACTATCAGCTGTGTATCCACCTGACTTCTCCACAACGCAACTGATGGTCCCAACCCCATTTATAAGGCAAGAAATCCCACTTATTAAACCTGACAGGGCACACCTGTGAAGTGAAAACCATTTCAGATGACTACCTCTTGAAGCTCATCAAGAGAATGCCAAGAGTGTGCAAAGCAGTAATCAAAGCAAAAGGTGGCTACTTTGAAGAACCTAGAATATGACATATTTTCAGTTGTTTCACACTTTTTTGTTATGTATATAATTCCACATGTGTTAATTCATAGTTTTGATGCCTTCAGTGTGAATCTACAATTTTCATAGTCATGAAAATAAAGAAAACTCTTTGAATGAGAAGGTGTGTCCAAACTTTTGGTCTGTACTGTGTATATATATATATATATATATATATATATATATATATTCTAAAATATATGTGTGCAAACTAAATACACCCCAAAACTGGTTTTATCAAACCACAATTTCACCCCAGAATCAAGGATGAATAGATGTACTTATATATAGGGATGAGGGAACCCATACTGCCACGTTCGGGACCGTACTGGACATTTTGTTGTCCGGGTACTTAACCAAAACACAGATTTTGCCGCGAAAGTTAGGCTGGTTTCACACGGGCGTTGCGGGAAAAGATGCGGGTGCGTTGCAGGAACATGCACGATTTTTCAGCGCAAGTGAAAAAAACATTGTAATGCGTTTTGCACGCGCTTGAGAAAAATCAGCATGTTTGGTACCCAAACCCGAACTTCTTCACAGAAGTTTGGGTTAGGTGTTGTGTAGATTGTATTATTTTCCCTTATAACATGGTTATAAGGGAAAATAATAGCATTCTTAAAACAGAATGCATAGTACAATAGCGCTGGAGGGGTTAAAAATAATTACAAATAATTTAACTTACCTTAATCCACTTGTTTGCGCAGCCCAGCTTCTCTTCTGTCTTCTTTCTTCAGGGCCTGGGTAAAGGACCTGTGGTGATGTCACTGTGCTCATTACATGGTCCATCACATGATCCATCACCATGGTGATGGATCATGTGATGGACCATGTGATAAGCGCATTGACATCACCACAGGTCCTTTTCCTCACAGATGAATGCAAAAAAGAAGCCGGGCTGTGCGAACAAGTGGATTAAGGTCAGTTAAATTTTTATTTTATTTTTTAACCCCTCCAGCCCTATTGTACTATGCATTCTGTATTAAGAATGCTATTATTTTCCCTTATAACTATGTTATAAGGGAAAATAATAATGATCGGGTCCCCATCCCGATTGTCTCCTAGCAACCATGCGTTAAAATCGCACCACATCCGCACTTGATTGCGGATGCTTGCGATTTTCCCGTAGTCCCATTCACTTCTATGGGGCCTGCGTTGCACGAAAAAAAACTTGACTATAGAACATGCTGCGATTTTCATGCAAAGCACAAGTGATGCCTGAAAATCACCGTTCATCTGCACAGCCCCATAGAAATTAATTAGTCCGGATTCAGTGCGGGTGCAATGCGTTCACCTCACGTATTGCACCTGCACGGAAATCTCGCCCGTGTGAAAGGGGCCTTAATGTCCGGGTTCATTGTTCACAGTATAAATAAAGCTTGTTGAAACCTGCGGACACGCCCCTTTTACAGATAATGTAGCAGTCCTATATAACACCACAGATAACATGGTGGTAACTCTCTAAGTACAGATGATGTAGTAGATGGGTATAAGGCCCCAGAATTCAGAACACGCACAGTGTGACCTGAAGTCTGGGGCCAGGATGCAGCAGGGTGGGCCAAATTCTCAATCCACCCCCCAACCCTACCGTGAAAGAAATATGTGTTTGGACATTACATACATCACTACAAAATATACAGTATAATACAGCACCACATACCTCATCCATCCAGTGACATCTCCTGTGATGTAGACTTTCCTCAACGTCTTTATTCGGAGATAAGACCGCCATGATACCTTCTTTCAGCTGCGTCTCTACAGAGTTTCACAGAAAGCATTTTTAGATTCCTCACTTTACTATCATCCTCCCCGCCTTGTACCTCAACACTGTTATCCTGCTGCCCCCAATACTGTGGTAGAGCCAGACAGATAGGAGGACCAGAGTTGAGGCACACTCATATATACTAATATTACACATTATATATTATAATAATACATAGGGGGCTATTATATATATTATAATAATACACAGGGAGCTATTATATATTATAATAATACACAGGGGGCTATTATATATTATAATAATACAGAGGGGGCTATTATATAGTATAATAATACAGATGGGGCTATTATATATACTAATAATACAGAGGCGGCCATTATATATTCTAGTCCGTGTGGAGGGGGCACAGAGGAGGCAAAACCACTGTGTAGGGACGAGCGAATTTCATGTTATAAAATTTGTTTGTGCTTCGTTTGGTGGTAGAAGCAGAGTTGCATTATGGATCCCGTTACCACAGACCATAACACAATTCTATGACGTAGAATGCATAACGGAATGCCTTTAGAGGCATTCCGTTATTCCTTCCGTCATAATAGAAGTCTATGGGCTGCATAACGGATCTGTCCCGTTTCCGTTATGCAGGAGAGGCCTCATTTGCATATGCTACTAAGTTGTTTTTTGCCGGTTTTATAAGTCCAGGATTGCTCATGAAGGTAACGTTTTTATTAACTGTAAGGCTGCTAGAAAGCTATGGGAAGGGTTAAAAAGGTGAAACTTTGATGACAGACTCCCTTTAAAATACCTAATGTAAGGGGATGTACTGTATGGTGAGCAATGTAACTGTGGGTGACTTTATAAAAGCTTCTAGCAGCTCTCACACCCCTCATATACTCCACTACAAACTCCATAAAAATACAGCCCCCAAACCCCTCACCAGAAATCACTGAGCACAGCATACTGTAAGTGCCTGCACTCTCCCTGCTCTGGACGCTGCTCTGCTTCTCCTTACAGCCCTTTTCCTGCATCTGGCTCAGTCTGTAAGGGGCGGGAGGAAGTGGTCACATGATCTTATGACATCATTCCCTCTAAGAAGACAATACATTCTAGACCTGTCCTGAAGCCTATGAGGCAGAATGGAAATGCCTTCTTCCCTCCTTTAAAAAATGCCTGCTGCCGGGCGCCCCCTGCAATTTGGCACCTGGGGCAAAAGCCCCCCCGGCCCCCCCCACGCTACGCCCCTGGACCATGCATACATAAATGCCAGATTTAATGTAACTAATGTAGGGTCAGGACGCTGCTGCAGGCAGGGAGAGTGTTAGGCCTGTTCTGGTGGCCTGTAGGCATTATTGATCGGTGCAATAGAGCTCTTTTGCACCAATGAGACAGAAATACCATACTTAATCGTGCTATTCACTCTGAGGGTGACCTGTTGGCATTTTGTTTGGTGCAATCCTATTCCTTTGCACCAGTGTGTCATGGTCTTACCTTCTCACTGTTCTCCTTCGTTTGACATGTGCTGGCGGCCATCTTGGTTTCTGGGTTTCTTGTAGCCTCCCACCCTGCGGCTCCTCCTTCCCACTGGGAGGAGCTGGATGCCTAGCTCATATATATAGAAGGTCTGTGGCTTCAGTTCCTTGCTTGGTCCTCCTGTGTTCACATGCTTCTAAGACTGCTGCTGCTTCTGGTTCCTGATCCTGGCCTCGTCTGACTACCCCGTTGGTTCCTGATCCTGGCTTCGTCTGACTACCCCGTTGGTTCCTGATCCTGGCTTCGTCTGACTACCCCGTTGGTTCCTGATCCTGGCTTCGTCTGACCACCCTCCTGGTTCCTGACCTCTGTCTACGCAAGACCCTGCTTCGGTTTAGCCATCCGTTTGGACTTTTGCTACGGCTTGATTTCCAATAAAGCCTTCTTATTTCCACTCATCTCTGTTGTACGTCTGGTTCATGGTTCCATGACACAGTGACAGGGAAATATAATGTTTAATTGGTCTGTTAATTGTGTGGGTGAGATATACCTATTTTTTTGGTGAAAAAAACGTTACTTGCCACTGTCACAGGGAAATATAATAGTTAATCAACCGGTTAATTGGGTCAATGAAACCTACCTATTTTTTGTGGTTGAAAAAAAAACCTGTACTTGACACTGTCACAGGGAAATATAATAGTTAATCACTCTGTTAATTGGGGCTGCGAGACATCAAATTTTTTTTGTGCTACACAAGTCTTTTGCATCCGTGACACGGATATACAGTTGTTCATCTGTCAGCCAATTTTGTGAATTACCGTAACAAAACGAGGAGAGCATCAACTAGGGGATGTGGCAGTCGTCGTGGTGCTGCTAGTGTTGGTGGAGTGCCTGCTGCAGGGAGAGGACGGTGTCGATCAGCTACGTGCCCAAATGGAACACCTTGCTCTCGTGCACGCAGGCAACAGGATGTGTTGCGTCATTTTGTAGGCCCGAATACTGCTCTAAGAATGGTTAGGGCCCCCAAAAGGATATGTATAAATATTTTCAGCTCAGGAATGCGCTGCGGACAGTGGAGCAGGTGGATAAGTACAGAAGGAAAAAATCAGATAAGTTTTACAAATTTACCAATGGAGAGGAAAGAGGAGGAATAACTGCAAGGAGATATAAGATTTTGATGGAGGCAAAGAGTAAACGGACCATAATGCTGGCCGGGAAAAAATGGGAGAGTGAATTAGAATCTTTTACGGAAGAGAAATGGAAAGATGCCCTTAGAAGTTATGCTAGGGTCTCGGATAGGGGCTCACACAAGATCTCACAGTTTTTTATAGTTCATAGATTACATAGATTTCCGTGGATGTTGAACAGAATGGGTGTGAGTACTTCAGATAAGTGTCTAAAATGTAGGGGAGATAGAGCAGACTTAATACACTGTTTTTGGAGATGCCCCAGATTGTTCAGATATTGGACAGAAATTGCAGAGACTGTATTTTCAATTTTGAAGGTTCAAATATCTGAAGATCCAGTAACTTGTATATTAGGGGCAACCGAACATTTGAAGTTAAATAAAAAGATAAGACTGGTCCTTAGTAAAGTATTATTTCAAGCCAGACTCCTCATACTTAGGAAATGGGTAAAAGAAGACCCCCTGACAGCGGGTCAGTGGAGAAAAGCAAATGATAATTTGATCAAGGAAGAGCGGGTGATGGAGGGCCACAGTAAAAAATCATAAAATCTTGACGAATTATGGAAAAATTGGTTATTATAGGGCCGGGCACGTGTTAGAGAATTTTTTTTTTTTTTATTCGTCCCTCCTCTCTCTCCCCCCTTAGGGTGGTGGGAGGGTATTCAATAAAGGGGAGTGGTAAGGGACAAAAATTTGTTTTGTAATTTTGCAATTTTAATGGTCAATCTGGATTTTTTTCTATTGTTAAAATTGATGTGTTTCGTGTATAAATGTATATGTTTCTACGAAATTGAAATAAAAAGATATATATATAAAAAAAAAAGAATGGTTAGGGCAGAACAAGAAGAGGCAGTAGTAGATCGGATGACTGAGAGTGCCTCCAGTTCCTTCACATTGTCTTCCATCCGGTCCACTGCTGGCTCACGTGCATCCATCTTCAATCTCAACCCCTTGCACATCAGCCAAGCAGTCTGAGCCCCAAGTCATGCATCAGTCACTTATGATTTTTGATGGCTCTACTGGAGGGGTTTCCATGGGCCATCCACCTAGCCCTGCCCTAAAGGTGGAAGGCACTGATGCTCAACCACTTATGTTTGAGGATGAGGACGTGGGAGAACCACTGCAGCACGTCTCTGATGACGAAACACAGGTGTCAACTGCTGCGTCTTTCTCCAGTGTGCAGACTGGCTAGCAGGGCAGGGGTGAAAAGTGAGTGGAAGATGTGGAGGATGATAAGGTCCTAGACCTCACATGGTATCCAGGTTATGCCAGTGACATGTGGAGTTTAAAGGAAGAGGTGGGGGTCATGCAGCACCAGCCGCACAGCAAAAGAGGGAGCAGGCTGCCAAAGCAAAGCGGCCATCCCCCAGTCAGTATGCCTGTCACTACCCAACGCGCAAAGAGACACGGCATACCAAAGACAGCCCAAAGGAGTTCCCTGAGTTGGATGGCGCTGGCTGCTTAGTTGAGGAGCTCTGCTTCCAGCACTACAATCCGGCTTAATCTCAGCCTTTCCTGCTACCAAATTTATGAGGATCTCTCCTCCTGCATCCTGTCCACATATGGGGCGAGAAGAAGCGCCAGGCTCCGGCAAAACTCACAGAGTTCTTTCACACAACTCCTGATAGCCCGAAGCTGCCCTCCACGGCATCTTGTGATACCTCCTCCGCTTCCTTGCTGAGCGAAGTTTGCGCCACATCCCGACAACTATCAGATAGCTCCTCACCGCTTACAGAGGAGCTGCTCCGGAGTATGCTGGACTCCCTACGATCTTCCATAAAAGAGGACTTACACGTAGTTTTCAGGGAAGTACAAGCTGAAATAACACAGCTGGGAGAGCGCACTTTGCATCTAGAAGGCAAGATGGCGGAACTTACCGCTTCACATAATCTGCTGATAGACGCTAACACTGCCCTTTAGGAGGAGGTAGGCAAGCTAACATCTAAAGTTGCACGACGAAACAATGTCAGACTCCTGAGTGTGCCCGAGACGGTGGGCCCTGATCAGCTACTCTCACTGCTGCAAACCTTACTCAAAGAGGCCTTACCAGGTCTCTCAGAGATGGACCTTTCTATTGAGCGCATTCACAGGATCCCCAAGCCGGCAAGCCTTGCTCCAGAAGTCCCACGGGATGTCCTGGCGAGGATACACTTCTACCAAGTCAAAGAGGCCTTTCTGAAAGCACTCCGGAAGGACCCGGAACCTACCAGCAACTTTAGCGGCATCTTGGTATTCCCGGATTTATCTGCGGCAACCCTGACCAAAAGGAAGGAGTTTGCTCCCCTCACTAGAATCCTGCGGGACAATCAAGTCCACTACCGGTGGGGCTTTCCGGTAAAATTTATAGTTGCACATAACAGCACACTCCACGTGTGCACAACACCGTGGGTTGCAGAGCAGAAATTGTCAGCCCTGGGCCTTCTACCTGCTGGTACTCCGCCGGCAGGAGATCCTCTTCGCAGAAGAGTAAAGATTCCAGTGGACTGGAACCCAACCTGAGCAGGACTGCACAATAATATTTGGTGCTGCAAGTTACAAAAATGGTTTGCTCCCCTGCACCCCCTTTTCTATGGGGCAAAAGCCCTTTCTACCACTATACCACTTTGAAGCACTGTAATACTGCTTCTACTCTTTATATGTTAACTTTAGCATTTTATGTTTTATTTTTTTCAACTCTGATGTTTTTGGAGGCTCTACATCCGGTTAAAATGTGTGATGATGTCTACTCCCCATATACAGTCCTAAACAAAAGTTTAAGACTAGAGTTGAGCGAACACCTGGATGTTCGGGTTCGAGAAGTTCGGCCGAACATCCCGGAAATGTTCGGGTTCGGGATCCGAACCCGATCCGAACTTCGTCCCGAACCCGAACCCCATTGAAGTCAATGGGGACCCGAACTTTTCGGCACTAAAAAGGCTGTAAAACAGCCCAGGAAAGAGCTAGAGGGCTGCAAAAGGCAGCAACATGTAGGTAAATCCCCTGCAAACAAATGTGGATAGGGAAATGAATTAAATTAAAAATTAAATAAATAAAAATTAACCAAAATCAATTGGAGAGAGGTTCCATAGCAGAGAATCTGGCTTCCCGTCACCCACCACTGGAACAGTCCATTCTCAGATATTTAGGCCCCGGCACCCAGGCAGAGGAGAGAGGTCCCGTAACAGAGAATCTGTCTTCATGTCAGCAGAGAATTAGTCTGCATGTCATAGCAGAGAATGAGGCTTCACGTCAGCCACCACTGCAACAGTCCATTGGCATATATTTAGGCCCAGCACACACACAGGCAGAGGAGAGAGGTCCCGTAACAGAGAATCTGTCTTCATGTCAGCAGAGAATTAGTCTGCATGTCATAGCAGAGAATGAGGCTTCACGTCAGCCACCACTGCAACAGTCCATTGGCATATATTTAGGCCCAGCACACACACAGGCAGAGGAGAGAGGTCCCGTAACAGAGAATCTGGCTTCATGTCAGCAGAGAATCAGTCTGCATGTCATAGCAGAGAATGAGGCTTCACGTCAGCCACCACTGCAACAGTCCATTGGCATATATTTAGGCCCAGCACACACACAGGCAGAGGAGAGAGGTCCCGTAACAGAGGATCTGGCTTCATGTCAGCAGAGAATCAGTCTGCATGTCATAGCAGAGAATCAGGCTTCACGTCAGCCACCACTGCAACAGTCCATTGTCATAAATTTAGGCCCAGCACCCAGGCAGAGGAGAGAGGTCCCGTAACAGACAATCTGGCTTCATGTCAGCAGAGAATTAGTCTGCATGTCATAGCAGAGAATGAGGCTTCACGTCAGCCACCACTGCAACAGTCCATTGGCATATATTTAGGCCTAGCACACAGGCAGAGGAGAGAGGTCCCGTAACAGACAATCTGGCTTCATGTCAGCAGAGAATCAGTCTGCATGTCATAGCAGAGAATGAGGCTTCACGTCACCCACCACTGCAACAGTCCATTGGCATATATTTAGGCCTAGCACACAGGCAGAGCAGAGAGGTCCCGTAACAGACAATCTGGCTTCATGACAGCAGAGAATCAGTCTGCATGTCATAGCAGAGAATGAGGCTTCACGTCACCCACCACTGCAACAGTCCATTGGCATATATTTAGGCCTAGCACACAGGCAGAGCAGAGAGGTCCCGTAACAGACAATCTGGCTTCATGACAGCAGAGAATCAGTCTGCATGTCATAGCAGAGAATGAGGCTTCACGTCACCCACCACTGCAACAGTCCATTGGCATATATTTAGGCCTAGCACACAGGCAGAGCAGAGAGGTCCCGTAACAGACGATCTGGCTTCATGTCAGCAGAGAATCAGTCTGCATGTCATAGCAGAGAATGAGGCTTCACGTCAGCCACCACTGCAACAGTCCATTGGCATATATTTAGGCCCAGCACCCAGGCAGAGGAGGGAGGTCCCGTAACAGAGAATCTGTCTTCATGTCAGCAGAGAATTAGTCTGCATGTCATAGCAGAGAATGAGGCTTCACGTCAGCCACCACTGCAACAGTCCATTGGCATATATTTAGGCCCAGCACACACACAGGCAGAGGAGAGAGGTCCCGTAACAGAGAATCTGTCTTCATGTCAGCAGAGAATTAGTCTGCATGTCATAGCAGAGAATCAGGCTTCACGTCACCCACCACTGCAACAGTCCATTGGCATATATTTAGGCCCAGCACCCAGGCAGAGGAGGGAGGTCCCGTAACAGAGAATCTGTCTTTATGTCAGCAGAGAATTAGTCTGCATGTCATAGCAGAGAATGAGGCTTCACGTCAGCCACCACTGCAACAGTCCATTGGCATATATTTAGGCCCAGCACACACACAGGCAGAGGAGAGAGGTCCCGTAACAGAGAATCTGTCTTCATGTCAGCAGAGAATTAGTCTGCATGTCATAGCAGAGAATCAGGCTTCACGTCACCCACCACTGCAACAGTCCATTGGCATATATTTAGGCCCAGCACCCAGGCAGAGGAGGGAGGTCCCGTAACAGAGAATCTGTCTTCATGTCAGCAGAGAATTAGTCTGCATGTCATAGCAGAGAATGAGGCTTCACGTCAGCCACCACTGCAACAGTCCATTGGCATATATTTAGGCCCAGCACACACACAGGCAGAGGAGAGAGGTCCCGTAACAGAGGATCTGGCTTCATGTCAGCAGAGAATCAGTCTGCATGTCATAGTAGAGAATCAGGCTTCACGTCAGCCACCACTGCAACAGTCCATTGGCATATATTTAGGCCTAGCACACAGGCAGAGGAGAGAGGTCCCGTAACAGACAATCTGGCTTCATGTCAGCAGAGAATCAGTCTGCATGTCATAGCAGAGAATGAGGCTTCACGTCAGCCACCACTGCAACAGTCCATTGTCATAAATTTAGGCCCAGCACCCAGGCAGAGGAGAGAGGTCCCGTAACAGACAATCTGGCTTCATGTCAGCAGAGAATTAGTCTGCATGTCATAGCAGAGAATCAGGCTTCATGTCAGCCACCACTGCAACAGTCCATTGGCATATATTTAGGCCTAGCACACAGGCAGAGGAGAGGTTCATTCAACTTTGGGTAGCATCGCAATATAATGGTAAAATGAAAATAAAAATAGGATTGAATGAGGAAGTGCCCTGGAGTCCAATAATATATGGTTATGGGGAGGTAGTTAATGTCTAATCTGGACAAGGGACGGACAGGTCCTGTGGGATCCATGCCTGGTTCATTTTTATGAACGTCAGCTTGTCCACATTGGCTGTAGACAGGCGGCTGCGTTTGTCTGTAATGACGCCCCCTGCCGTGCTGAATACACGTTCAGACAAAACGCTGGCTGCCGGGCAGGCCAGCACCTCCAAGGCATAAAAGGCTAGCTCTGGCCACGTGGACAATTTAGAGACCCAGAAGTTGAATGGGGCCGAACCATCAGTCAGTACGTGGAGGGGTGTGCACACGTACTGTTCCACCATGTTAGTGAAATGTTGCCTCCTGCTAACACGTTGCGTATCAGGTGGTGGTGCAGTTAGCTGTGGCGTGTTGACAAAAGTTTTCCACATCTCTGCCATGCTAACCCTGCCCTCAGAGGAGCTGGCCGTGACACAGCTGCCTTGGCGACCTCTTGCTCCTCCTCTGCCTTGGCCTTGGGCTTCCACTTGTTCCCCTGTGACATTTGGGAATGCTCTCAGTAGCGCGTCTACCAACGTGCGCTTGTACTCGCGCATCTTCCTATCACGCTCCAGTGCAGGAAGTAAGGTGGGCACATTGTCTTTGTAGCGTGGATCCAGCAGGGTGGCAACCCAGTAGTCCGCACAGGTTAAAATGTGGGCAACTCTGCTGTCGTTGCGCAGGCACTGCAGCATGTAGTCGCTCATGTGTGCCAGGCTGCCCAGGGATAAGGACAAGCTGTCCTCTGTGGGAGGCGTATCGTCATCGTCCTGCCTTTCCCCCCAGCCACGCACCAGTGATGGACCCGAGCTGCGTTGGGTGCCACCCCGCTGTGACCATGCTTCATCCTCATCCTCCTCCACCTCCTCCTCATCCTCGTCCTCCTCGTCCTCCAGTAGTGGGCCCTGGCTGGCCACATTTGTACCTGGCCTCTGCTGTTGCCAAAAACCTCCCTCTGAGTCACTTCGAAGAGACTGGCCTGAAAGTGCTAAAAATGACCCCTCTTCCTCCTCCTCCTCCTCCTCCTCCTGGGCCACCTCCTCTTCCATCATCGCCCTAAGTGTTTTCTCAAGGAGACATAGAAGTGGTATTGTAACGCTGATAACGGTGTCATCGCCACTGGCCATGTTGGTGGAGTACTCGAAACAGCGCAACAGGGCACACAGGTCTCGCATGGAGGCCCAGTCATTGGTGGTGAAGTGGTGCTGTTCTGTAGTGCGACTGACCCGTGCGTGCTGCAGCTGAAACTCCACTATGGCCTGCTGCTGCTCGCACAGTCTGTCCAGCATGTGCAAGGTGGAGTTCCACCTGGTGGGCACGTCGCATATGAGGCGGTGAGCGGGAAGGCCGAAGTTACGCTGTAGCGCAGACAGGCGAGCAGCAGCAGGATGTGAACGCCGGAAGCGCGAACAGACGGCCCGCACTTTATGCAGCAGCTCTGACATGTCGGGGTAGTTGTGAATGAACTTCTGCACCACCAAATTCAGCACATGCGCCAAGCAAGGGATGTGCGTCAAATTGGCTAGTCCCAGAGCTGCAACGAGATTTCGCCCATTATCACACACCACCAGGCCGGGCTTGAGGCTCACCGGCAGCAACCACTCGTCGGTCTGTTGTTCTATACCCCGCCACAACTCCTGTGCGGTGTGGGGCCTGTCCCCCAAACATATGAGTTTCAGAATGGCCTGCTGACGTTTACCCCGGGCTGTGCTGAAGTTGGTGGTGAAGGTGTGTGGCTGACTGGATGAGCAGGTGGAAGAAGAGGAGGAGGAAGCCGAGAAGGAGGAGGTGGCAACAGGAGGCAAAGAATGTTGCCCTGCGATCCTTGGCGGCGGAAGGACGTGCGCCAAACAGCTCTCCGCCTGGGGCCCAGCTGCCACTACATTTACCCAGTGTGCAGTTAGGGAGATATAGCGTCCCTGGCCGTGCTTACTGGTCCACGTATCTGTGGTTAGGTGGACCTTGCCACAGATGGCGTTGCGCAGTGCACACTTGATTTTATCGGATACTTGGTTGTGCAGGGAAGGCACGGCTCTCTTGGAGAAGTAGTGCCGGCTGGGAACAACATACTGTGGGACAGCAAGCGACATGAGCTGTTTGAAGCTGTCTGTGTCCACCAGCCTAAATGACAGCATTTCATAGGCCAGTAGTTTAGAAATGCTGGCATTCAGGGCCAGGGATCGAGGGTGGCTAGGTGGGAATTTACGCTTTCTATCAAATGTTTGTGAGATGGAGAGCTGAACGCTGGCGTGTGACATGGTTGAGACGCTTGGTGACGGAGGTGGTGGTGGTGGTGTTGGTGGTACATCCCCTGTTTGCTGGGCGGCAGGTGCCAACGTTCCTCCAGAGGCGGAGGAAGAGGCCGAGGCGGCAGCAGCAGAATAGGCCGAGGCGGCAGCAGCAGAAGAGGTAGCAGGGGGAGCCTGAGTGACTTCCTTGGTTTTAAGGTGTTTACTCCACTGCAGTTCATGCTTTGCATGCAGGTGCCTGGTCATGCAGGTTGTGCTCAGGTTCAGAACGTTAATGCCTCGCTTCAGGCTCTGATGGCACAGCGTGCAAACCACTCGGGTCTTGTCGTCAGCACATTGTTTGAAGAAGTGCCATGCCAGGGAACTCCTTGAAGCTGCCTTTGGGGTGCTCGGTCCCAGATGGCGGCGGTCAGTAGCAGGCGGAGTCTCTTGGCGGCGGGTGTTCTGCTTTTGCCCACTGCTCCCTCTTTTGCTACGCTGTTGGCTCGGTCTCACCACTGCCTCTTCCTCCGAACTGTGAAAGTCAGTGGCACGACCTTCATTCCATGTGGGGTCTAGGACCTCATCGTCCCCTGCATCGTCTTCCACCCAGTCTTGATCCCTGACCTCCTGTTCAGTCTGCACACTGCAGAAAGACGCAGCAGTTGGCACCTGTGTTTCGTCATCATCAGAGACATGCTGAGGTGGTATTCCCATGTCCTCATCATCAGGAAACATAAGTGGTTGTGCGTCAGTGCATTCTATGTCTTTCACCGCTGGGGAAGGGCTAGGTGGATGCCCTTGGGAAACCCTGCCAGCGGAGTCTTCAAACAGCATAAGAGACTGCTGCATAACTTGAGGCTGAGACAGTTTCCCTGGTATGCATGGGGGTGATGTGACAGACTGATGGGGTTGGTTTTCAGGCGCCATCTGTGCGCTTTCTGCAGAAGACTGGGTGGGAGATAATGTGAACGTGCTGGATCCACTGTCGGCCACCCAATTGACTAATGCCTGTACCTGCTCAGGCCTTACCATCCTTAGAACGGCATTGGGCCCCACCATATATCGCTGTAAATTCTGGCGGCTACTGGGACCTGAGGTAGTTGGTACACTAGGACGTGTGGATGTGGCAGAACGGCCACGTCCTCTCCCAGCACCAGAGGGTCCACTAACACCACCACGACCATGTCCACGTCCGCGTCCCTTACTAGATGTTTTTCTCATTGTTATGGTTCACCACAACAACAAATATATTATTTGGCCCAATGTATTGTATTCAAATTCAGCGGGATATAAATTTGAGGCCTAGTATTTAGGCGCTGGGTGACCGGTATGGATTTAGTGACAGAATTAGACTTGGAAATGCACAGAAGCGTGTGTGTGAAGTTATTCTGAATGACCCTATGTGCACCTTCAATATGATCTACCCTTTTAGGGATAGATTTCAAATAGCTCTGATATAGCAGAAACGACTAAATTATGAAATTGCTAAATTGGGAATTGTATTTCAACCCAGAACAAAAAATGTGCTTTGACGGACACTAAATAACTTTCCCAGCCACAACAGGACAGCGGTAACGAGAGATTTAGCGGGATATAAATTTGAGGCCTAGTATTTAGGCGCTGGGTGACAGGTATGGGTTTAGTGACAGAATTAGATTTGGAAATGCACAGTAGCGGGTGTGTGAAGTTATTCTGAATGACCCTATGTGCACCTTGAATATTATATACCCTTTTAGGGATAGATTTCAAATAGCTCTGATATAGCAGAAACCACTAAATTATGAAATTGCTAAATTGGGAATTGTATTTCAACCCAGAACAAGAAATGTGCTTGAACGGACACTAAATAACTCGCCCAGCTACAGCACTAGGGACAGATTTAGCTGGATATAAATTTGAGGCCTAGTATTTAGGCGCTGGGTGACCGGTATGGATTTAGTGACAGAATTAGACTTGGAAATGCACAGAAGCGTGTGTGTGAAGTTATTCTGAATGACCCTATGTGCACCTTGAATATTATATACCCTTTTAGGGATAGATTTCAAATAGCTCTGATATAGCAGAAACCACTAAATTATGAAATTGCTAAATTGGGAATTGTATTTCAACCCAGAACAAGAAATGTGCTTGAACGGACACTAAATAACTCGCCCAGCTACAGCACTAAGGACAGATTTAGCGGGATATAAATTTGAGGCCTAGTATTTAGGCGCTGGGTGACAGGTATGGGTTTAGTGCCAGAATTAGACTTTGAAATACACAGTAGCGGGTGTGTGTGAAGTTATTCTGAATGACCCAATGTGCACCTTGAATATTATATACCCTTTTAGGGATAGATTTCAAATAGCTCTGATATAGCAGAAACCACTAAATTATGAAATTGCTAAATTGGGAATTGTATTTCAACCCAGAACAAGAAATGTGCTTGAACGGACACTAAATAACTCGCCCAGCTACAGCACTAAGGACAGATTTAGCGGGATATAAATTTGAGGCCTAGTATTTAGGCGCTGGGTGACAGGTATGGGTTTAGTGCCAGAATTAGACTTGGAAATACACAGTAGCGGGTGTGTGTGAAGTTATTCTGAATGACCCAATGTGCACCTTGAATATTATATACCCTTTTAGGGATAGATTTCAAATAGCTCTGATATAGCAGAAACCACTAAATTATGAAATTGCTAAATTGGGAATTGTATTTCAACCCAGAACAAGAAATGTGCTTGAACGGACACTAAATAACTCGCCCAGCTACAGCACTAAGGACAGATTTAGCGGGATATAAATTTGAGGCCTAGTATTTAGGCGCTGGGTGACAGGTATGGGTTTAGTGCCAGAATTAGACTTGGAAATACACAGTAGCGGGTGTGTGTGAAGTTATTCTGAATGACCCAATGTGCACCTTGAATATTATATACCCTTTTAGGGATAGATTTCAAATAGCTCTGATATAGCAGAAACCACTAAATTATGAAATTGCTAAATTGGGAATTGTATTTCAACCCAGAACAAGAAATGTGCTTGAACGGACACTAAATAACTCGCCCAGCTACAGCACTAAGGACAGATTTAGCGGGATATAAATTTGAGGCCTAGTATTTAGGCGCTGGGTGACAGGTATGGGTTTAGTGCCAGAATTAGACTTGGAAATACACAGTAGCGGGTGTGTGTGAAGTTATTCTGAATGACCCAATGTGCACCTTGAATATTATATACCCTTTTAGGGATAGATTTCAAATAGCTCTGATATAGCAGAAACCACTAAATTATGAAATTGCTAAATTGGGAATTGTATTTCAACCCAGAACAAGAAATGTGCTTGAACGGACACTAAATAACTCGCCCAGCTACAGCACTAGGGACAGATTTAGCTGGATATAAATTTGAGGCCTAGTATTTAGGCGCTGCGTGACAGGTATGGGTTTAGTGACAGAATTAGACTTGGAAATACACAGTAGCGGGTGTGTGTGAAGTTATTCTGAATGACCCAATGTGCACCTTGAATATTATATACCCTTTTAGGGATAGATTTCAAATAGCTCTGATATAGCAGAAACCACTAAATTATGAAATTGCTAAATTGGGAATTGTATTTCAACCCAGAACAAGAAATGTGCTTGAACGGACACTAAATAACTCGCCCAGCTACAGCACTAGGGACAGATTTAGCTGGATATAAATTTGAGGCCTAGTATTTAGGCGCTGGGTGACCGGTATGGATTTAGTGACAGAATTAGACTGGGATATGGCCAAAAAATAAACAGACTATTGCTGGTTAAATGCACTTGGTGTGACAGCTTCACCCTGATGTAGGCTTTAGCCAAAAAACAACCACACCATTGAGGGTTAAATGCACTTGGTGACAGGCGCAGCTTGCCCCTGATTTAGTATATGGCCAAAAAATGAACAGACTATTGCTGGTTAAATGCACTTGGTGTGACAGCTTCACCCTGATGTAGGCTTTAGCCAAAAAACAACCACACCATTGAGGGTTAAATGCACTTGTGTCACAACCAGACAGCTGAGAAGCTCTGACAGAGGCCTTTCAGAACCTCCTCCTTGAATTTCTGTGTTGTGGTATTCAGCTCCTCCTCTCGTCAGCCTCTCTCAGCTGTCATGTCTTAATTGCTTCCCTTTAAATGCCTCCCCAGAATGCTTTTCTGGGCGGCTTATATTACTTCCTGGAGTGTGTGTGCACGCTGATCTGTCCTCCTGTTTGCTTCAAAGCTAAGTGTACTTTTATATGTTAATATCTGTTTGCTGGATCCCAGATGACCCTGACTCCCTCCGTGTCTTGTGTAGGGAGCCGGTGGTCGTGTCCCCTCACTATAGTAGGGTGCTCAGGGCTTTATAGTCAAGGTTCGTGGATATGCAAACCTCCACCATTAGGATCTTTGCATAGGCTGAGCAGCCAGGGAAAGTGCCAGGTCTTCTGCAGGGGTCTCCCTTGGTTCCTTAGTTTTTGGATCCAGCGAGTCGTTTATACATGTTGCTTTGCCTTGTTACCTGTACACATTCCGTGACATTATAAGCCGCCAAAACCGTCTTAAGCATGGATCCGGTTTCACTTTTGGCTGAACGCTTCCAGGGTCTTTCATTGGAGGTAGCTGACCTCCGTAAGACTTTGTCTCAGCTTCAAGTGACCGGTTCAGCTTGCGTTCATGGAGCTTGTTCTGAGCCTAAGATCTCGCTCCCGGATACGTTCTCCGGGGGTAGTGAGAATTTTGTGCGTTTTAGAGAGGCTTGCAAACTCCATTTTCGCCTTCTTCCCCATTCTTCTGGTGATGAGGAACGGAGGGTGGGGATCATTATATCGCTGCTCAGGGGTAACGCTCAGTCCTGGGCCTTTTCGCTGCCGGAGGGGGCACGGCCCCTCCGTTCAGTGGATGAATTCTTTTTAGCCCTGGGTCAGATATATGATGATCCGGATCGTATTGCTCTGGCGGAGTCTAGACTACGTCTCCTATGCCAGGGTAAACAATCCGCAGAAATATACTGCTCAGAATTTCGGAGTTGGGCAGCTGATACTGGTTGGAATGATGCTGCACTCCGAAGTCAATTTTGCCATGGTCTTTCAGAGGGATTGAAAGATGCATTTGCCTTTCATGAAAGGCCTATTTCTTTGGACTCTGCTATGTCTCAGGCCGTTCGTATTGACAGGCGTCTTAGAGAGAGAGGAGAGATCTCTCTTTCCTGCCATACTCGGTCCCAGGACTGTGCAGCGGTCCCATTCTCTGCGCAGGGGTCTCAGTCGCTGTCAGCCCCTTCTGAGCAGGAGCCCATGCAGCTGGGGTTGATTGCTTCTGACAATAGAAGATTCAGCCCGCATGAGAGGGTTTGTTTTTGTTGTGGAGGTATTAATCATTTGGCAAATATTTGTCCCTCTAGGAGATTCAGGCAGTTCTCTGGGTATAATAAAGAAACAAAGAGGAAAAAATCTTTGAAAAATGTTCCGTCTGTTACTATTGGCAGGATTGAGGCGGAAATTGAAGATTTTCCGTTTGCTTGTAGTTCCCGTTTTGTCCTGCCGGCTAGGGTGGCGCTAGAGAGCAAGAACATTTTTTGTGAGATTTTTGTGGATAGTGGAGCAGCGGTTAATCTCATTGATAATCACTTTGCGATAACTCATGGTTTCCAGGTGTGCGCTTTGAGAAAGGATATTCCTGTGTTTTCTATCGATTCCGCTCCACTTTCTCAGAAGTCATTAAAGGGCATAGTTCACAATATCCGTTTAATTGTGAGTGATGCTCATGTTGAGGATGTGTCATGTTTCGTCCTTAGCGGTTTGCCGACTCCTCTAGTGTTGGGGCTACCCTGGCTCACTAAACATAACCCCACCATTGATTGGCAAGCAAGGCAAATAAATGGTTGGAGTGACTTTTGCAGAGAGAATTGCCTCACGACATCTGTTTCTGAGGTTGCTACTAAGACTGTACCATCTTTTCTCTCTGAATTTTCGGATGTCTTCTCTGAGAGTGGAGTTCAGGATTTGCCCCCGCACAGGGAGTACGATTGCCCTATTAATCTCATCCCAGACGCCAAGCTGCCTAAATCTCGTTTATACAATCTTTCCCAACCTGAGAGGATCGCTATGCGTACTTATATCTCTGAGAGTCTGAGAAAGGGACACATACGACCCTCAAAGTCACCTGTTGCCGCTGGTTTTTTCTTTGTTAAGAAAAAAGATGGTTCTTTAAGACCTTGTCTGGATTTCAGGGAGCTGAACAATATCACAATTCGTGACCCTTATCCGCTTCCTCTGATCCCGGACCTGTTTAACCAGGTTGTTGGGGCTAAAGTCTTTTCCAAATTAGATTTAAGAGGGGCATACAACCTGGTCAGGGTCAGAGAAGGGGACGAATGGAAGACGGCCTTCAATACCCCTGAGGGCCATTTTGAGAATTTGGTTATGCCTTTTGGGTTGATGAATGCCCCAGCCGTTTTTCAGCATTTCGTGAACAGCATTTTTTATCATTTGATGGGAAAATTTGTATTGGTGTATTTGGATGACATTTTGATTTTTTCTCCCGATTTCAAAACTCATAAGGAACATTTACGTCAGGTCTTGCTCATCCTGCGGGAGAATAAATTATATGCGAAACTGGAAAAATGTGTGTTTGCGGTTCCAGAAATTCAATTTCTGGGGTTTCTTCTCTCCGCTTCTGGTTTTCGCATGGACCCCGAGAAGGTCCGCGCTGTGCTTGAGTGGGAGCTTCCTGAGAATCAAAAGGCGCTGATGCGTTTTTTGGGCTTTGCCAATTATTACAGGAAGTTCATTTTGAATTATTCTTCTATTGTTAAACCACTCACTGATATGACCAGAAAGGGGGTAGATTTTTCTTCTTGGTCAGTAGAGGCGCGTAAGGCCTTTTCTGATATCAAGGAGAGTTTTGCTTCCGCTCCCATCTTGGTGCAACCTGATGTTTCATTACCCTTCATAGTTGAGGTTGATGCTTCTGAGGTGGGTGTGGGGGCGGTCTTGTCTCAGGGTTCCTCTCCTGCCAATTGGCGACCGTGTGCCTTTTTCTCAAGAAAACTCTCCTCCGCAGAGAGAAATTACGATGTGGGAGATAGGGAATTGTTGGCCATCAAGTTGGCTTTTGAGGAATGGCGCCATTGGCTAGAGGGGGCCAGACACCCTATTACCGTATTTACTGACCATAAAAATCTGGCCTACTTGGAGTCAGCCAAGCGTCTGAACCCGAGACAGGCCAGATGGTCGTTGTTCTTTTCTAGGTTTAATTTTGTTGTCACGTTCCGCCCTGGAGTTAAGAATGTGAAGGCAGATGCCCTGTCACGTTGTTTTCCGGGAGGCGGGAATTTTGAAGACCCGGGTCCCATTTTGGCTGAAGGTGTGGTGGTCTCTGCTCTTTTTCCTGAATTGGAGGCAGAGGTGCAGGCAGCCCAGTCAGAGGCTCCTGATCTTTGTCCTCCTGGGAGGTTGTTTGTGCCTCTCGCTTTAAGACACAAGATTTTTAAAGAACACCACGATACGGTCCTTGCTGGGCACCCGGGGGTAAGAGCCACACTGGATCTCATCGCTCGGAGATTCTGGTGGCCTGCGCTTCGTAAGTCGGTTGAGGGTTTTGTGGCAGCCTGCGAGACTTGCGCTCGTGCCAAGGTCCCTCATTCACGGCCATCAGGTCCTCTCCTTCCCTTACCCATTCCTTCCCGTCCTTGGACACATCTGTCCATGGACTTTATCACGGACCTGCCTCGTTCCTCGGGGAAGACTGTGATTCTGGTGGTGGTGGACCGTTTTAGCAAAATGGTGCATTTCATCCCTTTTCCTGGTTTGCCCAATGCTAAGACGCTGGCGCAGGCATTTGTTGATCACATTGTCAAGTTGCACGGTATTCCTTCAGACATAGTCTCTGATAGGGGCACGCAGTTTGTTTCCAGATTCTGGAAGGCTTTCTGTTCTCGCTTGGGGGTTCGGTTGTCATTCTCTTCTGCTTTCCACCCGCAGTCGAATGGCCAGACAGAGCGCGTCAATCAGAATCTGGAGACATATCTGCGTTGTTTTGTGGCGGAGAATCAAGAGGATTGGTGTTCTTTTTTGTCCCTTGCTGAGTTTGCTTTAAATAACCGTCGTCAGGAGTCCTCTGATAAGTCACCATTTTTTGGTGCATATGGGTTTCATCCACAGTTTGGGACTTTCTCGGGAGAGGGGTCTTCTGGTTTACCTGATGAGGACAGATTCTCCTCGTCTTTGTCATCTATTTGGCAAAAGATTCAAGATAATCTAAAGAGCATGAGTGAGAGATATAAGCGTGTGGCTGATAAGAGACGTGTGCTTGGTCCGGACCTGAATGTTGGTGATCTGGTGTGGTTGTCTACCAAGAATATCAAATTGAAGGTTCCCTCCTGGAAGTTGGGTCCTAGGTTTATTGGGCCTTACAAAATCCTGTCTGTCATCAATCCTGTTGCATACCGTCTTGATCTTCCTCAGACTTGGAAGATCCATAATGTTTTTCATAAGTCCTTATTGAAACCTTATGTTCAACCCATTGTACCCTCGCCTTTGCCTCCTCCTCCGATTATGGTTGATGGGAATCTTGAATTTCAGGTCTCTAGGATTGTGGATTCTCGTCTTGTCCGCGGTTCTCTTCAGTACCTTGTTCAGTGGGAGGGGTATGGTCCTGAGGAGAGGATGTGGGTCCCAGTGACGGACATTAAGGCCTCTCGTCTCATCAGGGCATTCCATAGGTCCCATCCTGAGAAGGTGGGTTCTGAGTGTCCGGAGTCCACTCGTAGAGGGAGGGGTACTGTCACAACCAGACAGCTGAGAAGCTCTGACAGAGGCCTTTCAGAACCTCCTCCTTGAATTTCTGTGTTGTGGTATTCAGCTCCTCCTCTCGTCAGCCTCTCTCAGCTGTCATGTCTTAATTGCTTCCCTTTAAATGCCTCCCCAGAATGCTTTTCTGGGCGGCTTATATTACTTCCTGGAGTGTGTGTGCACGCTGATCTGTCCTCCTGTTTGCTTCAAAGCTAAGTGTACTTTTATATGTTAATATCTGTTTGCTGGATCCCAGATGACCCTGACTCCCTCCGTGTCTTGTGTAGGGAGCCGGTGGTCGTGTCCCCTCACTATAGTAGGGTGCTCAGGGCTTTATAGTCAAGGTTCGTGGATATGCAAACCTCCACCATTAGGATCTTTGCATAGGCTGAGCAGCCAGGGAAAGTGCCAGGTCTTCTGCAGGGGTCTCCCTTGGTTCCTTAGTTTTTGGATCCAGCGAGTCGTTTATACATGTTGCTTTGCCTTGTTACCTGTACACATTCCGTGACAACTTGGTGACAGGCGCAGCTTGCCCCTGATTTTGTATATGGCCAAAAAATGAACAGACTATTGCTGGTTAAATGCACTTGGTGTGACAGCTTCACCCTGATGTAGGCTTTAGCCAAAAAACAACCACACCATTGAGGGTTAAATGCACTTGGTCGCAGCTTGTGCTGGCGCACCACAAGACACAAAATGGCCGCCGATCACCCCAGAAAAATGTGACTGACAAACGGTCTGTGCAGCCTAAAAACAGTGAGCAATTGAGGATCAGCAGCTCAATGATCCACAGCTGCAGATCGATCAGTTAATCAAGTCCTTTGGAGGAGTTAATCTGCCTAATCTCGCCCTACTGTCGCAGCCGCAACCTCTCCCTACGCTAATCAGAGCAGAGTGACGGGCGGCGCTATGTGACTCCAGCTTAAATAGAGGCTGGGTCACATGGTGCTCTGGCCAATCACAGCCATGCCAATAGTAGGCATGGCTGTGATGGCCTCTTGGGGCAAGTAGTATGACGCTTGTTGATTGGCTGCTTTGCAGCCTTTCAAAAAGCGCCAAGAAAGCGTCACAAAAGCGCGAAGAAAGCGACGAACACCGAACCCGAACCCGGACTTTTACGAAAATGTCCGGGTTCGGGTCCGTGTCACGGACACCCCAAAATTCGGTACGAACCCGAACTATACAGTTCGAGTTCGCTCATCCCTATTTAAGACCACTTGAAAAATTGCAAAAAATCTTATTTTACATTGTTGGATCTTAACAAGGTTCCAAGTAGAGCTTCAACATGCAACAAGAAGAAATGAGAGTGAGACAAAACATTTTTTGAGCATTCAATTAATTGAAAATAACGATTAAACTGAAACAGGCTGTTTTTCAGCTGATCCAAATTTTAGGACTACATGCCTTTAAAAGGCCAAATCTGAGCAAAGGTGTGGATTCATTGTTAGTGTTGATCACGAATATTCGAATTTCGAATTTTTATTGCGAATATAGGTACTTTGAAAATTTGCAAATATTTCGAATATAGTTATATTTTTGTAATTTCGAATATTCGCAAATATTTCGAATATAGTTATATATTCGTAATTTCGAATATTCGATTTATTTTCGCTTTTCTTTTTTTTCGCTTTTCTTTTTTTTTCGATTTATTTTTTTATTACACATGATCCCTTCCTGCTTCTAGCTTGTGGGCCAATAAGAAGGCTGCAATATACTTGACCTTAGGAGTAGTAGTGTTTGCAAATTTTGCTCTATATTCGTTTTTTCGAAAATTCGCTATATGGCACTTCAGATGAGAAACTTCAGATGAGAAAAAATTACAACTATTAGAAAAAGAAGATTATAGCACTATATTAGCTAAATAGCTCTATATTCATATATTTTTTTGAATATTCGCTATATTGCTATATATTCTTGTTTTAGAATATTACAAATATTCGAAAAAATGAAGTTATAGCAATATATCGAATAGTCGAAAAAAACGAATATAGAGCAATTTAGCTAATATAGTGCTATAATCTTCTTTGTCTAATAGTTGTAAGTTGAAAAATTTGCAATAAAAATTTGACATATTACACAATCATTACCTTGCCGATTTTTTCGGGGGAAAAAATCAAGAATTTTCAAATATTCGATGAATATTCTAAAAATATTAGCGAAATATCGCGAATTCGAATATGACCCCTGTCGCTCATCACTATTCATTGTCATCTTCTGTCAGGTAGTCACACATTGTGATGGCAAAGGCAAAAAAACTCTCCCTTTT
Source organism: Bufo gargarizans (assembly GCF_014858855.1). Classification (NCBI taxonomy): domain Eukaryota; kingdom Metazoa; phylum Chordata; class Amphibia; order Anura; family Bufonidae; genus Bufo; species Bufo gargarizans. The sequence continues at coordinate 151,296,459 of NC_058085.1, read as the reverse complement.
TGAACGTGGTTGGGTTGTTGAACTGCATAAGCAGGGTCTCTCACAGTGCGCCATCGCTGCTGAGGTGGAGTAAGACAGTCATTTGGAATTTCTTAAATGACCCTGAGGGTTTTGGAACAAAAAAGTCAAGTGGAAAACCCAAAGAAATTTCACCAGCACTGTGCCGGAGGATCCAATTGGCTGTCCGTCAAGACACTGGACGATCCTCGACCCAAATTAAGGCCCCTACTGGTGCTGACTGCAGCCCCATAACTATCAGACTGAAGACTGATCATCATCTGAGACTGAAGGGCTTCAAAAACAAAAAACGTCCTCAAAGACCTTGTCTCCTTGAACACCACAGAATTGCAAGAGAGCACCAAACATGGGATATTCGAAGGTGGAAGAAAGTTTTGTTCTCTGATGAGAAAAAATTTAACCTTGATGGTCCTGATGGTTTCCAACATTACTGGCATGACAAGCAGATCCCACCTGAGATGTTTTCTACGCGCCAGAGTGGAGGGGGCGCCATAATGGTCTGGGGTGCTTTTTCCTTCAGTGGAACAATGGAGCTTCAGGAAGTGCAGGGGCGTCAAACGGCCGCTGGCTATGTCCAGATGTGGCAGAGAGCATTCCTCATGACTGAGGGCCCTCGTCTGTGTGGTAACGACTGGATTTTTCAACAGGACAACAGTACACAATGCCCGCAGGACAAGGGACTTCTTCCAGGAGAAAAAACACTCTTTTGGCCCATCCTGCATGTTTCCCTGATCTAAATCCAATTGAGAACCTTTGGGGATGGATGGCAAGGGAAGTTTACAAAAATGGACAACAGTTCCAGACAGTAGATGGCCTTCGTGCGGCCGTCTTCACCACTTGGAGAAATGTTCCGACTCACCTCATGGAAACGCTTGCATCTAGCATGCCAAAACAAATTTTTGAAGTGATAAACAATAACGGCAGAGCTACTCATTACTGAGTTCATGTTTGGAAGTTGGATTTTTGTTTTGGGGGGGTTTAGTTTTTTTTTTGGAGGTGTGGTCCTAAACTTTTGATCAGCTGAAAAACAGCCTGTTTCAGATTATTCGTTGCTTTCATTAAATTGAATGCTCAAAAAATGTTTTGTCTCACTCACATTTCTTCTTGTTGCATGTTGAAGCTCTACTTGGAACCTTGGTAAGATCCAGCCATGCTAAATATGATTTTTTGCCATTTTTCAAGTGGTCTTAAACTTTTGATCAGGACTGTATATGTCCCTATGCCTTTGTCCGAACGGAGCAGGATTAAGCGTGTATACTTATCTCTATGGGGGTTAAAATGTATTCGCTGAATGTTAGGGGATTGAACTCCCCATGTAAGAGGAAAATGTTAGGGCTGATGCTATGTCCTCACACTGTAATGTACTAATGGCTCAAGAAACCCATTTGCTGCTGAAAGATAATTATAGATGTACACATCCTGATTTCCCACATATCTTCTACTCTCCCACATTTAAGAAAAAGAAAGCAGTTTTAATAGCGATAAAAAGGAATGTAGTGTTCACTTTGTCCTCTTTAACGACGGACAGCAAGGGCAGATATATTATAATAACGGGTCTATTAGATAGCCTACCAGTGACAATAGCCACCGTCTATGCACCTAACAGCAAACAAATATCCTTCTGCCGATGTTTTTCAAGGATCCCTAGTGGGGGGTGGTGTCCGAGGAAGACATTGTCCTGGGCGATGAGCAGGAGCCAGGGCGCTCCACCGCTTCCAATTTAATGCAAATGGGGGCCTTCATGCTCCAGTGTTTGAAGAGGGACCCCTGTATAAAAAGCATTAAGGGCAAGGACCAGTACCGGGTGGCAACATTCTTAGACCTCCGGTACAAACACAAAATGGCAGACATGTTACCAGCAAGTCTGGCAGAATGCAACATTTTCCGGCCTTGCTGCGAGAGATGCTGCATTCTGCTGTTGCAGGCACTGGCAGAGGAATTTCCACCCACAGCGAAACAGGTGTGGGTTTCAATGCACCTGCAAGAAGAGGGCGGTTTGAAGATCTGTTGGTCACTTCGGATATGAGATCATTCTTGCAGCCAACCCATTGACAGCCGCCCTCCGGATCCACCCTCAGGGAATGCCAAGACCGACTGGTGTCTAACTACATCGGGTTAACGGCCGATGTGGACGCTCTGAGAAGCGAGGAACCCCTGGACTACTGGGTGTGCAGGCTTGACCTGTGGCCAGAGCTGGCACAATTTGCCATGGAACTCTTGCTTGCCCTTCTTCGAGTGTCATGTCCGAAAGGACGTTCAGCGCAGCAGGGGGGATCGTGACCGATAAGCACACTCGCCTAGCTCACCACAGTGTGGTCTACCTCACATTTCTAAAAATCAATGAGGCATGGATCTCGGAGGAATTCAACACCTGTGATGACCACGTGCAATTGAATTTCCTCATGCCAGCCATATCCGCCACCACCCAGAACAAAGAATTGTCATTGTCTTATGTATATACAGCGGCATAAAAGGCCTTTTCTGTCAGGTGAATGCCTAATTTTTGGGGCCTCTACTCCAGTGGCCCTACAGTAAAAAATTGTATCC